>NW_022196911.1:111576002-111613124 GCF_008632895.1 Mastomys coucha
AAAAAAAAAGTGGTAGGGAAACTTGGAGACTCCTCCAGGGAGTATCTCCCAGAAGGCAGCGCTTCTCCTACACCATCCTCTGTGTTGGGGATTTTCCACTGAATAAAGTGAAGAGCAAGTTACAAGGTGGCTGGGAGGTGGGGAGACTGCAGGTTTATGTAGGGCCTGGGGCATGGGGACCTGGGGTGTGAGCCTGTGAGCCCGGGGCCCTGGGGTGTGGGGGCCGAAGCCTGGGGTGTGGGGTGTGTGCTGTGGGGGTATGGAGCTGTACCACATCAGAGGCCTGAGGAGAAGAGCACCCTAGGAAGAAGAAGCAGAGATAAAAGCTGGAGGAAACAGACCCAGAAGAGGCTCATGGGAGGGGTCACACCCAAAGTTTGAGGTTTCTTTGTGCACTTATTTTGGGGAACCTTGGGGGTGAGCTTCTGCGTACTATTGGCTCATTATATACCTCACGCTCTGGCAGCTCAGAATTCTTGTCCAAGTCACGGTGTCCCCTTTAAAGGCTCATCTTTACAGGCAGCCATCTGTTTGAAGAATGGTTATTGGAGGCCCCCAGGTAAGGGCTGCCACGCCCCGCTCTGCTAAGCCCATTTATGTTTGAATGTGATCAATGAGTTGGCTCTGCACAACTGTAAGAAGCCTTCGTATGCCTTAATTAAGATTGATTTCAGTTTCGCTTCCAATTAGGTGTGGAAATGCAGTCCTTGGAAGGACCAGTAAGGCAAGATAATGAGAAACCTTTCGGGGCTTCCCCAGGCTTCACGCCCCACCTCCGGTCCTTGACCCTCCGATGGAGGGATGTGGGTTTAGCTGTGAGCAGCCCAGCAGGTCCTTTCCCACCTGATTGGAGGGCTTATCATTTACTTCTGGCTGCTGTCAGAACTGGAGAGTGTGGGGACAAAGCTGTGTAGTCCTCAGAAAGTCTGGAGAAAAATGTCAGGCGGAGCAGATTCAGGCAGCTGAAGGCAGCTCTATGTGTACTGTGAGTGGAGGCACAGGGCGTCCCAGCTGCCCTGGGCTTGGGGGAGCTCTTAGCACCTTTTCCCAGTCTCCCTTTAGAGAAAAAGGAGTACATGCTTATTTTAAAATTGAGCCAAATTATTTAGGAAATGAAGGTGCTGCCAAAGGAACAGAGGTTGGATCCCAGAGCCGAGATGGGCTTTCAGCCTCCGTCCCTGTGGTCCTCACATTAGTATGAAATTGAAAGTTGGCCACTGCTCTGTGTTCTGGCAACAAGGGAAAGTTGCCTGCTGTCCTTCCAGAAGCTGTGAGAGGCCCCTTTGTGAATCAGCCCGCCACCTCAGAGCACCGTGTCGTGTCTGCCCCAGCAGGCCCTTTCCAGGTAGCAAGACTGCCTCACCTACCTGAATGCCACCTACCTCCACCCCTGCCTGGGCAGTCACCCTCTGTCCTAGGCGGGGTTACTACTGACACCTCCACATTGCTGTTCATCTCTGAAGGAAGTCAGGACAGGACCTCAGGCAGGGCAGGAACCTGGAGCCAGGGGCTGGCGCAGAGGCCATGGAGGAGTGCTGCTTACTGGCTTGTTCACCCTACTTTCTTATAGAACTCAGGGCCACCAGCCCAGGGCAGGAGCCTCCTGCATCAATCACTAATTAAGAAAATGCCTTACAGCTGGATCTAATGGAAGGCTTTTTCTCAGTTGAGGTTCCCTCTTTTCAGTTAACTTTAACCTGTGTCAAGTTGACATAAAAACAGCTGGCATACCCTCCTATCAGCTGGCTTCATAACCCTCCCATGAGCAGGAGATAGACGCTTATGTCGGTAGTGACTTTGAGGCAAGGCAATCATTTGGTGTACACAGTGACACTTTAATTTCTCCTTTACATTTATTTAGTGACACTTTAATTTCTCCTTTACATTTATTTAGTGTGTGTGTGCAGGAGTGTGTGTATTTCCTGTAGGCATAGGTTCTCTATGTCCTTCATGTGGGTCCCAGTGATCAGTTCAGATCATCAGCCATGGCACCAAACACCTTGACCCACTAAGTCACCTTGCTGGCCCCAAACCATGGATTTTAGCCACGGAGGACCATCTCAGAATTTCCGTGGAGAACAGTCCTCGGAGGAGAAGTGCTATGGCTGAGAGGTTGTTGCTATGGCTGAGAGGTTGTTGCTTGGGTCAGATTGTACTTCCTGCTCCCTCTCAGCCATTAACACGTGGCTTCCCCCTCAGCTTTGTGACAACCACTTTCGCTATGGAGGCCATGGCTGCAGCCAACGCCCAGCTCCGCTGGAAGAGGATGGAGATCCACAAGGTGCGTGCATTGCCCCCGCCCTCAAGGCCATGCCTCTGTTCAGTTGTGCACCCAGGCAGTCTCCGAAGGCCTCGCCAACAGCCCTGCCCCAAGTCTTAGCTGCCGCAGAGTCGCCACATGCAGCTCAAGGGACACACGTGGTGGCTGCTGTCTTAGCATTGCAGCCTTGGTCCCTGACACAGCCACCTGGAGCTCACTCATTCATTCTGAACCTCTGTGCCAGGGATGCTCCTGTCTCCATCTTGTGATGTGACAGGACACACAGAGCCTCCAGGGGATACCTTCTGGAAGGAATGAGCAAGCAAGGGCCAGTGTCAGCTGGGGTCTCTTAACCTTGCATGCTCATCCCTCTCCTCTCTTTGCCTCCTCATCCATCCTACTGTCTCCCAGGAAGAGGATGACGAAGACTCATCCACAGCCTCAGACAGTGATCTCCTCAGCCAAGACAGCTACGAGAGAGCAGAGAAACGCCCCATCCTGTCTGTGCGTAAGTCTTGGGCTGCTGGTCAGCAGGGCTCCCTGTCTTTGTAGAGAGGTTCCTGGGGAGTTTCCCTGCAGACAGCCTCTGAGGTGTCAGTTTAGAAGGCCTGGGGAGTAGGGATCCTGAGCGCAGGCCTAGCCTCTGCTGGCTCCGCCTTTGCCCCCTGTGTATAGATCGACACATTACCTAAGCTCTGTGTCTTAGTTCCCGCCCTTCTACAGTTGCTGAAATAATCAGAGTCCACCTATGTCCATGTGCTTCTCTGGCTTCATCTCTCACACCCCCACCCCTACCCAAAACACATACAGTAAGGACCTCACTGTCTCGTCCTGTGTTGGCCAGAGTTAGGGGCACCTACTGTCCCCATAAGAAGCCTGCCTGGATTCTCTCTAGACTTGGGGCTGGGGTGCAGCTTGCTGCTGATACATTTCCCCAGTGTGCCCTGAGCTCGGACTTCTTCCCCAATACCATACACACAAGTAACTAAACAAACTAAAGATGACTTCAGATGCTTGAAGCAAGAAATACTAGAAGGAAGATTAGTCCTGCTGGGGAAGTGCATCTCAGTAAAGACTGCCTAACTGGCAACCGGGCCGTGACAGGAGAAGACGCTTGATGATGTAGTTGTTCTAGAGAATTCCCAGAGTTCAAGCAGCACCCCCCACACGCCCCCCAGGGCTCTTCTGGTGAGCAACCACTGCCCTGTCTGTTCCGGCCCCACAGAGAGACGCTCATCGGCCAACCTTTTTGAAATCACAGACCGGGTGGAAATGGGACAGATGGCTTCCATGTTCTTCAATAAAGGTAATAATCATTCTGGGACGATGTGTGGAACGGGCACACGCTGAACCTTGCTGAGACTCCTGGCCTACGTCCTGGGGTTCCGTGTTGAAGGGCAGGGCAGGTGGGTGGGAGCAGAGCAGCCATTTTGCTGGGGGCCCTGACCAGCTCTCCATTCTCTTCCTGGGGGTTCCTCACTGCACACTGGCCTGAAGAATAAAGCTTATCCATCCGACTAAGTCAGGAGTCCTAAGTTGCCTTCCAGCTAAAGGAGCTGGTGGCCCATAGCTAGTCTCTGCCTCGCACGCCTGTCCCCTGTCAGCCAGCAGAGGGAGCTGGAAGCCCACGTCGATGTTGCCCAGCAGTAATCAGGCACTGGAGCGCTAAGGCAACTGTGCCTTCCAGGCTCTGCTTGCTCTTGGCTGGCATTTGCTACAACCTGCAGGTGTCCACCTGACTCCAGTATCTGCCAGTGATAGCCTTTTCTGTCTCCATGGCAAATCTTATTTTTTTTGGAAACTGAGCTATTTTAAGAGCTTAATATTTAGTGCCCAAACTTTTGCTGTGCCTGCCTCCACCAGCGTGGAGCATAGCCTATGCCCTTCTTTCTTTTTTTTTAATTTTTTTTTATTTTTTTTATTTTTTATTTTAAATAAATAAAAAATAAAATTTTTATTAGATATTTTTATTATTTACATGTCATATGATATCTCCTTTCCCAGTTTCCCCTCCAAAAAAGAGGAAAAAATAAAATAAAAAGACAAAAACAAAAAAAAAAAACCGTTCCCTTCCCCCAGGCCCTTCTTTCTAAGCTGACTTAGAAGACATTGTGCCCCTCTGTCAAAGCCTCCCCACTTGCCAAGTGGGGCATCTTGGTCAGTTCTGGGGCATCTCGGTCAGTTCTGGTCTTGAGTGTGGCTGTGAAGTAAGGGGAAGATTGTAGAAGTGGGAACCTACCTGCCTTGGAACTAAACACCAAGCACTCAGTTTGCCGTCCAAGGAGCAGAGCGGTGATTGGTCCAGGAAGGGTGTCTCCATTCTCCTCTCTGGGCCAGCCTAGTAGAGGTTTATATGATTCATCAAAGCCAGCATGGCTGTGTGGAGGCCACATTTGTGCCTTTCTTTTGTCCCCTTCTGTCACTGGCCCCCTCCAAGGGGAGCACATAGGCATCCTCTTCTGGGAGCCACTCAAGAGTTCTCTAAATTCAAGGTTGAAGAAAACCGACTGCTCTTCAGTGGGAGAACACACACGTTCTAAACCGTCTTGCTGGATGATATGTTCTGTAGCCTGTCCTGAATCCCCTTGTTTGTATACATGCCTGTGTGTGTGCGTGACACACATACATGTGTGTAGAAGCCAGAGGCTGACCTCAGCCATCTTCCTCTTCTTTCCTTCACATATTTTGAGAGAAGGGGCTCACAGATTCAGAGAGGCTGACCAACCAATCTTGCTTTCAGTGCTAGGATTTCAGGTGCATATCTGGCTTTTGTATGGGGTGCTGGAGATCCAAACTCAGGGCCCCACGCTCCTGCCCTGATTTCTTAAGATTTTTTTATGCACTAGTAGTTTGTATTGTCTTGTCTGCCCACATCCCATAAAAATTAACATATTGGTGTGGGAGTGGCCCCAGGCATTGAAGAGCCCCCCACCCCCCGTACCTCCCGCAGGGCTTCTCAGGCTTGGCACTGGGGACATTGACCTGATAAGCCTTTGTCATGGCAGTCTGTCCTGAGCATATAGGACAGTGAGACAGCGTTTCCAGCCTTTAGTGGCCTCTAGTTCCAGAGCCCGCCCCCGCTCTTCTTTGTTCAATAACTTAGACAGTCAGGTTGTTCGTCACCTGTGGCAGAGCTGCACCCTCCACAAAAGGCTTCCCAGGGCTGCACACACATTCCTTGTCATTAGACGTGCCAGTCCCAGACATTAATGTCCTCTCGGGAAGTTCATTGATCCTCCTACTTTGTGTCTAGTAATGAAATTTTATTGATCAAGGAGGGCTGGCAGCAGTTCATAAACAGCCAACCCTGTAGCCTTCAGAGGGTGGCAGGAAGCGGCTGGAGGCAGTGATGCCCTCCCACTGAGGCGTCTGCAGCTAAGGAAAGGCGGGCTGGAGTGGGCTGTACCTAGAGCCTGAGTGCCGCGGAGGCACCTGAGGTCATGAATGACCGAACATCGAGGTCAATTCTGTATACCAGGGAAGGGTATGACACCTGTCTCTCAAGTTTATAAAGCACATGCTGTGCCCTTGTGGGTTCGTTGTTTGTTTGTTTGTTTGTTTGTTTGTTTTGGATCTTTTTTTTTTTTTTTTTTTTTTTTTTTTTTTTTTTTTTTTTTTTTTTTGTTTTTTTTTTTTTTTTTTTTTTTTTTAATTTCTGTTTTCCTGGCCGTTTTTCTCAGGATTCTGAGGAGCAGAGCTGACCTCACATAGTCTAGGACTAACATGTCCCAGACTTTCCCCTGGGGACCTGTAGGCTGTTCTGAGCCACCAGGATTAGAAGGGAACTGTCACTTTGTTCTTCTGCCCGTTCTCAGAGAAACCAGCAGCCTGACAACAGAAACTTGCACACTTAATCTAACTGCAAGCTTGGAGCTGGTTGTCTGGGACCGGGACCCTTAGGCGTTAGCCCCAGCGATCTAACTGCAAGCTTGGAGCTGGTTGTCTGGGACCATAGGTGTCAGCCCCAGGGACCTTGCTGAGGCTTCTCCAGGATGCGCACCAAGGGTGGGGCAAGGGCAGCTTGCCAAGATTGGTTTTCTCCTTCTATCACATATGCTGTAGGGACTGAACTCAGATCATCAGGCATGGCAACAAATGCCTTCACCCACTGAGCCATCTCTCCGGCCTGCCCGTGCAGATTTGACTGCTCTCTCTGATCTTCAGGTTTGATGAATCTCTCAGGCACCAGTCCCAAGCTGATGCATATCCTGCCAGCCTCACAGTTTAGCCAGCCAGAGTAAGAAACAGGAATTTGGGGTCATTTATTTTCCCACTTTTTGTAGAAGGCAAATGGCCTGAAGAACTGAGAACAGCGGAAGGAGTAAAGAAAGACGTGGGCATCAAACAAGAATGCAAACGTGTCTCCTCTGGCCCCCTGACCTGTGACCTTGTTGCTTTCAGTGGGGGTCAACTTGTTCTATTTCTGCATCATTACTTACCTGTACGGAGACCTCGCCATCTACGCGGCAGCTGTGCCCGTGTCCCTCATGCAGGTGACCTGGTAAGTACCCCCTCATCTTCAGTCCCCATGTGGGCTGCAGACCCACAGGCCTGCTCCGCAGAGGGTCAGAGGGTCTTCCATAGAAGCACAGCCTAAGGGCCATCACCACAGGGCCAGCTGTGCCCCCTGAAATCCCAAGGCACGTTCTGTATTGTGCTATCATGGAGAAGGCAGCTTGAATTCCCAGACCTGTGAGCCATTGTGCTGCATGACCAAGTGGGGCTTGTCCAGTGCAGTGGTTTGTGGGAAGTGCGAGCTGCAGCCCCACAGTCTCTCCCTCCCATGCTGAGCCCCAGTTTGCCATTGCTCTCTTCAGCAGTGTCTCCGGAAATGACTCTTGCGGTGTGGATACAGACGCCAAATACAACGACACTGATCTGTGCTGGGGGACCCTGCGCCGGGTGGATGTCTACCGGATCTATCTGGTGAGTGTCCTCTCCCCAGCTGGGGCACACAAGGCCAGTGTGAATGGCGGAAAGTGTTCAAATGCCTTTCTTTCCTGGCTCAGCCCTTTGTCCAGAGAAGAGTCCCGCACTCTGCCACACTCTGGCTCAGGAGTGAGATCTTAGCCGCAGAGTCCTGTGTGGCACGGAATGGGCCTCCAGGTTCAGGCTAGCAGTCTGTTGTGAGTTTATGCAGTTTGAGGGGTACTCTGCAAAGGTCTTGCGTTCCAGAGACTTCTCATGTCTTGGCCTTACTCCAGGCCATCGAGGAACACACAAGCAGGGGTTAGGTTTCGTGACAGGATAGACCAAACCAGCCATCTTACAGACAGCCTTCTCAGGCAGGTCGGGCTCGGCCCAGCCTTCCTCCTGTCTTCCCATGGATGAGGGAAGAAGATGAATCGCCTGCCTCCCTCTTGATTGCTTCGTGCAGTGGTACAGTGGGGGTGGGGCTGACTAATACAGCAGACAGGACTCAGATAATAGGACGACACAGCACCAGAGGCCATTTGTCTCTGCCGGCTTCAGACGCAGGCTCGGAAATGCCTCTGGCCAGCGTTTGCATCTTCTCTCAGTGCTTTCTGCCCCCGCTTGGTTCCTCTTAGCCCTGGCGCACAGTCAGACTGCTGGCCGTGGCTGCTGGACTGATGTGGAGGGTGAGGAGTGGGATCTTTCTGCCAGTGGTCTCTTGACTTGGGTCAGCCCCATCCTGGCTCAGGGTTCCGTGGACTGTCAGCTGCGTTGCCGTGGTCTGGACTTATTAATTCCCAAGGACTGCTGAATGGGTTTTATCTCTCTGGCCAAGTGGGCTCCTGAAGGAACCTTGAGGCTGTGTCTCAGGAGATGTCTTGCCTGTGTTCGTGGAGCTATCACTCCATGGTGTGTTTCCCATCAGGGGCATGAAGCCCTGGCCAGGACTCTGTGTGCTCATAGAACTTCATCCCTGACCCTGCCATCGAAAGTAGGATAGGTATCAATAGCAAATTAAATTACCTAGTGGCCAGGTCCACCTCTCTAGCCTTGGCAAGTAGGCACATGAACCCACCAGGTAGCCAGGGGCCAAGTAGAGGTACAGCCAAGGCTTTGTTAGCCTCTTAGCATTTCAGTATACCACGATTAAGACAACCGTGTTCATTAAGATCCTCTGAATCTGTTCCTCCCCAGATGTGAGCGGGAGACTGAGGATGATGTCTGGGTGCTCCGGGGAGAACGACAGGAGCATGGCTCAGGCGGGTCCTCACAAGGGGAGGCTACTGAGCACAGGGGTATTGGGGGGAGGCTGCTGAGCACAGGGGTATTGGGGGGAGGTACTGAGCACAGGGGTATTGGGGGGAGGTACTGAGCACAGGGGTATTGGGGGGAGGTACTGAGCACAGGGGTACTGGGGGGAGGTACTGAGCACAGGGGTATTGGCTGCTGCCATTTGCTTGGTGAATTATTCAGAAGCATTGTTATTGCTGTGGTAAATTGTCTCTTCAGTCTTTTCTCTAAACCTTCCACACGGTGGAGGCCTCCCTCCCCAAGTCTCAATAACTCTGATGGAACAGAGGGAGCCCTTTGGGAAAGCAGACAGGCATTAATTACTGCCTTCATCTCCCAGATATTGTGCTTATAACTCAGGGAGCTAATTGTCCTGGTGCCTGCAAGCTCTCCAGGCCTGAGAGGCCAGGCCTTCAGAGTAGGAAGGGGGAAGATTAGTGGCTCCCCAGGAGCATGCTTCCTGGGTAGTAGGCATGATCAGAGCTGGAGCCTCAGCCTGCCCAGGACCTTCCCTTCACCTGGACACGTCTCCCAGCTCAGAGAGCCGCCAGTTCAGGAGTCCTCTTGGACTTTGCTTTGCATGTAGCTCCCAGGGTCTGTGGTCCAGTAAAACTCACAGCCTCCTGACACCAAGTGTCAGGGATTGTGTCTGTCTGTATGCCCCAACTCTACTGAGGAGCAAGAGAAAAGATAGCAAAGGTGCTGGTGCCTTCCCCTGGGCTCAAGTCTCCTGGCAGATGCCGGGCATCTTTCCCTCCCAGCTTAGGGGAGCCAGACCCTAGCAAGTAGCCTCATTGGATCTCAGAAGTAGGTCCGACATCCTGTAACCTGGCCTCTGCGTCGTTCAAGTAGTCTGCCCCTTCCCAAGGCTCCGACCTGCCGCTCTGGCTTTGCTGTTCATCAAGGTTCACCCAAAATGGGTAGGAGTAGGCTGGAGCACCCTCCCACCCCACACATAAATCACCTCAGGTGAGCGATGCCCTCCCAGGCCTGCATCTTGACAGGACTTAGGAATAACTATCTTCATTACTATTCTGGAATGCTCCGTTCTGTAGGATAAAGAAACAGCTTTTATATTGTGGCTTAATCTGTAGGGTCCTCTGGAAACCGCTCAGGAAGCCCCTGAGAAGTGCACAGAGAATGAGAATAGGCGGGCTAGGATCTACCTCTGAGGCTTGTCTGTGATTTGCACCATGGGTCCATCAGGAAGGGAGCTTTTGCTCCCAAAGCCCCTTCTCTTAGCAGACGGAAAATTCCTCCTCCCTTCCCAGTGTCCAAGGTTCTCCCCATGTTTCCCAGCATGGCTGATGAGTCAGTTTTCCTCCTTCATCTGTGTGTTAGCCTTAGAACAGGGTTCTGGCAATACTGAGAGTCCCCTGCGTCCCCTGCTACTTCAAGCATGCTCTCAGGTGTCCTGACATGCTGCCACCAGTGTGGCCTACGAATTCTCGTTAGTGCCCATGAGCATTTACAGGGTCTGTTCTGGTTCCCTTTGTGTCCTCGGCGTCCTTCCCTGCTCCTCTGAAAGATGAAATTCAAGAGTGCCAGGTGGCCTGCAGCTGCACCGTCTCCAACCCCAGTGCAGGGCCAGGACCGGGTGGAAGTGGGAAGCTGAAGGATCCAAGTGGATCCATGCCAGTGGTCTAGCCAAGAGACCCAGCCTCAAAAACTAAGGTGGAGGGTGATACGGGAGACAGGGGACTGATACAGGAACACGTCACTGGCTTTCACATGCTCACATACAGGTGGCTGCACCCTCACATGTGTACACCATACACACCTAAGAAAAATGTGGTATTTTGGTTCTATGCCAACAGTGCCCAGGAGCCAGGGTCCCAGTGAAGCAGTGGCTTGTCTGTGTCTGTCTAGCCGGGGCGCTCGACCCCATGCCTGCGGTGGCACTTGTCAGCAGCTCCTTGTTCTGGCAGCATGGTGGGCCATTCTACCCCTTGTCCTCCATCCCTCCTCCCAGAGATCATCACGGGTCAGTGGAGACTCCCTGAGAGCCGAAAGCTGGCAGCATTTGCCACTTACAGGTGAGCAGATGCTGCCGGGTCATGAGCAGACCAACAGGCACCAGCCCGACAGAGCCAGAGCACAGATGGCAGAGCGGAGCTTAGCCTGCTGGGGACCCAGCCACAAACTGGCCATGTTGAACAGGGGGCCTTTACTGGCTGCCTTTGGACAGGACAAGGTGATCCCAGTTTGTTCTCCACAGGAGTTGTGAGACCCTCTTTTGGGGCACAGGTAACTGGGAGGAGATACAGCCTATTCACAACCAGCAGATACCCCGTCCCCTCTGTAGGTGAGGGGCATCTTCCCCAGACCACCTCCAGATGCCTCCTTAAAGAAGAGGTAGCTCAGAGCAGCACTGCTTGCCATTCACCCTGCTAGGCTACCTCAAGGGCTTCTCTGAGCCTTCTCAATAGCCCTGCCTAGTCCTGTCACACCCACTGTCTTCTGATTGCCCCTGTGCTATAACACTGCGACATTGAAAACAGCAGTTCCTCTTTTCAACCCAAATGTTTCTTCCTAGAATGTTGACGGCACAGACAGAGAAGGACAGAGTATCCTCTAAATGAGATGTGGAAACCCCACAGCCCAAGCTCTAAGAGCTCTTCTGTGCCCTAGCTTGGCTTGGCTCGGCTCAGCTCAGCTTGGCTCGGCTCCGCTAGGCTCGGCTTGCTAAGGCTCGTTCAGTGTTGATTTTCAGAGATTGTTTTGTTTTGTACCTAAGGGCTCTTGGAGTGTAGCTGTCCTTGAACTCACTGAATCTGATCTTAAACTACTCATCCTCTGGCCTCCACCTCCCAGTGCTGGGATTACAGGAAAGCTCCGCCACACCTTAGGCAGTGCTTCCAAGCACTGTTAACAGTGGCTTCTGCGTGTCTGGTTCAGGCCTCCCAGTCTCACCGTCAAGGACACCGCTGTCACCCCAGAGAACGGTTTCCCAGGGTCCCCAGACCGAGGCAGACAGTCCGACTCAGTAGGGCTGGCCTCAGGTCCCCTTACAAGCTCAGGACAGGTGCTCTGTTGGCACGGCAGTCCTGGCTGTGTTGCACAGCTTGGGAAATACCAGCTTGCCATCCCCAGAGCAGGCCCTGTATCAGGGCCTAGGCTGCAGTGGCCTGACCCTCCTGCGAATTCGGGGCCTTCTTTCTCTCAAGTTTGCCACTCATTCCCAGGGAGCCAAGTGGGCTGGCAGTAAGAACCTCTCCCCAGTGACATCCCCTTCCCCCTGCCAGAACTGCTTTGTACTTTGTACAGTGGCCATGGTGCCCTGGGGCTGTCTAGCATCTGCCAATAAGTGGGTCACCACCAGGATCACTTGAATATTCATCCTCACCCGTTCTGGGGCAGGAGGTGGCCTAGAGGCCTTCAGGACCAGTGAGAAAGGAATGTTAACCAGGAACAAGGCAGGCTTGGGAACAGCAGTGATGTCACTCCCGGGTCACCGTGCTGCACCTCCAGGCTCTCACTCACTCAGGCTGTCACTCTGTGGTAGAGGTGGCGGCTCCACAGCAAAACTCCAGGAGAAAACAGGTGAATGCTGCCCCCGATTGTGTGAAGTGCAGACCCTGGATGGGAAGGGGACCTGGCGATTCCCAGTCCGTGAGGTGGAAGGGCAGTGCTTACAGATTTAGGGTATCCCAGTGACTTAAAAAGACAGAGACCTTACAGGGTGTAATGGGGGATGCCCATCCCCCACCCCTCCCTCCCTTCCAACATGCCTCATCAGCCCTGCAAACTTGGGTTTGTTTTGTTGGTCACCCACCCCACTCTCCCTCCTGAAAGGGAGCCTGCTCCCACCTCAGGCTGCCCCACAGATGTGGTGCGTAAGAGCAGTCATGGCCAAGACCCAGTTCTGTAACTCTACCCCCTAGACCCAGTGTATCCCCTCAGGTGCTGAACCTCCTGCTTTCATCCCAGGGGTTAGGGGCTCAGGGAAGGAAGGGTGACTGTTTTCCCTGCACCCTGGAATTTCAGATGCCTGCTCTCAGGCCTGATATCAAGTGAATCCTGTTGTCTGGCAGTGGCCAAGCTCAGGTTGGAATGATGGATGTGGAAGGATTAACTTGTCTCTTTCCTTCACAAGGAAATCAATAACATAGAAACAGGCCTGTGGTTTTCTACCCAGAGAGTTAGTTTTGCATCTCATACGGAAACCACCTCGTGTGTGTGTGTGCATCAGACTATCACGTGTGTGTGTGCATGCATCAGACTATCACGTGTGTGTGTGTGTGCATGCATCAGACTATCACGTGTGTGTGTGCGTGTGCATCAGACTATCACGTGTGTGTGTGTGTGCGTGCATCAGACTATCACGTGTGTGTGTGCGTGCATCAGACTATCACATGTGTGTGTGCATCAGACTATCACGTGTGTGTGTGCGCGCGCGCACGTGTGCATCAGACTATCACGTGTGTGTGTGTGTGTGTGTGTGTGTGCATCAGACTATCGTGTGTGTGTGTGTGTGTGTGTGTGTGCATCAGACTATCACATGTGTGTGTGCATCAGACTATCACGTGTGTGTGTGCATGCATCAGACTATCACATGTGTGTGTGCATGCATCAGACTATCACGTGTGTGTGTGTGTGCGCGCGCGCGTGCATCAGACTATCACGTGTGTGTGTGTGTGTGTGTGTGTGTGTGTGTGTGCATCAGACTATCACTTGCTCCAGCACTGGCTTGTTTTGTCATCCCCTCTCGAGGGACATCATGGACTCTGCCAGGCCACCGTCACTCTGCTTGTGGTCTCTCAGACCCCCAGACCTCTCTGTTCCTGCTTATCCATTGTCAGTGTCGCCCCAGACCCACCCTCTCCTTCCTGAGGACACCCTGGTGTCACCCCACTGAGCCACACTATAACGACTTCCCTCTCGCCCTTCCCCACTGAGCCCTTTGGGTGTTGGGCCTGAGTGCCCTCCTTCTGCTCAGTGGGAAGGCTGTTGTTTTTATTTTTAATGGCACTCTCAGGGACACGGGTTCTGTCAGATGGCATTAAGCCCACCATCCATCATGCCCTGTGTCCCGATGCTGACATGGCCTGTACCTGATACACCAGCTTGGAGGACAGTGCATGACCCCGCCCCACCCCCACCCCCATTATGGGACACAGGATCGTAAGGCATTGCGCAAGTCTTCTGCCTCAAGTGCTTCCTCACCCCGCCACTTGTGAGTTCTGAGTCAGGGTCCCTGGGGTAAAAGGGGACACTCAGACACACCCCCAACCCCCACTCATCCTGGCCCTGTTAGGATGTCTCATGTGTCCCAAATCTGGCTCCTTTGTCTAGAAACTAGTACAGCTTTGCAGACAGCATGTCCCCAACGTGAGCCAGTTCATTCCGGGGCACCTGGGAAGTAGGTAGTGGCCTGCCTTCCCTGCTGCCGGCCTTCTTCTCCCTATTCCCCAGTTCAGGGATGCATAGGAGTGTGCAGACAGGCATTCTCATGTCTCGCACCCAACTCCTGTTACATGAAAATGTAACATAGAACAGACTGGAGTAACTGTCCAGTGTTCCTTACCTCACAGGAGGATGTGCTGCAGTCCCCGATGGATTTAAAATGTCCTATGAAGACTGAACTGTGGGAAGTGGGACTTTCAGGACCACCTATTGTGTAAAGAGAAACACTGGCCATTCGGGTACACGGGTACAGAAATTCAAAGCCCAGCTCGGGTATCTGGAGAAGAAGGCAGATGCCAGGTCTGGATGGTCACCATTAGCCCACCAGTCTCAGGGACATCCTCACCCAGGCGTACACATGGACCCCTGAGCTGGGAAGGCATCTGGAGCTGTGGCATATCCCACGCCCACACACTCGCCAGTTTGGCTGGGGAGCTTCCAAGTAGGTCTCCACGGGGCATGTTTCCCTGCCGCGGGCCTTCTGCACTGTGCTTATTCAGGACTGTTTCTGTGCACGCTGATCACAGACCCCAAGCTGACACTTAAGCCCTTTTTGTTAGTGAGCAGCAAAGTCAGAGAGTAAAGCTGTGGTGTACCGTATTCCCCTAGCCACCAGGCTGACCTTGCCTCTGTGTACATGTGCACATGCACATGTGTGTGATGTTTCTCGCCTTTGCCCTAGCGAAGCATAGCCCTGGGCAGCCTCCCAGGCAGCCTAGGCCACTCCCTGCTCTGTGTACCCTCTGCTTCCAGAACTCTCGTGGCTGGCACAGTGCTAAAAATGACTTCCTACTCTGATTGGTTGGCTGGTTTAGGGTTTTGGTGGGGTTTTTTTAGTTTTAATTATGTGTATATGTTGGGGGCGGGGAATAAGTGTACATGTGAATGCATGTGGTTGTGGATTCCAGAACACACTAGATACCCTGGAGCTGAGGTCACAGGGGTCGTAAGCCTCCCAGTGTGGGTGTTGGGAACCTAACTCTGATCCTCTGCAAAAGCAAACACATTCCTAACCACTGAGCCATCTCTCCAGCCTGATTTACTTATTTGAGAGTGTATTCCTATGTAGTCCAGACTGGCTTTCAATCTACTACGTAGCCCAGGTTATCTTTGAACCCATGATCTTCTTGCCTCCACTTCCCAAGTGCTGGTATTAAAAGCATGTGCCATGACACCCACCTTATAATTCTTAAGGAAATGCCCTAATTGGTGACTTCAGGTGGGTCCCTAACAGTCTTTATTTTGTAGGAAAAAAAAGACTGCAGTCTTTTAGACCAGCTTACCAAACCCTACTAACTAGGACTATAACCTACACCAAATGACTCTTCTCTGGGTGTGCTCCTTCTGCCCTAGAGATCAGGCCATGACACCTGCTGACCCTGCTGGCTTTGAACTGTCTCTCTGAGCAGTGCTCACTCTCCGGCTTTCCTAGTCAGAGTTACTATCGTTACCATGCAGTGCTGTAGCCAAGAGCAGCTTGGAGAGAAAAGGGGTTATCCTGAATCACATCCATCCAGGGAAGCCAAGGCAGGATCTCAGGCGGGGCGGAAACGTGGGACCAGGAGCTGGTGCAGAGGCCATGGAGGGGTGCTGCTTACTGGCTTGCTCCCATTGCTTGCTCTGCCTGCTTTCTTATAAACCCCAGAACCAGCAGTCCAGGGATGGCTCCACCCACAATGGGCTGGGCCCTCCCCCACCAATCACTAATTAAGAAGCCTACAGGCTTGGCCGCAGCAGATCTTTAGGGAAGCAGCTTTTCAACTGAGGCTCCCTCCTCTCAGATGGCTCCAGCTTATGTCTAGTTGACATAAAACTGTCCAGCACAGTGGCCCTGAGAGCAGCAGTAATTGCTTAATGAGACGAAGCAATAAGCATGCTCCTCCATGTATTTGTGTTCCAGCACTGGCCCTGCACACTGTCCCCAAAGCAATCCAGGTGTGCACACAAGAGCTGGCCCTGCAGAGGCAGAAGGAGCCATAGAAGCCCAGGGGTTCACAGGCAGCAGAAGGCTGTGCGATGCACAAGTGTGAAGGACAAGGTGCAGAGCTGAACAATTAGGTGCATATTAATGTTGCCGTGTGACCACTGAGCAGGAGCTGAGGAGATGGAGGGACATCTTAACAAGCCTTCGGGCACAGAGGGAAGTGCAGCCTAGGATGTTGCTAAGCAGGTGCTATGGGAGCGTGAATCCCGAAGGCAGAGTCACAAGCCACCAGGGTGTTCCACTCAGCCCGTGATCCAAAATGGTTCCGAGAAGTTTCAATGGGACCAGGGTCCGGGGCCTGGGGCTCGGAGGTGCTGACACCCTGTGATAGCCATGTAGCCCCACACCGCTGACACAGAGGCTGTTTCCACAGGCTCAGCATCAGTAAGCCCTCCAAACAGACCACCCCTTTCCCAGATCAGGGATGCAGGCCTTAACTGCTTCTCAATACCTGGTTCCCAGACGGATGATCAAAACGCTCAAAACTACGGGCTGCTGGGGGAGGCGGGTGGACGGCAAGATGGCTTGGTAGATGAAGAGGCTTGCTGTGAAAGTCTGGTCACCTGAGGTTAGTTCTTAATCAAGACTTCACATAAAGGTGAAAGGAGAGAAATGACTCCACAGAGTGCGCCTCTGACCATGTGCACGTATACACTAATAATTCTTTGTAATTAGTGTGGGCTTGGGACTCCAGGCTAGAAACAGAACAGTTGCCTAGCTTGCAGAAGGCCTTAAGCCTGGACAGGCTAACCTAGCAGATGCCTGGGTCCCATGAAGAAAGCCCGGAAATCTGCATTGCCACGGACCGGGGTTTCTCGCGGGGGTCCCTGTTCCGCGGGACAAGGGATTCTGGCCAGGTGGGCACGGGATTCGGCTTTGACCAACAGACTACACACGGGTGGTGTAAAATCTGAGTGTATTTCTTTTAATAATGACATGAGGCTTTTACAATCATTGTAAAAGAGATATAAAAAATCTGGCAGCTCAACAGTTGAGGTACATCTAAGGCTATCTAAAACATACTGGGTCTAAAGCAACAGCTATCTCCTCTGAACTGGTGCTGCATCCCCTGGGCCCAAGCACTCTGGGCCCGGGGGAATGCGGGTGCATGAATCTGAGTCCTAGCCCATCTAAGTTCTAGTGCTAGTCCTGCATGTGAGTCCAAGTCCTTCTTCTTCCAGTCCTAGTGCTAGACTGAAGTCACGTAGGCAAGCGACGCCCACATCCAAGGTCACCTGACTTCTAAAAGCCAGGTGTAGTGCAGGAGGAAGAGGGGTGGAGCCCTCTCTGTTGAGGTATTCTTATGCTAATTCTTTGGTTCTTGCTGGAGGCAGGCAGAGGAGAATCTTGACCTAACACTTTCAGTTTATGTCTTAGAGTGAGAGACACCTTTCAATTACTCTCTAGTACTTAAAACATTAAACTAGGATAGTTGGAAACATTGGTGAAGGTCAGAAAACAATGTCCGAATTTTCTCTTGCTAGCTGTAAGAATATATCTTGGTGAGTTCCTAGCACACAAGTACAAAGACATATCTGGGCCACCTCTGAGTTTGGGGTGCCAGGCAACAATTCGGAGGCAGGAGGCTGACTTTCCTTGAAGTTTTCGCCTCAAATACCGCCATCGCGCAAGTGTGCGTGGCACTGCATCTCTCATTGATAACCTTGTCAGCACACAGGCCGCTCTGGTCCTCTTCATGGACCTGCTTGCCAAGTACTGTCATGGAAGGGGTGGTCAGCGGCTTCAGGGAAAGGAGGTTGGCCAGACCATCCACAGATCCCCAGCCTGGGGTCACTTGTGACCCCCTGAAATGTTCCTAACGGTGCTTCTGTGCCCACAAGGAACAGTATCTGACCGCACAGGCTGTGTCGGGCTCTGCCCGCCTTTATGGGCGTAAGTCTGCTGAAGGCAGCTGTGTTACAATGAAAGCAGCAGGTGCCTTCCCTGTGCCTACCAGACAGGTGCTCTGAGCTTCCTCTAGACTTGCTGCTTGGAGGCTGCAGATCCCAGCTTGCCGGCTGCCCCAGGAGGGCGCCTTCCACTGACAGGCAGCTGGGGAGGAAGCAGGATGGTTTGTGAGATACATACCTCATCCCTTGATCAGCAGCACTCATTCAGAAGGCATCCTGATGTGCTGCCTCCCTCCCTGCCTGCCTCCAACCTTACTCCGTTCCTGGCCTATTTCAAGGTCAGACATACTCAGGGAAAAAGAGGTGAAACCAGCTTGGCTTGTGTGTTCCTCTCTGCAGGGCTCCCATACCCTGGGCACCTGACTTCCCTCCCTCTAGCTCCAGCATTCCCTCCTCCATCTCTTACCAGGAGGGAGGATACTAAGAGCCTCTCCAGTGGTCACCTGACACCTCTTGTGGAGCTCAACACCAGACAGTGAGGCAGCTGCAGGAGATCAAGGGCCAAACCCCAAGCCCAAGAGCTCTGGGGCTCCAGCTGACCAGGGAGATGCCAACAGCCACATACCTGTATTGCCCACCACCAACTGTATCTGAGCAGTTTCCTCCTGACAGAATCAGGTAGCTGGAGTGTGTGCGCTTTTCCCCACAGGAGCTGGGGGCTGAATCGATGGCCCCGGGGGTCCCCATGTCCTTATCACTTAAGACATAGCCTGCCTTGCCTAAGGAGCCTCTGGTTCTTTGACTGTCAGAGCCAAGGTGACCTTTGGCACAGCTCCTGCTGGTTCCTCAGTCCACAGTGGTTGAGGCCAGCTTTGGGTGCAGTTGCAATATGGCAATCCTACTTGCCTTTCCCTGACATCCAAAGTTAGCATGTCTGGGCTGCGGATTTAATAGTCACAGTGAGGGACGGTAACCCAAGTCTGTAGAGTGCTCAGCATGTTGGGTACCTGTGAACTTGGCCCGGAAGAGCCAGAGCATAGCACATCCTCTCCTTCAGAGCTTCTAAATCCCTACCACCCTGCACCAACCATCCTCCTTAGTTTTAGTTCTGTTCCTGTGATAAAACAAAACAAAACAAAACAAAACACCTAGTCTAAAGCAATTTGAGAGCTGGGCATAGTGGCAAGCACCTTTAATCCCAGCATCCAGGAGGCAGAGGCAGGAGGATCTCTGTAAAGCCAGCCTGGTCTACAGAGTGTTCTAGAACAGCTAGGGCTATGTAGAGAGACTCTGTCTCAGAAAACAAAAACAACAACAACAACAACAAAAACTTTAAAAATCGAATTTGGGGAGAAAGGGTTTATTCAACTTACAGTTCCAGGTCACAGCCCATCGCTGCAGGGAAGTCAAAGCAGGAACCTGAAATAGCAGGTCACATCCACAGTCGAGCAGAGAGAGGATGGATGCATGCATGCCTGTTCGCCTTTGGCTCACTTCCTTCATTTTCCCAGTCCAGGACCCCTGCCTAGGGAATGGTGCTGCCCATAGGGGGCCAGGTCTTTCCATATCAACATAATTAAGACAGCAATTCACAGACATGCCCACAGACTAAATTGATGTAGGCAATCCCTTACTGAGACTTTTTTCTCAGGTAATTCTAGATTGTATGGAATTAACAAACTAACCGTTTCATCCCCCAATCCTGTCCACTGTGGAGGTTTCTACAGAGCCTGTGCTAGGCAAGTTTCTGTTATATGTCCCTGCCCTACCTTCTAAAAGGCTCTTAGGAAGGCCAGGGGCGATACTCATTCCTCTGTCCCAGTGGAACAAGTGAATAGCCTTGTTCTCCCTGCATCCTTCATAGCACACATAAACTTTAAACTCATTAGAGTGGGGAATGGTGGCACAGGCCTTTCCCTCTAGCACTTGGAGGCAGAGGCAAGGGGATCTTTGTGAGTTCCAAGCCAGCCTGGTTGGCATAGCAAATTCCAGGATAGCCCACATGGAGGGACCATGTCTCAAAAAAAGGAGAGACAGAGAGACAGAAGGAGGTATGGGGTGGGCTTCATTAAAATGAGAGGAGCCCCACCCAAGGTCCTGAGCACAAACTAGGAGGGTGCATTTGATTGCTGCTTCCTTGCGTGAAACCCTTTGGAATCCACTTGGGATAATTGTCTAATCCCTAAGAGTCCCTCCCACCACTGTCCACCCTCCTGATCACATCCTCCAGGGATTCTGGGAACCTTAGAGCTCTGAGCCCTTGCCATGCCTTGGCTTCGCTCCCCAGGCTCCTGAGCCCCTTATCCTGCGTGGACTCAAGGATCCTTAGGGCCAGCTTTCCTTTGAATAGCCAATGAACCCAACTCCATATACTGCTGACTCCTCTTTTCCCCCAAGGGACAGCACCCTCTGGTCCTCACTACCCAGGACAGACTTCCTCAACAGGGCCCAGAGCATCTTTGGGGGAAACAATTAAAAGCCATCCACATGTTTGGAAGTTGTGGGTCCCATTCGTGCTCCCCTGCCAGCCCCTCTTTGCCCCTGACCTGCTGACGGGGAGCTAAGAGCACAGCTGCCTCCAGCGTCAGCTCGGTCCTCCAGGCCGAGCTCTCGGCTTCCACTGCCCAAGCCGGACTGTGTGTGTATGCTTGCCCATTTGTGTACACCGGCCTGCACACATGCATGCTACCCTACCATAACTCCCCGCGTAACCTCACAGAGCCCTCCTAGTTCCATCTGTTCACCTGAACCTGATGTTACTGGATCCCTTCTCTGTCTTGATTGTGAGGAAACCGCCATCCATTAAAGCCCCCCGATGACCTATAGTCATTAAGTGAATGACTGTGTGGGTTTTCCACAATATTTACCTCTTCCCCAAGTCACAAAGGTTGTAGCTCTGCCATCCAATTCTTGGAACTCCGCCCACCACTGGGCGCCATCTGGCCTGTCAGCTGAGAAAGACCACACAGGCATGCAAGCATGTTCCCAAATGCCAGGGCCAGAGAAACAATGGCTGTGCCAGGCTAAGGGCATCCCACCTGCCCAGTCCTTCCCCCCAACCCCCAAGGGAGCCAGGTCTGAGGAGAGGAGAGAGGGGCAGGAAGAAGAGGCCCCGTGGGAGACACCTGCGTGCTCTAAGGAGGAAATAGGCTTTGGATACAGGTGACCTGGGCTCTAATCCCAGCTACAGCTAAGTAATTGAGATTTTGGACAAAGCTTTTAATCTCTCTCAACACCTGTTTTCTGAAGTGGAAACAGTAGCCAGGATTAGAAAGCAGTCCCACCTGGGAGGCCTCCAAAGCTCTGGCTCACCTGCCAGCCTCCCAAGCCTTCCTCCCCACCCCACCCCCCAAGCCCAAGCTTCTCCTAGCTCCATTCTTCAGCCCTGGGAGCCCATTGGAAGCTCTGGGCAGAGAGAGTGAGCAGCACCCCTCAGAATGCAGCCCCATAACCACCTCCCTTCTGCAGGCTTCCTAGCCACTGGGGACGTTGCCTCTACCAAGTGTTAGTGCCTTGTCCTGATTTTAAAGGCCAGCCCAGGGGGACTGGAGAGATGGCTCAGCGGTTAAAAGCACCGACTGCTCTTCCAGAGGTCCTGAGTTCAAATCCCAGCAACCACATGGTAGCTCACAACCATCTGTAACGAGATCTGACTCCCTCTTCTGGAGTGTCTGAAGACAGCTACAGTGTACTTACATATAATCAATAAATAAATCTTTAAAAAAAAAAAAATGGGCCAGGCCAGGCCAGGTGGGCTGGTGATGTAGCATTGAGTCAGCTGCCAGGGGCTATGGACTGTGTTCTGGGCAGACATGGGGGGAGGGGGAGATGGCATGTGGAATTTCCAGACCATCAGCTTGGTGTTGCAGTGCCCTCCAGATTGTGTGACTTTCTTCCTCTTTCCCACTTTTTCCCTCATACAGAGGTCAGGAAGACTGGGGCCCGCCCACGGAGAAACTTCCAGAAGCAACTGGAAAGCAGTTCTTAGGTCACTCTTGAATGTTTGCCTCGCCCCAGGTCCCTTATCAAACTTTCTGCCCCCTGTCCTTGCAATTTGTTTTTATTAGTGTGAGTCTGTGTATGAGCATGTGCGCACATGCCCAAGTGCCCATAGAGGCCAGAGGTATCAGATCCGCCCAGAGCTGGAGTTAACAGGTGGCTGGCTGGCTGATTTGCATCCGAGGGAGGCATCGGTAAAGGCCCACCGAGTCTGAAGCCAGGAGTCAGTGCCTCACCTAAATAGGGACTGGAAGGTGGTCAGGAAGATGATGCAGAAGGTGAACTGCCAGGGTTCCTCCTGTTTGCCTGTCAGAAGGGAAACAGGCCCTGGTGGGGTGGCTCAGCAGGCCCAGGGACTTGCTACACAAGGCTGCAACCTGAGCTTGGTCCCCAGAACCCAGGAAGAAGGAAAGAACTAATTCCACGGTTTTGCCCTCTGACCGCCACACCTGTGACATGGCTCCAAAGCAAATAAACAAATAACTTAAGTAAATCATTTGAGTGGTGAGCAGCGGGCTGGAGAAATCAGTCAGCAGTTAAGAGCCTGTGCTGTTCCTGCAGAGGATCTGAGTTTGACGCCCAGCACTCACGTCAGGTGGCTCACAACCACCTGTAACTCCAACTCCAGGGTATCCGATACCCCCGGCCTCCATGGGCATTCGCACGTGTGCACAAACACAGACACACAGTTTAAAATAATGAAGACAAATTGTAAGGGATGGGGGCAGAAAAATTGATAAAGGACCCGGGTGAGACAAGCCTTCAAAAGTGACCTCAAGAACTGCTTTCCAGTTGCTTCTGGAAGTTTTCCTGTGGACAGGTCCAAGTCCTCAAGGAGGCAGTGGTCATGAGGGAGCTGCTTCTGAGGTCCATAGCTCCTAAGCAGGCTCCCCAGGTTCAGGATGCAGTGACCTTCCCACCGTCTTAGAGATTGCCCTGGCATCTGCACATGACCATTCTGAATTTGTACCAGACACTTCGAGCGAGTTACCAGCGTCCTCCTTTACCTCAGTTGCCCAGCTGAAGCCACGGGACCCTCCTGAGCAGCTCCTGATTGTTAGACTACGCTGGGTAGTTATGGGAGGCCCCGTTGTCCATCCCCTGACCCTCCCTGTTCTGTAATTCAGTGGTTGCTTCCTCCTTCTGGCCTTTTTACCTCCCGGCCCATTAGGCTTCAGCGTCTCCCAGGAAGCTGCAGGCATTTTACCTCCCCACTCTCCCAGCCAGAGCGGTCTGGATACTACAGCAGCAGGGGAGGTTTTCTGCCAAAGGATGTGGCAGCACAAGATTTGACTCCTAGTACTCAGGTGGCACAGGATGCCCATGCTCGTTTGGAATGGCCTGGGCATCAGCTCCTTCTTGTTATCATCACTCCTTTCTGCATGCATCCTTCTTGGTGCTGGCTAGGCTAGGGCAGGGTAGGAGCAGACACTGGCACATAACCTCTGTCGAGTTCTGCAGTGTGTTCTCGGCAGTGTGTTCTGCCGAGTGTTAGATAGATGCCGGTCACTGCTAGGGAAGGGTCAATGTGCTGAGAGAGGTGGTCCAGCCTCCTCCACCTGCCTCACTTCCCCCGTACCACGGAAACCGAAGGGTCAGCAAGGAAGAGCTTAGCTTACAGCATCTCCATTGTGTAAGGTTGGGCTGGTGCTGAGCCCATCCTGGTGTGGGTGGTTTCTTCTGGTCCTCTAGCTCCGTCCACCCACCACTGGGCTGGTCTATATCAGGGTCACAGTTGATCCTCTGTCCCAGGGCAGGTCACTTCTGGTTTGGAATGGAAAAGCCCTCCTCTCCACGGTAATAGCACTTGTCCTAGAATTTTGGCAAATGCATCATGCCAGCAATTGACTGGGCTTGGCATGTATGCGTTGTTGACACGGCTTCCAATATAGCATCTGTTCCTTCGCTGACGGTCACCTCCTGCGTGGTGGCTGGTCCTCTCCTGCGCGAGCAGAAGTGCTTGAGCTCTCATGAGTATCTGGGCCATCATTAAACTCACATGGGCAATAAAATAAGACATGTGGCAAGGGGTGGTGTGTGTGGCCATAGTCCCAGCTGCTCAAGGCCAAAGCAGGAAGGGACGTAGCATCTCAAAGAAACAAATGGTCAGTGCTGACAGAACCAACCTTCTTTGCATGCAGTAGCTCTTGGCAGCACCGCTGTCCCGTACCTGGGATGTTTGGAGAGTGAATGTGTCCCAGTTAGGGTTATTCTTGCTACAATGCAACACCATGACCAAGGTAGCCTGCCTTCTTATAGAACTCAGGACCACCAGTCCAGGGGAAGAACCACACATAATGAACTGCCCCCCCCCATCAGTGACTAAGAAAATGCCCTACAGCTGGATCAATTGAGGTTCCCTCCTTTCAGATGACTCGAGTTAGTGTCAAGTTGGCATAAAACTAGCCAGCACAACTGGCCTTTGTCAACTCGACCCACAAACACATCACTGAAAAGCCATGACCTTTCCTTTCTTATTCTTCCCCAAGATTAATATCAACAATGAACATTCCAAATTCTAAAAGGCCCACAGTCTTTAAAATGTTAAATACTTAGCTATGGGCTCCTGTCAAATCAAAAATAAACCCTTCCTCACTGAAGAGGAAGAGCCAGGGCAGGCACAGTCAGTCTGAACACAGCAAACCCAAACTCCACAAACAATGTAATGGCCAGTGTCTGGGATTCGCTCAGAGCTTCTGGGCTCCTCCAGTGGCTTGGGTCACTCTGCTCTTCCCTGCAGCACACACAGCGGCTCCTCCAGGCGCAGGCTGGCTCCACTCCACTGCTGCTGTGTTCTTGGTGGTCATCCCATGGCACTGGCATCTCCACACTGCTGGGGTCTCTGGGGCAACTGGGCCGTACCTTCACCATTAGCCTCTCCTGGGCTCTATTCAGGAACTCCAGCCCTGTCACACAGTGCCAAGCCTCAGCCGCTCTCCATGACCCCTTCCTGCCTTCAGAACCAGCACCCCCTGGGTGACTCTTACACTACCAAGTTAAGTTGCCAGCACAAAGTACAGCCAGCCATGGCTGCCTCTGGACCACAGCTGTTGTGCCCCGACCTGGAGGACACATTTCCCAGAAGGCTTCACCTCGATGAAGCTGGTCTCTTCCTAAGCACAGCTGGTTCTTCAGCCCCAGCTGACCAGACACCCACAGACTCGTCACACAAATGGCCCAGTAGAGTCTTTGCTGCTCTCTGAGACTTCACAAGCCAGACCTCCTTCATCTGTATCTTTCTCAACACTATTGGCTCCAGAGCTCCTACAGAACAGCTTACCAAGCTTTGAATACTCAATGGCTTTTTTTGCCTAAAGTTTCAAAGTCTTTCCACAGTCCTCCCAAAACAGCCTGGTCAGGTCTGTCACAGTGATACTGCACCATCCTGGCACCAGCTTCTGTCCTGGTTAGGGTTACTACTGTTCTGGTGTAACACCGTGACCAGGGCAATTTGGGGAGGGAAGGGTTCATTTCCATTTCCACGTCCAGTTAAAGATCTATCGCTTAGGGAAGGCAGGGCAGGAACCTGGAGGCAGGAGCTGATGCAGAGGCCATGGGGAGGTGCTGCTTACTGGCCTGCTCCCCATGGCTTGCTCAGGCTGCTTTCTTATAGGACCACCAGTCCAGGATGGTCCCACCTACAGTGGGCTGAGCCCTCCCCCATCAATCAATGAATGATTGAGAAAATGCCCTGTATATGATGTACTTTGAGAAACTGAGTGACCCCACCACCACCAAGCTGCCTCAGCAAGGACGTCCATAGCAGATGGGAAGGACCCATCCCAGCAATCTGAACCCATTGCTGCTTTGTGCCCACCTGCCTGTTGTAGACGAAGCCCCAGAAGTCGCGATTCCGTTAGGCGAATAGATGTTCACAGCCACTTGAGAAATAAAAATAGAATCCTTGAGCATTTCTTCACTACGTGTCAAGGACGTGCTGCAAGTTCAGTTAGGGATGGGCTCATGCCAAGATGCTCTTAACCCCAATTAGCTTTTAACCCCCAGCACTCCACAGGAGCAGCCCTGCCGGCTTGGCACCCCTCCCTTGCTCATCTGAAACACCCTGCAGGATCAATCCAGACAGCTCGGCTGTGCATTTGGCACGTGGCCATCACCACTCGAACCCACTCCTCCAGGCTGCAGATGCTCTGTGAATTCTGCCCTTGGCCCTTGCAGATCCTGTGTGTTTAGGAAAGCCCCGATACTCAGTGTTGCCACACTGCGGTTTCTAAGAAGTTCCTTTATCGCCCACGCCGAATTAACAGGGAAAGCTAACAGGGAAAGCGAAGATACCAACCAGCCCAGGAGCAAGAAGGCTGTGAATAAAGCCTGTGAGTCTTTTGTGTTAAGACCCAGGAGCGGACAAGTGGAATAGAAAGTGCTGGAACCTTGAAAGCTCCGTCCCCCTCATCTGCAGGTATGATAAATAACCAGGCACTTGAGGAACAGCCTACTTGGTAAGGAGGCTCAGTGCCCCGTGTAAGGACACATGATGGCCAGCAGGGTCCAGTGCACCCTCTCTCAGTCCCGAGCCTTCTGTGGGAATGCAGGACACTATGAGAGCCTGCCATCCTGGAATTTCCTGCATCTTCTGTCATGTGCACCCACAGAGATGGCAGGATTGGGGAGGCCCCTCCCTGGCTGGCTGGACAGCCACTGACTCCTGCCTCCAGGAGTGTTCCCATTACCTCCTTGCCAGAAGCGAAGTCCTGACCACAAGCTGTGGGCCACCTCTCCTCCTCTCAGCGAAAGAAAGAGGGACAAGCAGGCTTTAGGGGTTGCTTTTTGTTCAGGAAGAGCTGACGGCTGGGCTTGTGGCTGGGAGTCCTACTAAGAGGTAGGTCTTCAGAAAGACCACAACCCCTTTGAAGGCTTTAGTTCGCTAGGGTTTCAGAGATGTCTCCTCTTCTCGGGACCACTGTAGAGTACCATTTGGTGACTCTGCTGTTTAGGGATCCTTTGACTGGTGGGGGCGGGCGGAGAGCTCTGCTGATGGCAAGAGCCAAGTGCCAGGCTCCCCTCCTTCATACCCTCACCCTTCCCTCAGTTCCTCCGGAGATGGAACCCAGGGCCTTTCGATCACTCTCCCATTGAGCCACACCTCCCAGCTCTCCAAACTGTGTTTGGAAAGAGACACACACACCCCTCCCCACACAGCATGGTGTGTGTTTGTTTCAACAGAGCAGGATGGGGTTACAAAGCAAATCAGCAAAGCCAGGCTGCCTCATCCCCAGCACATTGGTGACACCTTCCTCCCAGGCACTTCACCAAGCACAGCACAGTCCACCACTATTCGTCCATGCCTAATTGTGTCAAGTGTACAGTCTTCTCTAGATGTTAGACAAGCAAGGATCTGGCCCTTGCCCTCGGCATACTGCCTCCTGCTGTGGATGCAGGAGCCCTGTTCCCTGCAGGACGGAAGTCATGCGGTGCCAGCCGAGCACTGTGGATGTAGTCACGAGCCCCAGAGAAGCCTGGAGGAACCGCAGAGGAGGCTGGCATCTGAATAAGCTCTGAAGGTGGAGCCAGCGAAAGGAGGTTCTCTGTCATCAGGAGGGTTCAGAGGGCAAAGGCATGAAGCGAGAAATTAGCTTGGTGGGGCATGGGGGGGCAGAGGAAAACAGCCCCCTGAGAGAAGGGCACAGCGAGCTGGGTTTGCAGAGAAAGCTGGGCTGTGTCAGGACAGGCCTGCAACTCTCTTCCCCTGCCCCTGAACCTCTCCAGTCCCTCCATTTCCTCTGTCAGATTCAGGATCACCACCTACTCTGATGACCTTGAGGAAAGCCACACATGTGGGCGCTCTGCAGATGTGAAGGTGCCTGTGGCCTTGAGCAGTGATGTCATCACAGGGTGACTTTGATAGAGGAGGAGTGATGAGAATGGGGACCAGAAGGCTGAGGCTGTGACAGATTCCTGTCTGGCTGTGGGACCTGAGAGATTCCATAAGCTCTTATAGGAGAGGCAATTTGTGATTGACAACAAATGTATGGTTTTTTTGTTTGTTTGTTTCTCTGGCCGGGAAGATTTGGGGACAGGGAAAGTAGGTATCACACCATGTAGCTGGTGCTACGGTGTAGACTGCCACTCTTGTATTCCCTTCTACACAGCAGACAGTGCACCCCATTTTGCTCAAGACAAAATTGAGTGGAGCTGGAGCCTTGCTTCAGCACGTGCCAAGTGTGGTAAGTTCAGGCCAGAGGTGAGCATAGCTCAGCTACAGCAATGCTCTGCATTTAAAGATCCACTTGTCAACAGCACAGGATTTAACCCCCCTGCTGGAGCTGGCACCTGACGCAGGACCACTGCAAGAGGGAGGAAAGGTGCTAGGTGTATTCAAACCACCACAGGAGGCTCCAGGGAGAGCCATGGTTCTCAGCCCATACGTCTCTACCCTTTCAAGGGTCAAATAAATGACGCTTTCACAGGAGTTGCCTAGACCATCGGAAAACACAGACGTTTGCATTACAAGTCATAACAGTAGCCAAATTACAGTTATGAAGTAGCAGTTATGGTTGGAAGAACAGTGTTCGAAGCTGAAGCCTAGGCACTTCTGGATTCAGCAAAACCCAATGCTATGTGGGGACTGGGGGGCCCACACAGCCCAGCCCAACCTATGTAAGGCTGTCAGCACCTGCCCCAGGTATTCCAGTCCCTGGCCTGTGTCCAGGGGACAGAGGCCAGGGTGCAGGCCAGGAGCTCCCTGTCACTGAAGCTTCTTTCTAACACAGGTTGGAGAAATTCAGCTTCTAGCAGCCTTATGTTTTGTCTGTGCACTGGGTGTGGCCTTGTCCTGCAGGGGGCGCTCTGCGGCACCACTGGGAGCCCGGCTGAGCTCTGTCTGGGACCCTGGCTTTGGGAAGACTCTGTAGCTTGGAGCTGCTTATCTGGGGGATGTTCTGTCAGCCTTGCTCAAGGCAAGGAAGACTGGATGCTTGGCACCTGAGCAGCTCGGATGAGTGTCACCTGCTTGGGGACATGGGAGGCAGACAGCCCTGACGAACAGTAGACTCCAGAACATTCTGAAAAAGCAGCGGCTGAGTGCTGCCTGCAGTGCCTTGGGAACAGGAGCTGCCTCGTGTCCATCAAGGCTCCAGCAAGGCTGCTGCTCGGCCTTTGGTACACAGCAAAACTCACTGACCCAGAAAGAGAGATTCGCGTGGCCCCGTTTGCCCCCTCCCAGTCTGTCTCGGACTTTATTCCCAGAAACCAGCTTGAGGATTTCATTAGAAATCAAAGCATTGCTGGTCCTTTTTCTTCCTTTTTTAAAGAAACATACTTGGCTGCTGTGATCAGTGTCCCGGCTTTCTGTGACGAGGGGGTGACAAGAGTCCTTGAACAGAAACTGAGTTGGAACTGATCAATGGCATTTGGGGGTTGGAAAATTTGCTCAGGAGCCGGCTAATTTATAATGTCATATGGGCTAGACTGGAAGACCCAAGAGGATAGGCTGTCTCTTGGCTTTCTTTCTCGTCTTTCTGTAAAAGGACAAGAGAACGCACGTCATCTGGCTGGTGATCACTGAGTGGTAGACTCTACCCTGCCAGACCCCAGCACACCTCTCTCTCCCCACTTCCACGTCCATCCTCTGTCCTGTCACTGTGATGGCCCACTCCTGCAGCTGCTTGTTTCTGGCTTGAGCTAATTTGCAAAGGACACCTGTTCGTTAATTAGCCTAGCTCTGGGTCTCCTGTTTCATCTGGGGGCTCCCTCTGCAGAGTGAGCTCGCACCCCACCCCACGCAGGGGCTTCTGTTTGGCAGTCTGTGTGTGCTGCTCGCGACTCGGTGGGCCCTGAACTTCCTTAGCACTGAGGCTGGCCTGTGTCTCCCACTATGGAAAGAAAACAGCCACTCTCCAGCTAATAGTGTCCCAGCGGGAGCTCAATCTTACAAGAGCACTTTCCCACCAGGTTTCCCACCAGGACAGACCTGGTGTCTGGACTACATGTGGAACCCTGAGCAGGTGGGTCCTCATTCTGACTCTCTGTCACTCAGCTGGCCCCAGGGACCCTCTCCACCCATAGGGTTTCACAAGATGGGGTGTCTCCTGCCCTCAAGCCTTTACAAGTGTGCACTGAAAACAAAGAAGATAGATGGGGAAGGACTCTGCCCAAGGACCCCTGGAGAATGACCCTGCCCTCCAGAACCATCCCACTCCTCCATACTGTTTTTATGCAATAGACCATCCTAAAAATCAAGCTTCATGCTCTGTGTGACATCTCACCTTTCATACGAGCCATCACAGGTCAGAGCTGAGTTGCCCAGACCCCCAGGCGTACCAGGAGCCCAGTTCCCAACAGACCAAAGTCATTTGGACACATTTTGTGTTTGTGCATCTCCCTGTCAGCCCCTTCTCTGCTTCAAAAGAGAAATTCATCAATGGAAAGTTTCCCTGAAGTGGTAATTTTCCTAAATGACTTTCTGATGGTGCTGCTTACAGACAGGCTCGACCAGGGGTGCTGGCTGGTGTGCGGGTTTCTTACTAAGGTCCAGCTTACCTGTCTTTACCTTCACAGAGAGGCCCTTCCCCTGACTTCCACCGTCACCCAGGCCCAACAAATGCTTCTCTATCCCCCTTTTCCTGCCGAGAGCCAGGGCTGGTCCCAAGGCCCCCAGCAGAAAGCCCCTCTCTTCAGAAATCACCCAGCCCTCGTGACTGACTGCCAGGGTGCCTTCGCCCAGCCCAGCTAATTAGAGCCTTTCTTAGGCGGCTCTGGAATCTTGTCATTCACTCTCACAGAGATAATGGACGTGGATAAGAGGTCACAGCTTCCCCCACTTCCTGCCCTCCTTGTGGAGAAGGGGGGAGGGGGACCTCCCTCCTGCCTGTCACAGGAACTGTCTGGTCCGACTCCCCCTACCTGGCAGCTCTGGTGGATTCACAGCGGCTCCTGGAGCCAGAGCCCAGCTCCCAAGGGTAGGCTCTCCCCAGGTTCCGCAGGCTCCTCGCCACCCCACCGTATGCCACATCTCTGGTGAGTGTCATTAGCATCCTCGTGATGAAATGGCACGGTGTAAATGTTAATAAGGGCTGATGTTTCGCCTGCTTCCTTCCGAGTGGCAGATTGGAAATGGTACCATCTTAACTCCAGTGCAGCTTTTAATCTCCCTGCTTCCTGAGCAGCCAATTTGGCATGGAAATCACAGCCCCCCACCCCAAGACACCACCATATCTCCCCCACCCTGTGCTTTTGGAAAGGGGTTACATACCCCACAGGCCAGCAGGCTCGGTTGGTTGGTTGGTTGGTTGGTTGGTTGATTTTTGGTTTGTTTGTTTGTTTGTTTGCTTGTTTTTGAGACAGGGTTTCCCTGTGTAGCCCTGGCTGTCCTGGAACTCACTCTGTAGACCAGGCTGGCCTTGAACTCAGAAACCCGCCTGCCTTTGCCTCCTGAGTGCTGGGATTAAAGGTGTGCACCACCATTGCCCAGCAATTTTTTTTTTTTTAAGTTAAGCATTTTCCCTTGTTCTCCAAAGAAAAAGAAATTAAGGGGCCAGTACCTTTAGTTGGGTCTTGGGACAGTTCACCTCCCACCTCTGACTGCCATGGCTGAGGATGGCCCTCAGGGTACTGGAGCAGCAGGCCAGGGCGTGTGCCACCATGTGTGGTTTATGCAGTGCTAAGGACTGAGCCCAGGGTGAGCATCACCAGTTAAGCTACTTCCTAGCCCTACTGCAGGATGAGACCCTTCCTGTCAATCCGGACGTTTCTCTACCAGGCCCCAGCGGCCCTAGCTCTCATCCTCTGCCTTCCAATCCTTGTTGAAAGGTGGCGTCCTAACCCTCTCGGCTGCCCGCCTCTGCCTATGAGAGCCCTCATGTCCTGTTCCCTCTGTCCCCTCTGTCCCCTCTTCCCCCGTGATGGTGAGGGCCCATCTGGTAGTCCTCGCTTCTGTTTCATTCCTGATCCATAGCCCGCACAGCACACTACTGGGCCTGAGGCTTCCCCATCAGTACCTACTGAAGTCGGCAGAATGGATTGGGTGAAGGTCCCAGGATGAAGCCTGGGCCTTGCCTAGACGTGTCAGTGACATCTGAGCAGGAGGCTCTGGCTCTCTCATCCTGCCTAGCCGTTAGTATTCGTCTTCAGTGCTGCTGACGGGCCCCGGGGAGACTCTGTCAGTAGGTCCGAGCGTTCACCTTGTTACTGCAGGCCTCAGCTCTGTGTGCAGGCTGCAGTCCCCTCACAGCCTGCCCTGTGTGTCCAGCTCCGCACGCCTTCTCATTGCTCCTCTCATCCCCAGGCTGTCTTTACCGTCCTCCTTGGTCCGTTCACCTTCTTTGATGTCCAGAAGACTAAGTACCTGCAGATCTTGACCTCTCTGATGAGATGGATCGGTGAGTCTGAGAAACCTCCCAAGTGTCTACCCTTCTCCCTGGCCCCTCCCTCCACCTCTGCAGAGAAGCCAGGCATACTCCCAGCTGGGCCGTGGCAGTGGCTCAGTTCACTTGGCCTGCCTGGTCCTCTGACCTTTCCAGAGGGCGAGGAGGAGCGGGCGCTCCATCACCTTTTACTACTGGGGAAATTTAGTAGCAAAAAAACATGAGCGACTTTTTCCAGGTCACATTGAGTGGACGGAACTGGGCTAGGGCCTAAACTGCTAATTATGGTCCACCCTCCTCCTTGTGACCATGCCAGGTCAGGCTGTGCCTCCTGGAGGGGACAGGAGCACCATCTCTGCCCTGTCAATGATTTGATGTCTGGCACAGCCATAAAACCCAGTGGGCCACAGCCACAGCTAGTCTGAGCCCTTGACTCTTAGACCACCAGAGTGAAGAAAGATGTTCCTGCCGTCTGAGATAGCTTCTAGCTGACTGATAACCCCAGCGACAGCACGCTTGTCCTCAGGTAGATGCTGGGGATCTTCCTCCCCACCTTAAACGGGGTTAGCAGCAGGAACCCGTTCACTTCTGCCATGCCAGTCAGCCGGCCACCCCCATCCAGGGAGGAGCCAGCTGCTGCAGGATGGAGGAGGATGACCAGCTGTGGGGCTGCTGCTGTCTCTCCTCAGGCTATCTGTTGTGCGTCTGACTTTCTCAGTATAAAAGCTAAAAAGGGGTGGGGCCGGGACATAAGTCTGCCCAGTGCCTGTCGAGTATGCATGAAGCCTGGGTTTGGTCCCCAGCATCAAATAAAACCAGGTATGGTATAGCACATACCTGTACTCTAGCACTTGGGGGAAAGCAGGAGGAGAAATCCAAGTTCAAGGTCTCACTTAGCTACAAACTGAGTCAATTCAAGGACAGCCTTGGCTACATGGGATGGGTGAGTCTAGAAGCCCCCACCCGGTCCCTGGCACAGAGTTTCCAGAGAAGTTTGAGTTGGGCTCCTTCTTCCTAGCTGTCCTCCTTAACCCGCATCAGGGCCAGGGCTGCAGACTGCTGCTGATTCCCTGTCTTGCCCCAGCAGGATGATGATTCTGCTGAAGGCATTCACACTAACAGTGTCAGGCTTCTCCCAGCCCCTGGTTCCCCCAGAAGAGAAACCACGGGAGCCCTGGCTTCCACAGTGAGAAGGCAGATCATCCTCTCAAACAGCCCCTCCTGCCCCAGCTACAGCAACATGGGCGTGGGGCAGCCCCAACACCTCTAATCCAGGAGTGCCTAGAAGTCAGGGTTGATGGGTCAGAACACAGTCCATTCCCCCTCTCGTATATCTTGTGTCATGTGATGTGTGAGCGCTCCAGCAGGGTGATGTTTTTGTGGGCAGGGTTTGGAGAGGAATGTTCTCTGCCCCCCTCGCCCCCTACCTATTTCTCTTGCCCAGTTCCTTTCACTCCCCAGCTAGGTCTGCAAGTCTGGCCCCGTCCTGCTGGTACTTGCCTTTTCTTGGCCCGGGAAGGATCCTCTAAGCTCTGGCCTGAAGCCGAGCCCCTTCTCATTTTTTGCAATGCTGGGATGACAGGCAGGAGAGGGGGGAGCCGGTGGCACATACTTTGGCCAGAATGATGGAGTCTATAAGGAGACAACAGCCCTGATAATGACAGTTAAACTTCTGTATTTTTTTTTTTTTTTAACAAAGTCTCTATCTAAAGAGGGAACCTTGGGCCCAATGTAGTGACACACATTTATAAGCTCCACACTTAGGAGGAGGAGGCTGGAGGGTCAGGAGTTCAAGGCCAGTCTCAACTACATAGAAAAAGGAGCTTGAGCTCATGAGACCCTGTCTCAGAGAGAAAGGAGGTTGAAGAGAAGAGCTTTTAGGGAGGGAAGAGCTGAGAGTAAATAAGTGTTCTTGTGAGTACTACAACTGGGTGAGGATCACAGCAGAGCTCTTGATGCCGCCAAGCCCCAGATCCTACCACCAACCCGCCTTTGCTTCCCTCTGTTTTGCCCTCCTCTGAACCGGGACAGACACTGGCTGTGTTAGGGTGATGACTCAGTAGGTACAAAGCACTCTCTCCATAGGAGCCTGATAGCCAGCCTCGGTTTAGCTCCCCCCAACCCATGTAAAAGCTGGACACAGTAGCACAGAGGTCTTGGATCTCAGCTCTTATGGGAAGTTGGGGGCAAAAGACAGGATCTCCAGGAACTCAGGGTCTGTGCATCAGTAAACAGAGACTGCCTTAGAACTGGGCAGCAGGTGACGACTGACCTTCAGTATCACGCTTGCTGCCAGCGTTCACGGGAACAGGTTTGACTATATGTTACACACTCCCAGTACCCAGTTACAGCCTCCTGTAACTCCAGCTCCAGGGGGATCTGATGCCTCTGCCCCACTGGCACCTGCATGTATATGCAGATACCAACATGCAAACAAATGCATACACACACACTCACACGCACATAGACACACACACATATACACACATATATACACACATATATACACACACACACTCACACATATATACACAATTTGAAATAATAAAGCAAGGCTGGAGAAGGTTGCTTAGACATTAAACTTCAGGAATAAAGTAAGTAAGGGCAGGCAGTGGTAACACATGCCTTTAATCCCAGCATTTGAGAGGCAGAGGCAGAGGCAGGCGGCTAGATCTCTCTTAGTTCAAGGCCAGCCTGGTCTACAGAATGAGTTCTAGGACAGCAGGGCTACACAGAGAAACCCTGTCTTGAAAAAAAAAAGAAAGGGGGGGGGGAGGAAGGAAGGAAGGAAGGAAAGGAGGGAGGGAGGAAGAGTAAACGAAGGCTCAAGGCCGGCACCAGATATATTAGCAAGTTCCTGACTCAAAGCCACTGATCCTCCGTGGGAAATGCCATCCCACCTCCTACAGGGCAGAAAAGCTCCAGGTCTACCCTGGGCCTCCCAAGTGCTGCAGGGCAGGGGCAGGAGGCAGTGGTCTTGAGAGTCTGTGACAGCCGTGGGCGCCTGAGTGAGCAGCGAGGGAGGATCCTGTACTTGTCTCTTGCTAGCAGTGGCACTGCTGTCTTCACTGCCTTCGCCTCTCTTCTCCCTTGGAGCTGAGAGATAATCAAATATCAGGAGTCTCTCGGGCACACTGCTGTGGGTGACAGAGCACAAGGCCATCATTTTTCTCCACGAGAGACTCAGTCAGACCTTTGAACTTAAAAGGCTTGGCCTCCCAGGGACAGAGCCGCCCAGGAAAAGGAAAATTGCTGTTAAGCTAAACCATAGTGACCGTGTTTAAGCGTCCAGCTGGGGCAGAGGAAGTGCCAGGGTGGCGCTTCTCAGCAAGAAGCGGGCGCTGTCCTCCACCCAACCCCAGGTCATGCTCTGAGGAGGAGAACCAGGCCACAGAAGTCCCCAGAGCCACACCAAACAGGCAGTCCAGTTCACGGAAGGACCCTTAGCCTACCAAACCAAGCCCGGGCCACAGAAAGGAAGTCTCTCTCCCGGCCAAGCTCATTGCCTGGGAGGTTTTTTTTTCTAGAACTCCCCTCAGGCAGTGATCTCAGAGGTCCTCAGGAGCCTCTGCCAAGTTGTCATTCTGCCTGTGAGAAGCAGCTGTGTGATGTGGCCCCACAAGACCAGCCTCCCCTCCCTCCTTCCAACACTTTGCCAGCACCCACCCTCTCTCTCCCCTCTCCCCAAATGACTGGCTGTTCCTTTTCAAGAGCTGAGCAGGGAGCTTGGGGAGGCAGTAAGCTGGCCTGGGTTCCAGAAGACAGGAGAAAGAATGGGCACCAAAGGGGCTGGGAAATCGTGAATAAATGTGCCTCGCCGGAAGGTTTCTTGCGCTTAATTAGGAATTTGTTCTGCCATCTGTTGAGATGAAGCCGGGGTCGATCTCGGGGCCCCCAGAGTTGTGCCCAGGAGCCTCAGGTGGATTTCTCTGGGGGCTTTTCCTCTACCCTGCCCTCCCCTCACTTCGACAGCTGCCTAGGTCTCCTTGTGCTTCCACCGAGGGATGTGAAGGCTTAGGTGTCCTTTACAATAGCCAGTTGTCCAGAGAAATGTCAGAATAGAGGTGACAAATAACCAGCGTGGATTCAGTTCTCATGCCACACTGACCAATTTGGGGAGCTTTGATTTTTCTTTTTTAATGTGTGTGAATGTTTTGCCTCTGTGTGTGTGTGTGTGTGCGCGCGCGCACGCGCACGCTCGCGTGGGCGTATGCTGTGTAAGTGCCTGGTTCCAGAGGGGTATGAAAAAGCCATAAGATCCTTTCAGACAGTTGTCATCAGTCATATGGATGCTGGGAATCAAGCCTGGGTCCTCTGCAAAGAGCAGTAAGAGCCCTTAACTGCTGAGCCATCACATCAGCCCTGAGGGCGCTTGGGTGTCTCCAGTAAGGGAGGTTAGCCTCCAGGCCAGCCTCCACCTCCCTGCCAGCCTCTGGTCTTCCAGTTAGCTCTCCCAGGCAGCCATCACAGACTGGCCTTGTTCCCTAACGTGGCCAGGTGGCACCCTCCCCTACTGTGCACAGACCGAGCTTCAAGCTTCAGTCCTCTGCAGCCTGCTTCTGTGCTGTAGCAAGAAAGACTTTGCTCAAGAGGACTGTGGAGACACAGTGAGACTGAATAGAAGGTGCTTGTTAGAACCACGCTTAGCATCTGCTCAGCACTGAGGCAGGGGCATCACCCTCAGTGCCGGCACAGTCAGCTGCCCCAGAATGAACCTCCCTTGGGACTGGCTGTGAGGTCAGGGACATTATTACCTCAGCCATGTCCAAACACAAATTGCAATGCCCCAAATCAGCAATTTATCTCTTCCACCCCCTCGCCACACACCCAGCTATGGTCCCTGCACCCCAGCCCGTACCCCACCCCCACCTGAGAGAGATAAGCAAACTCGTTCTTGTTGTTGGGGTATGAGGAGTTATCTTTAGTCAGTGAGCATCAGGTGGCCCAAGGACACAGGAGTCAGCCAGAGCACCATCCTTCATTCCCACAGGTCTAGCAACCAGGCCTTCAGTCCGGAGCCCTAAGCAACAAGACTTAGACCTGTTGGTGGCTCCTTCCCTATCCAGCTGGCTGCCCCATGGGAGCGCTCGGGCTAGACGG
>NW_022196911.1:111613134-111618284 GCF_008632895.1 Mastomys coucha
GCATTATTACTTCAATCCCATTATCCACCCACCCACCCACCCGCACAGATGCCTCCCACTAAGGCTCACCAACAGCTGGCTGAGCTCAGGGCGCCCCACTGGTGTTATTAAAAACGCAGTTCTTTCTAATAAAGGCTGCTGTGGAGCACCACCGCCCTCCTCTGGGCTGTCATGAACCCATAGGGCTTCCTCCCCTCTGTTTGTGTATTCAGAACTGACACCTCCTGCTCTCCAGCTCCACGCTCCCCTCAAAGTGGGTCAGACACAGTCCTCGCCAGGCATCCATAGAGGAGCCAGGGCCTTTCCGCCTGGGGAAGTTGCGCAGCCCTGCTCTCCCACCCCACCCCCTACAAGTGCCCCAGATTTGTTTTCTAAGCCAGCAGGGTGCAACTAAGCAGCAGTGGCAAACAAGGCCACAGGTCCCCAAGAAGAGACCTTCACCTGGGAACAGGAGGGCTTTCTAGTTTCCACCATCCCCAGGTCTGTGGTAGTCCCAGTAGTGAGTGTCCTAGTGAGGCTGCTCTGATCTGTGGCAGCCAGCAGTCAGGGGTCTTGTCAGCCTGGGCCATCTGTCTCTACTGTTGCCAGGTGGCCTGTGAATTCCTATGCTGCTCCTCAACTGCTGCTCCCCAGGAATCCAGAAAAAGAAAAGATATCCCTATCTGCATGCTAACACTGTCCTGCCCAGCAGCTACTCTTCAGGGTTCTCTGTGGCTGCTCCTCAAGCAGAGGGGACCCACATGAGCCCATACTAGTCTGCACTTTGTACGCTGATTTTTCTAGACGTTCTCATTGTACATGCAGAGGTCAGTGTGTAGAGAGGAACTTGGGGTCTCTGTGGACAGGCCATTGGGATGAAGCAGGCATGTCATTAGCCTTTCTTAAGAGGAGCCAGCTGCAGACTGACCGTTGCATCATCAGCCAGCAGCAGTCAAGACCAACCAGAGCACTGTGCTGGGCTCCAAGAGGAGGAGGCCAGGCCAGGCCCTTTCCAGCCTCCTTCCCAGCAGCTCTACTTGTCTGAGCTCTGCATGGATCTGCATGTATCTCAGGCACATGCAGGTCTACCCACCAGACTAGGACTGCCGATCCACCCTGGAAGTTGGTGGGACAGCTACCTGGACATTCCAAGCCAAAGGATGGCACCTGTGGTCAGCAGAGGGAAGCTGATGCTACATGTAGTCTCTGCACAGGGTTGTCCCTTAGAGCCACCACCTACAGAGTCACGGTAGCCCTGTAGACCCAGAACCAATGCTCCTTCAGGCCAGGGGGGTCTGTCACCTCTCCTTCTCTTCCTCCATCCCCCTGCACTAGCTGGCCACTCTAGAGGGGAGGCCAGGCAGCCTTCAGTGGGGAGAGTGCCCGTGCCTGAAGGTTTATGTCTCAGTCTCCAGGAAGGAGATTAACTGGCCCACAGCCAGACTCCTGGCTCTGCTGTCTCCATGGTCACTAACCAAGCTGCCCTGATGACTCAGGAATGAAAGAAAAATGGAGACTCTGTCTCCCAGGCGCCACCTGTGTGTGCCAAGGGTGGGGGTGGGGTGAGGGTGGGGATTGAAGGATGGCGAGGCCAGAGCGCCTGCTTTCATACCAGTAGCTTGGCTGCTCTGGGGGCTGCGTGCCCGCCCTGCATCCTCTACCTCAGGTGGAGAGGGAGAGCTCTGCCCAAGCCCCTCCAGGAGAAGCTTGTAGCCATGGCATACAATTAGGCCCGCAAGTGGGTGCGACACATCTTCCGCAAGGCACAGGGAGGGGACCTACCCTGCACCAGAAGGAGCCAGGCCAGCTTGAATCCCCTCCTTTCAGTAGAAAAGGTGTCCAGAGTGAGTTTACAGGAAGGGTCAGCAGAGGCAGGCCATGTAGTCTCTGGAAAAGTCTCACCCAGAGCCCCAAAGTATGTCCTCCCGGAGAACATGCAGGAGACATCTGTGTGTTCATCTACCTGCTCAGGCATCAATCTGTGAAGAGAGAACACACAGGTGTGCACATGCACTCAGGCACACGCATGTGTGTGCACACACACTAGGAGGACACTTATCTTGTACTACTTTAACTACTCTAGATGGGGTAAAGGGAGACACCAAAGAGCTTTGTAGAGTAGATGTGATCTGCCTGCCCCTGGGTCCCCCATCCCACTCCCTTGACCTCCAGGCTCCCTCAGTATTAGCTGGTACCAGTGCTGGGTGTCCTGGGCAAACTCCTATAGCTCCTGGACCAGCAGGGAAGGTGGCTCCCCCAGAGTGATCCCAGTCACAAGGAGAAACGCACCCGATGTGCTGGTGTTGGCAGCCACACCTCGGCATGGAAAGGAAGGCTGTGTGGGGATAGAGAGACAACCTTCTCAGAGACTTCTCTGCCAGTGCCTGCCCATGTCACTGCTGTGCGGGCTGCTCAGGACGGACCCTTCAGCACCTCCATTCAGTTTTATTATTTGTGTGTGTGTGTGTGTGTGTGTGTGTGTGTGTGTGTGTGTGTGTGTTTGTCTGTCTGTCTGTCTGTCTGTCTGTCTGTCTTTGTGTGTATCTGGAGGAAGGGACGGGAGGGAGAAGGGGAGGCAGGGCGTGTGCCACAGTGGGCTGTTGAGGTCCCTTCTCTCCTTCTACCTGTACATGGCTCTCAGGTTGTCAGGCTGAGTTGCCGCTGGCCCGTCTGGCCAGTCTTCTAGCTTCTTGTTTTTAAAGGCAGTAGAGCAAACTGCTCAAAACTAACAGCTAAGAGGCTGAGCCCAGTGTAACTTGAAATTTTAGCCTTTTTTTTTTTTTTTGTAAGATATAGCAGCTTCTCAGAGCAGCACTGATGCCCCACCCCCACCCTTCCCCTGCTCTTTTCCTGTGTCTGAATGTGGCTCCCCTTCTGCAGGCAGTTAGTCCTATTGGTTAAAGGACAAATGCCAATCACCCGCAGCTGTTTGGGGGCCGGGAAAGGTCTCCATTCTCAGCTCCGGCTCATGTGGCCTTGTCAGTCTCCCACCCCCACCCCCGTCTCAGCTTCAGACAGGACCCGTGGCCGTGTCCCGGCAGGGCAGTGTGGTGGTGAAGGGCAAAGCTGTGGCAAAGTCCTCCACCAGACCCAGCTCCCTGCCGGAGCACCGGGCCCAGCCACCGATGCACGCCCACTGGCCATTCATTATCATTAGCTCTGGCATGTTGATTCTCTGCTTGGAGAAGACACCGCCGTCCTCCTGACAGCCACAGTGATGGATGGCCGCCTCGATGGAGGGCCGCCTCGATGGAGGGCTGCTTATGCGCTGAGCTGAAGCCAGAGCCACGAACAAGACCTAGGAAACGGCACAGGTTGAGCTTGTCCCAGAGTGGGTTTCTAGGACCAGGGGTGAAGGCAGAGGGCTCTCTAAGAAGCATGAAGGAAAATGGCTGCTTGTGGAAAAGGCCTGGGGCCTTGATACCGCGACAGTATTTGTTGGAGTCATCCTTGACTCTTGAGAGTCGTGGTTGCAAGTATCTGGGCACCTCTTGGGCACTCGGAGATAAAGGCAGGACTTCAGCATGTAGCCTGGCCTCAGTGGACATATGTCCTCCTCATCTACCACAGCTTTATTTCCTGTCCTTTTAGGGCCTGCTCTAGGAGACAGGCTGGTGGCAGGGATGTGTTTTAGCCTGGTGGCCGGGGTCCCATGCTCTTTTTGTAGCCCCCTAGGCCACACCAGCTGCTCCTCTCTGCAGGGCAGGACAACCTGGCTGTCACGGCCCTAGAAGGCTTAGCCTCATCAGCCTCTCACCTTGTCTTCATCCAAGACAGCAGGGATTGTTCTTGGGCCTTGCACGAGCCAGGCTGGAGCTCTCCCAGCTCACCTGGCTTAGACCTTTCCTGTTTCCCCGGGCAAACCCTGAGAGATGACAGATGCTTCGTGAGGAGACTCGGCTCCTCTCCTGCTTAAACCGAATGGTTGAGGACCTGGCAGGAGGCAGAGATCTCTCCAGTTTCCAAGTCAGTACATCACAGGTACCCACAAAGAACCCATGGTCACATCGAACCCCCACTGCCACCAAAGGACTATGCTTGAGTTTGGGGTAGAGAGATGGCTAACTGGTAAAGAGCACTTCCTGCTCTTCCTTTCTGGAGGACCTGAGTTCAGTTCCTAGCATGGATCCACATTAAGCAGCTAAAAATCTGCCTCTAACTCATGCTCCGGAGGAGCTGACGACCTTTTCTAGCCTCCCCTGCCACCCACATATATGTGAATACTTGTGAATAGGAACAAATCTTCAAGAATATCCTCGATGGGGCCAGGCGTACTGGCACTCAGGAGGCAGAGGCAGGTGGATCTCCATGTGTTCTAGGTTAAGTCTGGTCTACAGAGAGAGTTCCAGGACAGCCAGGGCTGCCTCTAAAAACCAAATACATACAGACATATCAAGTATCTTTTAGCTGTGGTCAGTATGAAAAAAAAATGAATGTGTTGGGCATGGTGGTACACAGGTGAGAGGTGGAGGCAGGGGAAGCAAGGAGTCCAAGGCCATCCTCATCTACAGACAAGTTGGAGATCACCCTGGGCTGTATACTTTGTGTGGTTACATGCATGTGTGCGTGCCACGGCATGTATGTGGAGGTCAGAGAACAGCTTGCAGGAATTAGTTCTCTCCACCCTGTGGGTCCCAAGAGTTGATCTTGGGCCGTCAGGCCTGGCCACAAGCTCCTTTACCCACTGAGGTTACTTGCCGGCCTAAGCTCTGTGGTTTGTTGCCACCTTCTAGGAGACTCACGGGCAGCATCCAGCATGCTCAGAAGTCCCCATGCCATTTTAGGGCTAGTCTCAGGGAAAGGGGAAATAAGCCACCAAGAGGGACTCCATGCTCCATCTTCACAGTCATGATGTCTCCAGAGAATGAGGTGGGAGAGCCATGGTCCATGTACCCCAGCATCAGCAGCACCTAGGCAGGGGACCTGATTCATGCCAGCCCCCCCAGATGTTAGCAGCACCTAGGTAGGGGTCTGATTCATGCCAGCACCCCCAGATGCCAGCGGCACCTAGTCAGAGGTCCTGATTCATGCCCCCCATGCCAGCGGCACCTAGGCAGGGGTCCTGATTCATGCCAGCCCCCCCATGTCAGCGCCACCTAGGCAGGAGTCCCAATTCATACCAGCCCCCCCCCAGATGTCAGCGGCACATAGGCAGGGATCCCGATTCATGC
>NW_022196911.1:111618388-111620762 GCF_008632895.1 Mastomys coucha
ATGAAAGGACCTTGCAAAGAAGACAGGTTTTTCCTATGCTTCATTCCTCCCTGAGTGGCAGGAAGCGCTACACGGAGGCTCAGCGACCAAGGATTTCAACCAGGTCACTTGCTGTACAGAGAACTGGGGGGGGGGGGGGGGGGGGGGGGTGCTCCCCTCTCCACACCTCCAGTGCAAGCTGGCTCTTAGATAGCTGCCCCAGGCCATGTTCCCAGTGCATGAAGAATGGCCTCTGACAACTCTGCCCTAATGTCAGACTCCTGCTTACCCTCCATCTGGCCCCGACCAGTCTGTACCTCCTCCAGTGGCTTCACCTGACTAGTACATCCCTGGTCACCTTCCCTGCCCTGGGGTGAGTCCCGGGAAGCAGGGCCTACTGGTAAAGTATGAATTCAGGAGGGATGATGTTTGTTTACATTGAGGCTCTTGGGATCAGCATCCCTCTGTCCTTGGCACATATCCAGGAGGGTGTGTCTTGCCCTCTCTCTCTGCCAAGAAGATGTTCTGAGGTCAGACAGCTCCCATGGGCATTTGTCTGACTCTTGACGACAGAAAGGAGGGAAGAAAGCCACCCAGATGCTGTCAGGTGGCTTGGGCGCTCGGATTGGTTTTGCTCTAACTTCCCAACACAGGGAAGGGAAATGTGCCATCTCTGAGCTGGCTACCCGTTTGGTCTGGGCTCCTCAGATAATGGCTTGCTTTCTGCACCTGTCTGCCTCCTCCCTCCCTCCAAGGAGTTAGAGCTGAGGGAGCAAGCTGCGCCTCAAGGTGAATCAATATGGCAAGGCCAGCTTGTAGAACTTAGATCAGCTGTCAGAAGTCTGCCTGTAAGGGAGTCAGGGACCATGAGCCTGGAAACTGGAGGGGCACTGCTTTGTAACAAGTCCTCCTTGTCCTCCTACACCAAGAGCAGGCGTCACAGAGCAGCTAGGGTGGTCTTCATATGCCCTCTAGCACCTGGCAGCTGCCTCCGCTCTCCTCTACAAGGTGGGCCTCCACCCCTGAACTTGGTCTGTTCTCCTCCACCCTGCTGCCAAGGGGACCACTGTCCAGTTCCTCCTTCTGTTGTGATTGTCTTTGGTACCTTCCACCTGTTGGTTCACTCTGGACTCCACAAGGACAAGGCATATGCCTGCCTTGTGCGCTTCCCCCCAAGTGCCTTGTGCACTTCCCCCTGAGTGACCAGAATAGTGCTGGCACTCAACAGACCCTCAGCGAGTCCGTTAGTGAGTGAGTGAGTGATAAAGGCCAAGTCTCAGGTTATACAAAACCAGCACAGTTGCTTCTATAAATAAGAAAAGTCTGCTATCCCCTCATTATACAGATGATCGGCCCAGGCCCACTATCCCCGTGTGACCCGATGGCAAGCTCTCACCATCCTCCCTGGCTCCTCGATGCTTCTCCACACCCCTTGGAGTGTGACTTCTGGTGCGGAAAGCAAGTACATGTGGGGCTTCTCAGCTCAGCCTAGGACAGGGGGGAGACAGGGACACCTGGCACTGCCACCGGGAGCTGCAGGCTTTGCTCAAGGGCAGACCACTAGGCATCTCTGCGTCCATCTGTCTGCCCTGCCACTGGAGGTGAACAGTGAGTGCCATCCAGGGTGGCACAGCAGTCCCCTCCGTGCCTCCGCACTGTCTGTCTCTCACAGCCTGTCATCTTATTTCACCTTGACTTATTAGCAGACCTAATGAGTTTTTGGAGCAGCCACCTCCCCAGGGACGGGGCGATCAATCTAGGAGATAGCTGGTAAACTCTGCTGTTCCCCTGGCACCCAGGGAAGGCAGGAGGTTCCAGGGACAAAGGAGTCTGGCCCCAGGAGAGTCGGGCTTACTCTTGTAACAGTCTCGGGACCTCTGCAGGTCTTAGCCCCCACTTTCTTCCTTTCTCAGTGTCTATCCAGTGGAGACATAAGTGTTTCTTTTTTAATGTAACTGGAAGCCAGGCCAATGGTCTCCCTCCCCCTTTGTGTTCCCAGAGCCAATGCTTTCTGAGTGTGCTCCAGAAGGTGGGCAATCAGTGGGATTCTTCTGTTGGACTTGCCTGGAGCTCCCCTCGGGCCTCTGTGCACCTCCTCTGCCTCGATGCGATTCATGTCCCTATCTCTGGCTGGCTTGTGTTTCCTGGAGGCCCACTAGGCCCTCCAGAGTTACTCCATCTCTGCTTAGACATGGGCGCTGTGATTTTCCCTAGCCACATTCAGCAGCCTTTTATGCTGTCCCCACAGCTGGGGCACTTTTGACAGATAGTGCCCAGTGTGGCTAAGGAGAGGGAGGGAGAAAGGGAACATGAATGGGCCTCCCCCTCAGGTGACTGTCAGGGAGCTGCTATCTCACAGAGTGGCCCTCCAGGGCAGATTCAGTTTGTGGAAAGT
>NW_022196911.1:111620772-111675059 GCF_008632895.1 Mastomys coucha
GAGTGAGAGTGAGTGAGTGTGTGTGAGTGTGTGTGTGTGTGTGTAGTCCCCATATGTCTAGTATGGTCCTTGTGCATACTAGACAGGCAGTCTACCGCTGAGCTCCATTTGCGGCCCTCTTTACTTTCTCTTTTTAAAGATGAATATATCTGTCTATGTAAGTGTGTGCCACATGCGTGTGCCCAACGGATGGTACAGATGTGTGCTGAGATCTGTACTCAGATCCTCTGGAAGAGCACCAGTGCCCTTAACCACTCCTGAGCCATTTCTCCAGCCACTGACTTTTAGTTTAGGACAGAACCTCACTCTCTTCCCCAGGCTGGCTGTGAACTTGCAGTCCTTCCACCTCAGCCTCCTGAGTAGCTGGGATCCCAGGCCAGCACCAGGCCAGCTGGGTCACTAATAATCTCTGCCGACACACTAACAGATAGATAATATTAATAGATGAGGCTATGATGTCACACTAACAGATAGATAAGGCTAGGCCGTCACACTAACAGATAGATAAGGCTAGGCCGTCACACTAACAGATAGATAAGGCTAGGCCATCACACTAACAGATAGATAAGGCTAGGCCGTCACACTAACAGATAGATAAGGCTAGGCCGTCAACACTAACAGATGAGGCTGCTGATGGCTGGGCTACCCTGGAAGTTCTAGAAAGGCCTGAGATAAGAAAGCAGCCCATGGAAGGATGTTAGAGGATAGACCCTGAAGGTGTGGAACCCAGCCAGAGTGGTCCAGGTGGCCACCCTGAACAAGCAGGCTGCCACCTACTCACAGTCCTTCGGGGCTTGAGGCTTCCCTCCAGAGGGCAGAGGCGTAACCAGCACCTGAGGCGAAACCCGGCCCTGAGCCGCGAGCATCTCAACAGCCAGCCCCCTGCTCTTGCCTGCTCTCAAGACCCAAAGCCAAGGTCAGGCAACAAACACCTGTAGGATTTCTCCACTGGCCTCTTTCCAGATTCATGCTGGCTGCGGCCAAGGCCTGGAGCAGGGCCAGGTCACAGGTAGCATCCCAAACGGTGGTAGCAAACAAAATTTAAGTCTTGCCTTTCAAGGGCTGCTCCCTCTCACCCAGCGTCCTCCCTACAGTGGCACAGCCGCCTGCTCCCACCACCTGGATGACTGGCCACCAGGCACCCGAGCCACCCTCCAGCAGCTGTTCCCAGGCCCTCAGTAGCACACAACCTCCAGCCAACTAGAGGCTCCCATGCCATGCCTCAGTACACTAGCAGCTTCCTGGGGTCAGAGGCTGAATGAAACTCAAAGAGGAACTAGGTCGAGGAACCTGACTAGTCAGAGGAACTCTGACTGGCTGGGGCTGGAAGATTTGTGGTGCCCTGGAGCAGGAGGAGTGGCAGAATTGAGCGCTGTGAGAACTGAAATCATCTTTATTGGCAGTTTTCACAGGCCCTTCCAAGCTTCCCCCTCCCCTCCTTCCCCCTGCCGTGTCAGACAGCTCTGATTAAAAGCAATAAATGACTCCAGCCCACTCCCAGGTGTCATCACGGGAAGAGATGTTGGCCTGGCTTCTTGTGGGTCCCAGCAGACCCTTTCCCAAGACCCAAGGAGTGCACCAGTGCCCCGAGTAGCACAATCGTCCAGCTTCCCACTGAGGAAGAGCCCTGATCCTCCGATGGGGCCCACAGACAGGACATGCCAGACTCTTCTGCCCCACCACTCACAAAGAAGTGTCACATGCCCCGTGGACTTGTCCCAGATAACAGGGAATGTCAGACCTGCTCTGCGTAGAGGCAACAGGAATGTATACATTCAAAATGAAGACAAAGACTCAGGGGTGTCTGTGCGTTGAGCAGTTATCCCTGGCAGCCCTGGGTGATGTCAAGGAGAAGATGCCAGAGAGGTCTAGAAATGCCATCTTAGCTGGCGGGGACCTTGTCCGTTGTGCTGTGGCATGGGTGCTCCACTCTCACTGCTCTAGGGACTCGGGTTCTAGAAGGGCTGGTGAGGGCTCAAGAGGACTTCTCCCAAGAGGCTGCCAGGTAGTCAGCTGTCTCTGCAGAGCCTGACTGTCCTGAACAGATAAGGTCACAGATGCCCTTCCACAGCCAGTCCCTGTCCCCTAACTATGTCACCAGCCCAGAAGAGCAGAGCCACACCATTTGCTGCCAGCCTTAGGAACTTGCCCATCTCCAGCATTGCCCTCTGGTGCTCTTCCTTCCCTGGCAGACCCATCGCCACATCCTCCCCACTGCAGACCCTGGTCACCCAGGCCTCACAAGTGCCAGCATCCCTAGCCTCCTACCCACATGCAGCAGGGTTTGTGCCTAGGAGATGCCCCCTCCTGAACGTGCTGTGCCTTCCAACCCTGAGCTCCCTATACCTGGCTCCAAAGGCACAGAACCTTTAAACCAAGGAAGAGAGAAGGAATGAGTTCTGGCCAGGTCGTCTGCCTCTGACCAGAAGCTGACAGAGCCCCCGAGAGGGACCTTGAAGGATAAAAGGAAGCTGGGAGCTCCTCATCAGGGGCTGTCACCCCAGCATCTCCTTTCTCTGGGCCACACTCAGGCCCTGCTTCTGGGAAGGGGGGAAGAGCAGGATGTGTGTATCTAAGACACTCATACCCCCACATGGTCTGAGGGGTGCAGGGCTCCGCAGCCCCACGTGGTCTGGGGGATGCAGGGCTCCGCAACCCCACGTGGTCTGAGGGGTGCAGGGCTCCGCAGCCCCACGTGGTCTGGGGGATGCAGGGCTCCGCAGCCCCACGTGGTCTGGGGGATGCAGGGCTCCGCAACCCCGCGTGGTCTGGGGGATGCAGGGCTCCGCAGCCCCCACGTGGTCTGGGGGATGCAGGGCTCCGCAGCCCCACGTGGTCTGGGGATGCAGGGCAGACTGAGCAGGTGAGGCTGCTCATCCTCACTGACCCCTCCTTGTCTTGCAGCCTTTGCCATCATGATTGTGCTGGCCCTGGTGCGCATTGGGAAAGGACAAGGAGAGGGGCACCCACCCCTAGCCAACTTCTTGGGGGTCCAGAACCTGTTTGGGGTGTGTGTCTACTCCTTCATGTGCCAGCACTCCCTGCCGTCCCTCATCACCCCCATCTCCTCCAAGCGCCACATCACACGGCTGCTGTTCTTGGACTACGCGCTGATCCTGGCCTTCTATGGACTCCTCTCCTTCACAGCCATCTTCTGCTTCCGTGGCGACAGCCTCATGGACATGTACACCCTCAACTTTGCAAGGTGTGACGTCGTGGGCCTTGCAGCAGTTCGGTTCTTTCTGGGCCTCTTTCCGGTGTTCACCATCAGCACCAACTTCCCCATCATTGCAGTGACCCTGCGCAACAACTGGAAGACCCTCTTCCACCGTGAAGGTGGCACCTACCCGTGGGTGGTAGACCGAGTGGTGTTCCCCACAATCACCCTGGTGCCTCCAATCCTGGTGGCCTTCTGCACCCATGACCTGGAGTCCCTAGTGGCCATTACAGGAGCCTACGCGGGCACAGGCATCCAGTATGTCATCCCTGCCTTCCTGGTGTACCTCTGCCGCAAGGACATCCAGCTGACCTTCGGCTATGGAACCGTCAACAAGCACAGGTCCCCGTTCTGCCACACCTTCTGGGTGGCCTTTGTGCTGCTGTGGGCCTTCTCCTGCTTCTTCTTTGTCACAGCCTACATCGTCCTCAAGGAGACCCAACTCTGATAGCAGCGGCGTCTCACAACAGGAGGCAGAGACAGCCCAGACCCAGAGCAGGCTTTAGCCGCCGCCCAGGCCTGCGTGAGTGTGAGCGTGCTAGGCTGGGGCTCTTGGAGAGGGCCTTCTACATCTCTAGCTGCTGTCTTCTCCCCACCCAGGAAGTCACCCTGCAGGACAGCCCTCCTGTGTGGGAACACAGTTGTCACACACATTCCTCCACTCATGCCACTGGAGGCTGGCTCCCTCCTCCGCAGTGGAGGGGACAGTGCTGACCCTGCTGTTATTTATACTGACCCTGTGCCCCCTCCAGCATCCCCGACCGTCCATCCGACCGTCCACTAGCAGCTGCTGCCTCTTCAAAGGCCAATCCCAGGCCCTGGCTCTCCTAACCTGGCCTGCTTGGGAAGGGCAGGGCCCTCTTCCCTGCCAATCCTGGCAGTTGCTAAGTTGTCCTGCCCCCCACCCCCATGGGAGGCCTGGCCAGCTCTAGTAGCGAGGACAGGAAGTGCTAATTGGCACCAGGGTCCCTAGGCAAGAGCTGTGAGAACTTGTGCTGTGGGTGCCAGCTCTGGCACCCACAGCAAACAGATAAAGTATCATTTCACAGGGTTTAGAGCCCTTTCCTTGGGTCCCTGAGAGGGGCCCTCTGTCTCCTGGCTTCTCCTTTGGAGCCCAGGGGCCCCCTGAAATGTGGGGTACCACTTGAGAAGCTGTATCACACACACACACACACACACACACACACACACACACACACACACAGTGGCTGACCGCTCTGGACTTAACAACAAACAGAAAGAGCACAGAGTGACCTTCTGCAAAAGGTCAGGCTGGTGTTAGGCAGCCCAGCTTGCTGCCAGGCTGCATTGCAACACTGAGGTGGGGCCCTTAGGAGCCTGGTCATGGGTGCTCAGTGGCCACGCTTGCTCTCCAAGTCCCTGGCTACTGTGGAGCTGGAGGGGTTGCGGACCACCATTCTGTGGAAGGAGGCCAGACTCCCAGCTGCCTCCTGTTGAGTCATACATGCACCGGCTAGGCCCAATGCCTTGGAATGATGAGTGACTGATGAACTGCATTTTCGATGTGCCTTCTGCTTTGGGCACCAGGGATCTCTCCTGACCCTGACTTGCCCCAGCCCTGGGCCTAGTCCCACCTGCCCTGGACAGACTGCCTCAGGGGTGGAGGGTCTCAGACCCCTGCCCCTCCCTCTTGATTTCAGTGCCTTGCTTCATCCTAGTGAGAGAACTTTGGCCAGCCACCTCTCCCCTTCCACATCTCGCCATATTTAAAGCTTGCACTCTGCTTTGGATGTCCCAGAACCCAGGGGACTGTGCAGAACCTGCCAACAATGTGGAACCTACTGGCAGCACCTGCCACCTCTGTTCGCAGCATCCCTGCCTCTAAGCATGTCCAGATCAAGGTGAGCCAGGCTGCAGCTTCTCACGGCTGTCCCACATCAATAGTTCCATCCACAAGGAAGACAGACATCCCTACGACAGCATGTGCAGCATCTTCCCAGGAGACCCTGCCCCACAGTGCGCCAAATAAGGAAGGCAATACAATAGCAAGCCCAGAAGTAAGGGACAACTGCCCATGTCATCCATGCCCCACCCCACCCCCATCTCAGGCTGTTTGCTGAGAACTCAATTAAAACATCTGTACTTACCCTTCTCCCTCTTGCTTAAGGACAAAGCAAATTAAATCTCCCTACTGCTACACACACACCTCACCCCACCCCCAGGCTCCAAACTGAATTTTGTTGGAAAATTTATTAGCATCATAAAGCCCAAGTTGATTTATGTGGCAATCTGGAGCCACTCACTGCGGCTGCTGCATTCCCCACCCCCAGGTTAAGTTAGGGAAGCCCTTGCCTAAGCAAGAAGAGGGACCGCCTGGCCGTATCTCTGATGCCAAGCCAACCCTTCCCATTGTCTGTTTTCTTTGTTCCTTCATCTCCACCTATTGCCTGACTTGCTAGAAGTTCCATGAGATCTTACCACACCAGGCCTCTGTCACTGGTAGCTAGGAGAGTTGGGGCACAGAGAGAGGACTCAGAGGGCTTAGCATCTGTGGGTATCATTTGTTTACACACACACACACATGCATACACATGCGCGCGCACACAGAGGCATCAAGCACACTAAATATTTGTCTATTGCCTGGGTAAGGTGATAGGCTAGGTCATGGTATCTGCAAAGAGGTCCTGGGGTTCGTGGTCGAGGACAGCAATGAGCCCACTCAGCCTGGCCCCAGGTCTGAATTTCAGAGTCTGAAATTCAGAATGCAGTTGTCACTGCCATCTTTCTGCATTGCTGCGGACCTGTCCTGAGGGCAGGGCAGGTCAAGGTGGGAATGATCGCTCTCCACAGATCACCAGGCCCAGCTGAGCCTCAGTGCCAGGAGCTCTGGCTGTGCCTCACCTGAGGCTGGTAGATAGGGCAGATGGCAGGTGACAGGCTGTGAGGCACTGCGGAGTGGTAAAAAGTGGCAGTGGGCACCAGGCCAGGCCCAAAGCCACACAGCTGTCCTCACCACATGGGGCCAAGAGCAGCCTCAGCAACAGGCAGTGGCTCTCTCTTGGGGCTCCAGCTGAAGAGAAGTAGCTGGTGGTTCCAGACCCAGGGGCAGAGGAAGGCTGACGACTGCCTAGGGAGTAAAGTGCCAAGCAAGTGTGCAGGGCTGCTGCAAAGCTGACTGTCAACAGCCAGGTGGAGGCAAGCCGTCAACCTTCCTCCCGGGGGCTGCATGCCTGGCCCAGTGCTGGATACACTGTGAGGACCAGACTGTCATAACCCCCACACCCCATACCCCTAAGCAGCAGGCATCTGTAACCCTCCCTCTGGTGGGGCCCTCCAGATCATAGGCCATGGAAACTAAAGGACTGAGCTTATCCCAGCACCGAGGTCCTTAATAAAGCTGCTATTACCCACGGCCGTCTCCTTTGTCATTTGCCAGCCATGACTGTGCTGGTAACCCAGGACTGACAGGACTCACCTCCTAATGTAGTGGTAATTCTGTGGCTGCCGCCTGCTGCAGCTCCAGAACCAGGAGCCACCCTTGGGAAGAGAGGGATTGGCTACAGACCCCTAATCTCATAGGAAGATTGAGGACTGCCCTCCTCTAGCAAAGAGCAGGGTAAAGCTGGTGGATCATGGCTAGAGAGGCCTTGCCACCCCCACCTCCTCCCCCACTGTGAGCACTGGCTCTCTGGGAAATGCTGATGTGCCTTTGACTAAAGACAGACGGAGGGAAGCGGCTAGGTCAGCCACGGGAGGGAACTGGGTCAGACCATAAGCATGTCCCACTGTGAGACAAGTGGCAGGGCCCTGCTTTTCCCATGTTACATCAAAAGGAAAAAAAAAAAAACCACAGCATTGGGGGTGGGGTTTGTTAGGGCCTGAGTTAGATGCTTTCCCTCCCCCACCCCCGTCAGGCCAGGCTCTCTACCTCCTCTTAGAGGTACAAGAGAGCCAGGGGCACTTCCATCATGAGCACAAACTAAGACATCTGTCCTTGCACCTCTCGCCCATTTATACATTCCTAGAAAAGAAGCAGGCTGCTAGCACCTGAGCCAGCCAGCCAACAGCAGGCTCAGCCAGCCAACAGCAGGCTCAGTTCCGCATTTGACTCTTAATTATCTTAACAGTTCTTGGTTATTAATGATCTTGGGCTGGGAGCAGAGCAGTCTAGACCTCCCCCATCTCCTCCTGGTTTCACCTGCTGCAACCTCCTCCTCAACCCTCCACCCCCCACCACCACCCCACCACCCCACCACCCCACCCCAGCTGCACAGGGAACCTGACTGAGGGTGGGAAAACAAGAACTCAGGTTCAAAAACTGGTGTCAGTTAACCCCGTCGCTGCTGTGTCTGGGTCCAGTGCCCTTCCGGAGAGGGTCGCCCAGTCTCAGGATCTCCACCTGTCGCTGTTGCCCGGTTCCATGATGTGAGCAGCCACGGGGCAGTAAGTGAGCATGAGCCAGAGTAGAGGGCACCGCCCGTTCTTAGGGCAATCACACTCTGGCCATAAGTGGAAATGTATTGTATCTGACCTTGCTATTTTTCTTCCTAAAACAAAACTGAAAGGGCCCAGTTCTCATGGCTCCCACCCAACCAGTGTGGCCATTGGCCCTGAAGAGGTAACACAAGCTACTGTAGGGAGGATGCTGGGTCAGCCTCAGGGCCCAGCACTCCCCTCCCCTGACTCCACCTCCCTCTGTGTCACCTGGAAGAAATGTCTCCCAGTCTCCATCTCACCTAACCTACAGGGGACAGCAGGACTCCATCTCACCTAACCTACAGGGGACAGCAGGACTCCATCTCACCTAACCTACAGGGGACAGCAGGACTCCATCTCACCTAACCTACAGGGGACAGCGGGACTCCATCTCACCTAACCTGCAGGGGACAGCGGGACTCCATCTCACCTAACCTGCAGGGGACAGCGGGACTCCATCTCACCTAACCTACAGGGGACAGCGGGACTCCATCTCACCTAACCTACAGGGGACAGCGGGACTCCATCTCACCTAACCTACAGGGGACAGCAGGACTCCAGCTTTACCTCCTTAGCAGTACACAGATTCATCTGATTGGATCTGTAATGCTCACCACAGTTGGAATGGTGACCAGTACTCACTTCACAGTCATTGGTGGAGAACAGACGTAGTTGCTAACTGGAAAACTCGAAAAGACTGAAAAAGTCGTCTTTACAGAGGTCCCCAGAACCATTGATAAATGTGACAATGAATATAGCCTCCCGAGAGCCCCAGAGGGAGGACGGAGCAGGACAGGTGTGCAGATTATCACACCTGGAAGGTTTGGACACAGTGAGGCTGAGCCATGCCTGACCAGGATGGCACCTGTGCCCAGCTTCTAGGAACCATAGGCCAGGCCCCAGACCAGACTCCCCAGACCAGGCCCCAGGCCCCAGACAGGCTGTCACTGGCACTGTCAGTCTCCCAGTGGCATCTCCTAGCCTGTTGAGACAGCCACTGTCACCAGCAAGAGCCTCTCTCGCGCTCTCTCTCTCTCCTTTTTTAGGTTTTTCGAGACAGGGTTTCTCTGTGTAGCCCTGGCTGTCCTAGAACTCACTCTGTAGACCAGGCTGGCCTCAAACTCAGAAATCCATCTGCCTCTGCCTCCTAAGTGCTGGGATTTTAAAGGCGTGTGCCACCACCGCCTGGCTTTCTTTCTTTCTTTCTTTCTTTTTGGTTTTGAGCCTCTCTTTTCAAAAAGACTGAGTACTAAGAGCAATTCTTCACTCCCTGAGCCCCAATGCTGAGCACATTTGTCACAGAATACCTGGAACTGGCCCTGAATACCAAATAAGCTTCCTTTGCCCAGAGCCCCTCCCCCAGCCTCACCTATTGCCACCTCCCTCTCGGACTGCCTTGGGCCCAAGACTTCCCCAGACCTAGCTGTCCACATGCAATGCTCAGATGCCCTGGGCCAGAAACCCCCCAGGCTGGACTGTGCACTCTCCAGGATGCAGACTGAGGCAGCTAGGACCAACTGGGTGTAAAACATTGCTTTAATGTTCCAATGCTCCCATGAGAAGAAATCCCAACCCTATTGGAGCAAAGAGTGGGATGGCCCCACCCCAACCTCCACTTCCAGTTTCTGTGTCCCCAACCCAAGGCCACAGCAACCACAACTAGGACTGGCTGACGACGGGACAGGGACACAGTTTTACTCCCTGGGACTGCAAGACTTCATGTGATGAGCAAGATCCCAGCGCACACCAAGACCTAAGCTGCTAAGGTCATAAGCTGGCCATGGAAGGTATCCATTTCACTGGGGTCCCATGGGCAGGATTTCAAAGTAGAAGCCAGAGGAGCCCAAGCTTATCTGTGGCCAAGGCCAGCCACAGAATCCAGTCCAGCAGGAACCAGAGCTGCCAGTACCTCACACTTCTGATTCCAGGCTGGAGACCCGCCTCCAGGTGCAGGACCTTGGAAAGCCTTGTGTCCCACAGGCTTCCCTGCTCACCTCTTCCAGCACCCCACTGTCCCTGTAGCCTGTACCTAGCCCCAGGGTCCTGCCTCTGTGTGACGGAGGCTCCCAGGTTCCAATGAGCCAGGGGCTGTGGCTGGCACAGGGTGGAGGGTGACGGCAGGCAGTCCCCCAACAGAACGGCAGGTGGGTATGGGCGTGCAGGCAGACGTGCTGTCTGGGCTGCCAGGTGGCCACCCCTGCTGGCACGCCCTCCACACAGGCCTCCCGGTAGGACGGCAGCCGCAACGACTGTGCCTGAGCCACGTGCCGGCAGAATGGCCGGCTCTGGGGGCATGGGCAGGCGCAGGCGTGACCGGTGCACCTGGCAGGCAGAGGGTTGGATTGAGTGAAGGCTTCTGCCACCGAGCTGGGCAGGGAAGCGTGGCGAGGGCGCGGACCCCGGGCCCAGGCCGCGCGCAGCAGAGCCTCCCGCCGAGCCAGCTGTTCCGGCCCGAGCAGTGGCAGGTCGTCGGGCTCCGGGGGCTCCGGGAATAGCGGGAGGAAGGGGCGCCCTGACCTCTCTGCTCGAGGGAAGGAGCTGTAGTGGCAGTGCGCGTGCAACAGGGAGCGCTCCGGGAGCGCGCGCCGCTCGGAGGCCGAGAGGTGCGATCCCTGATGCCCTACCTGCGCCGGCCACCGCGCGTCCCAAGCGTGCCTGCAGGATGCTCGGGACACGTTGGGTAGAGGCGACCCTGCGCACGTCGCGGGGCGAGCCGGCGGCTGCGGGGCCCTGCGTGTTAGCGGGGTACGGCCCCCACCGGGAGGCCCCCAGCCGCTGGGACTCGGTTGTCCCGGAGGACCCGGGGTGGATGACCGCGGGCCGGAGGTGGTGGGAGCAGGCGCGCGGCGGTTATTGCCCCAGTTCTCGATGGTGCGAGTGGCGCGGTCCAAAGAGCCGCTCACGTCCGCGGTGCTCACCATGTCTCGAGCCGCCTGCAGCATCTTCAGCACATTGGCCTGGGCTGAGCCTGCTGTGAGGTCCGGGCTGGGCGGCCGCGCAGGGCTCGGAAGGCTCTGTACCCCGTTGAAGCAGCTGTAGATGCCCTAGTCAATAAAGGGAAGACTGGCTGAGACCTGAGCCATCTCCTCAGGGACCAGCCACGACTGTCCCGGGCCTTGTTCTAAGCAACAGCTTTTTTAAGTCCCGACTGTGTCAGGCAACGTGCTGTTCTGCAGATGAATGAGGAAACTGGTTTTCTTGTTCTAACACTTTCTAGCAAACGTCGGGGAAGATTCAAAGCCTCATCTTGCTGGCAAATCACGCCCTTTCCCAAGACCCGTACCAAGCTGACAAACCACGCCCCTTCGCAAGCTCTGTTTTACATCTAAATGGGTCTACAGCCGGCTGGGTTGCTGTACCTAACACTGAGACCTATATAGGGAGAGGCAGGCACCTACCCTGCTGAAAGCCAGCAGGAAGTCCAGCTGGGATGAGCTGGGCACCGAGTGTCGAAGTTTCCAGTAGACCAGGTGCTCCCAGGCAAAGACCAGAAGGGCCAGCCCCATGGCCACCAACAGCATGTAGAAGACGCCCGCCATGTTGTCGATGTCCAGCTTACTGCTCATCACCTCGTTCTTCTCATTCTGGCAGATCCCCGAGAGCCACACTGTCTCCAACTTCTGCGTCTCTCCTGACAGAGAGTACGAACAAGACTCAGGAATGCCTCCTTTAACCGACCCTACCAACACTTGCCTAGATGGAGGACAGTTAAGCATCCTTGTTTCCTAGTGGGGAGAAGTTCAGCAGAGGCCGGACAGGGGCAACCAGTAAGCAGGAAGAAAGAGCAGAGAGAAGCTAGCTGCAGAGTTAGGGCCAGCCTCACCCCCTTTGCGTCTCACTCCCACATGCCCGGTAAAGTCTTGGTTTTGTTGTTATTTGTTTGTTTCTTTTGAGGCAAGATTTAATGTAACTCAGGCTGGCCTTGAACTCCGACAATAGGCAAGGATGAGCTTGAGCTATTGCCTCCACCTCCCAAGTGCTGGGACCCCACCACACCTGGCAGTCAAGGCTTGTCAATGGGTTACATTGTACCATTCACTCACCCATTCACTGTATCATTTGCTCTTTACCACAGGCATGCCAGGCCCTAGCTGGGCCCTCGGGAGATCACAGGCGCTCCTGTTTGCTCTCCTTACTACACAGAATTTATGGTATGGACAGTGTGTTGTGTTTAAGGTTGGGGGAGTTGGGATTTATTTTTAATTATGTGTATATACATGTATGTCTATGTGTGGGTATCATATGAGTGCAGGTGCTCAGGAAGGCCAGATAAAGCCCTAAAGCTGGAGTTATAGTCATGTGTGAACTACCTGATGTGGGTGCTGAGAACCAAACTCGGGCTCTCTGTAAGGACAGTACATGTTCTTAGCCACTGAGCCATCTCTGCAGCCCCAAGGCATGGGGAGTGTTATGGTCTGTTTGAGACAGGCTCTTGATTTGTAGTTCAGGCTGGCCTCAAACTCATGATCTCTGCATCCCTGTCCCATGAATTGCAGGTGTCCACTCGGCTCAGACAACAATCTATCCCTAAGGATGGAACTCCTGCAGACTGAGAGCTTTCTCTGGGTTTAGCGCAGGCTGGACTGGCCATGCCAACCAGTAAGCCCTGCTGCCAAGGCTAGCCTGCCTCCAGCTTGGAAGTAGGCAGATATTTGGCCCTAACCTGGGTGTCAAGATGACAGAAGAGAGGAACTCATCTTAGAAAGACCATGAGAGGGTGCTTAGCCACTCAGAACGCCCACCAGGCAACTTGAGTATTTTCTTGCCTTCCTTGCCCTTGTGGGAACCTCCAGCTCTGGTCCTTCCTCCTCCCTCTTGCAGGTCATCATCCCTCGGTTAGGTCTTGAGTTTTTCCTCACACTTGCACCTCAACTGCCCCAAACCTCACTCCCAGAGACCTTTCCCTGCAGAGGCTCTTTGCACACAAAAGTGATAGTAGAGATGCTAATGACCACCGAGCTGTGGTCCTCCCTGGACCCTAAAACTGACAGTACTCACCATCCCCTAGGAACTGCAGGAGCGCCAGGTCTATAGCCCGCTTCCAGTGGGAGTCTTTCTGCATGGCAATGCCATAGCCAGTGGTGGCAAAGACTTTGCCAGACCCAATGGTGACCAGCTTGCAACCTTCGTCCTTGCCCGCCATGTAGTTGAGGACGGCGGCATCGTAGATGAAGGCATCCAGCTTCCTAGAGACATGCCAAGCCCTCAGGGCCAAGGACCCATACAGGTGAGAGGGAAGGGCCAGGACAGGGGTCTGAGGACAGGAGCCTGCAGCCACCACCAGGGAGGTGGCCTCACAAGGGCCCCTTCCTCATTCCTCAGAAAGGATAGGGGACTCACTGCCCTAGAGTATACAGTCCCTCTGCTCAGCCCCCTCTGCTCTTAAAAGTCTGCAAAGGTTTTAGTCACCACCTCAAACGTCTGGGTCGTATGGTAAATATCCATTATCCCCTCCAACTCTACTCTGCCTCAAGACCTCCTCATCCCTCCCCAGGAGTCCCACAAGACATGGCAGCTCCACTGTCCCTACCCTGGGTCTCTAAGGAAGGGATGCCTAAGGGTGCCTCCCGGGAAGTCATGGAGCCAGAGGCCAGAGGAGGGTGTGGGACCGGGGACCCACCCCATCTTCAGGCTTGTGAGAGCATCCTCCACGGAGCGCTGATTGAACTTGACCATGTGGGTGTGCATGTCACGATAGTTGCTACGAATGTTCCTCTCTGTGCTGCCGTTAGGTACCGTGCCAAAACGGAAGGGTGGGTATTGGTCTTGAGGCCGCTGAAACTATAGGCAGAGAGCAAGCCACTCCCACCCTCTTCATCTAGCGCCTCCCAGGTACCAGAGCCCCAGCCCCTGCAGTCTTAGGCACAGCCCAGACCTCTCCTGTCTTTTATAGATGGAAATTCAGAAGCCTGAGACAGGTGAAGACTTAGCCAAGGCCACTCAGTCTGTAGACCTGAGCAGCTATCATAGATCCTTCTTCCCAGACCCCCAAATCCTTCCCAATCCAGCCTTGGTTCAAATTCCCCAGACTCTCTTTGTCCTGTGTCTGTCCCCACCCTTGGTGCGCCCCCCACCCTCCACCTGGCTGTGGCCCAGGAACCTTCTTGTCACTAAGGCCCGAAACAGTGTCGATGTATTGCTCCTGGATCATGAAGGCTGCCAGATTGGCCGTGTAGCTAGCGAGAAAGATGACAGCGAAGAAGGCCCACACCAGGACCATGATCTTGCTGGTGGTACCACGGGGGTTCTCGATGGGAACAGAGTTGTTGAAGACCAGTGCCCACAGCAACCACACGGACTTGCCAATGGTGAAGGATGGTCCACCTGACTCTGGGTGTGAGAGGGTGCGTGCTGGGGCTTTCCTGGCCCACTATGAAAGGGCTCAGAGCCTGGTGGGAACTTCATCACCAGCTGGTCCACCCTGTCCCTCCACCCAGGCCCATGGAACAGCTTACTCTTGCCCTTGGTGAGGTTCTGGTTGTAGCTGACAGGACTGAAGTACTCGAACATGAAGACAGTGATGGCAACCACCGTGAGGCACATTACAAACATCATCACCCACACGGCAGGGCTGTAGGGTTCTGGGGACCAAGGCAAGAGGCTCAGAGACCTGGGTCCCACCCCATTCCAACAATACCAAGATACAACAACTGGAGACACACAGAGCAGTGGCCTGGCAGCCCTGGAGGTGAGGCCAAAGGTCCCTGACGCTCAGAGCAGCAGAACCCCCAAAGAGCCTAAGGCAAGACAGTGTATAGTGTTCAAGGCTTCCTCCTGTCTTCTGCCCTGAGAGCACGCTCCACTGTGTGTGTGAGTCCCTCCACTGTGACTCTGCATGGCTCCTACATCTCCAGCAGCGCCTGACACTGTGGAGAAGGAGGTCCTGCAGAGACTGTCTGCTGGATGAAGAACCAGTTGCTATCCGGAGCCCTTGCTCCTTTCCTGGGAAGGCCATCCTAGGAGATGGGAGTGGAGGTGGCTCTCTGTCCTGTGGCTAGAGAATTCACTCAGAGAAGTTCTGTGTGTGTGTGTGTGTGTGTGTGTGTGTGTGTGTGTGTGTGTGTGTGTGTGGTGTATGCTGGCCTGGAACTCACTATCACTGTGTAAACCCAGCTGGTCTTAAACTCATGCAGATCCTCCTCCTGCCTCCGCCTCTTTAATTCCGCATGCTGGAATTAAAGGCGTGTGATACCTCTCTTGGCTCACTGTCTTAAAGCCACCTAGGAAAAGGGGGCGGAGTTGGGTTCTCACACCAGCTTAGTTAAGCTCTCAGCCCCTTCCCAGCATCCCACCCATCCCCACCGCTAGCTCCCTGAGCCATTTCACACTACAAGCCCTACCTGACCTCCCACTGGTCACTCTGGAAAGGGAAGGAACATAGTTGTACACTCCTACCCTGAACCTGGCTTGAGAGCCTGACACATGGGGCTGACCTCCAACATACAGGGTTCCTAATGGAATATGAAAACCATTAGCACCTATCCCATGTTCCTCACACGCTTCATCCTTGGTCTGTGGTCTAACCTCCAGCACAGTCAGTAGCCAGCCTACTAATCTGCCTTTACATCCTTCTCAGTGGCTCCGCTGGCCTGTCTGTTGGATTCTTCTCACCTGACCTCGCTTAGAACCCCAGTAACATTAACACCACTCCTTCCAGTTCCTCTTCACTCGCCCCATCTTCCTCCAAGACTCTCAAGGATAACGTGCTTGGCTCTGAGGGTCCGCCTGGAACCTCACCTTTCCATTCACAGCCCCCTCCCCACGTACCCTTGGACCACATAAGAGCCAGGGAATGCTCTTGTGCCCAGAGCCTTTGCTGGACACCCAAACCTCACCCAGAAAAGCTGAGGGGGAGACGGTGCCGTTGCTCCGTGCCACCATTACGCTGATGCCGGTCTCCACAAAAGGCACAGAGAAGTCTATAATCTCAGAACGCTCCTCATTGATGGTGAGGGAGCCGATGGCCATGTCTGCCCTCTTGTAGTATACCTAGGGGGCAGGAGGGCATCCAAGAGATTCACCCCACAGACTTTTGCTTCTCCCTGATCCCCACACAGGAAGCACATCCAGCACCCATCAGTGGAACCGGCTACTCCCTCCCTGGGTCCTCAGAGCACAGTCCCCAGGACATCCTCACCGCAAAGCTGTCAGCCCCGTTGCGTGACCACATGGCTAAGGGAAGCATGAAATCCGGCAGCAGGCAGGGTGGCCCCAGCTGAATCTGTGGTCGAACCCAGGGTGAACCTACCTCCCCTATCATACCATTCCACACACCGCGAACCCTCTTGCCGTGCTTGCCGTTGGTCACCAGGTACAGGTCGTAGGAGAACTTGACCACTTTGGCCAGCTTTTTAAGGATGTCGATGCAGAAGCCCTTACAACAGAGCTTGGTGTAGGGCGTCACATCCCCGCTGCTGCAGCCACCACCAGGAGTCAGAGCCCTTCACAGTCCTCAGCCCCACCTGCTCCGCCCAGCCTGGCCTATGAGCCCCCACCCCCACCCAAGCATGAGACACATGCAAAGCACCTGACCGTCCCCCACCCCATGCTCACGCCACACCCAGCTCACACCAGACCTGAAGGTGTGGTTGCTCTGTCTACGGCAGGGCACAGTGTTGGGAACACAGCCGCCTGTGCCAGGGTCAGGGCTCTCCACAATGACAAAGGGCCTTTCTTCTAGTGTGGCCACTGTCAGGTGCCGGCTGTCCACCACAGGCTGCAGAGAAGTGCTGTAGCGAGGCCATACTGGGTACTTCATGTACAGGACTCCATGATCCCAACGTCCCACCTGCAGAGGACTGCCAGCCTCAGCCAGAACCTGCAGCATTGCTACCCACCCACTACTCTCTAGACAGGGCCTCTGGGAAGCGGCTTCTAACCCAGGCCAGACAGATTAGGGGGTCTTGGGGCCAAGGCATTTGGAGGACAGAAATACAGGCCAAGGACTGAACCCGGACACAAGCCCTCCTCCAGGCCCTGAGCCCTGTGATCTCCAAGGCTGTCACCACATTGCGACTGGTGTCCAAAACACCTTCCTAAAGCTCAGACTGTCTCACATTGCTTGCCCCCGCTACCCCCATGACTTCAGCACAGTCTTCCTCCGACATTCATTGCCTAGCATTTCCCCTAAACCACCTTCCACATCATTCAACAGCCTTTTATTTCATGTATATGAGTACACTGTCGCTGTCTTCAGACACACCAGAAGAGGGTGTCAGATCTCATTACAGATGGTTGTGAGCCACCATGTGGTGGCTGGGATTTGAACTCAGGACCTCTGGAAGCGCTGTCAGTGCTCTTAACCACTGAACCATCTCTCCAGCCCCATCTGACAGCCTTTTGTCCTCACCAGGTTAGCCCCTCTCCCTACTGGGCTTCTACTCAGTCCTCGGAAGTCCGACTGGACATCCAGTCTTTAGCAATGCCTTCCCTAGTGTCCTCCTTAGGAAGCAAATTCTTGTCTTCTCTGCTCACTCACTGTCTGGGGCTGTGTTGTGGTTTGTTTTGCTAGGGGGCAAAACAGGTTTCTTGCCTTGTGCCCTGCTGGCCTGTAACTCCCTACGTAGACCAAACAGCTCAAGCTGAACTTGGATGTGAAGCAATCCTCCTGCCTCTGCCCCTGAGTACTAGGATTACAGGCATGAGTAAACGCTCCCCCCACCCCCACGATGTTTTGCATACACCTCAAGCACAGATTTCTACCTATTTACATGTCCAGCTGGCTGGCACAGACGTGGGTCACTCACTCCTCTAGGGCCAGCACTATGTGACAGAAACGCTTAAGTTCAGTAGCGCAAAGAAAGCAGGGGAGGTGCGGGGCTCAAAGGTTTGCCAGTGAAGGACGGTTCAGCTGAGGTGTGGACAGAGGGAGTCTGCTCAGCTGCGGGGAGACACTAGGAAGCAGAGGACGGAGGGCCCTGGGCTCACCCACTTCTCACCATCTCCCAGAGGCGGTGCCGGTTGAGGGCGATCACAACCATGGTGGGCTGGACCAGGTACCCACCAGGGCTGAAAGAGAAGTCTCGGCCCTCCCAGGTGACATTCAGCAGATGCCTGGGGAGGGGAGGCAGAGAGATGCCAGGGTGTCCCAAGACCCCAGGATCTTAGGACACCCATAGCACCACCATCATAGGGCATTTGTGTGGTGATTACTTTAAGAGTCTCCCTGTGTTGACCTCACTGGCTTTTCTATACCCTTAAATCTGCTGTTTCCTTTGTTGTTGTTGTTGCTGCTGCTGCTGTTTTCGAGACAGGGTCTCTCTGTATAGCCCTGACTGTCCTGGAACTCTCTCTGTAGACCAGGCTGGCCTCGAACTCAGAGATCCGCCTGCCTCTGCCTCCCAAGTGCTGGGATTAAGAGGTGTGCCACCACGGCCCAGCCCACTGCTTCTTTAGGTAAGGATTCTAAGACCCGGAGACCTGAAGGAACTTGACCGAGATATATATGCTAGTGGCAGCTAGATGGAGATGAGAGCAGGGAGCCCAAGCTCACTGCCTTCCAAGTCCCCTGAAGTGGCCCGCACGACTGGTAGGTGCTCACCTGTAGAAGGCCTCCCTAGCAGGGCTGACGGGTCCCGGGTGGCTTCGGCAGTCTCCAGCCGGGGCTGGCAGGGTACCGTACTGGCGTCGGTAGCTGTGGGCGCCGAGGGCCAGAATGGCCACACCGTCGCGGACCTTCTGGCGTAGGCTAAGGCGCCAACTCTCGGTGACCACACTGATGAGGCCCACCGGGAAGGCTGCAGGGGGAGCGTCGGTGCTTCCCAGCGCCAGGTTAGGTACCAACCACACGTGCCCGGGTCCCACCAGGCCAGCCTGCGCAGCCTCCGCGAAGAGCACCTCGGCCTCTTCGCGGGAGCAGTAGGCCACCAGCACCGGTGCGTCGACCTGGCGCAGCAGGCGCTGAGTGCGCGCTCGCGGCCCACCGGGGCCCAGCTCCAGCGTGAGCACGTCCAGCAGCCGCCAGCTCAGGTAGCTGGCGTCGGCGACGGCGCGCACGCCCTCGAGGAAGAGCGCGTGGCCAGGGTGCAGGCTGGTGATGACGGCGAACGCGCTCCAGTCGTATTCCTCCAGCACCTTGAACAGCACCTGCAGCTGCTGCTCCAGGGACACGCCCAGCTGTAGGAAGGCGGAGCCTGGCTCCTGGGGGCGGGGAGGGGCGGGGCCTCAGCAGGGGGCGGGGCGGAACGAGCCTCGTCCTGCTCCCCTGCCCCCCACCAACCACCTTCCCCTGCTCCCGAAACCTTAGAGTAGGAGGGCCTTCCGTGTCTCGGGGACCCCTGCCCTGGAGTCAGTTGGAGTCACCTGGGGAATTTTACAAACTAGAATTCTGGCTCCCAACCTGACCCTGCTGGACCGTGGACCAGAAACATCAGCACCGTCAGTGAACTTAGAACCCGTTAGTGAACTTAGAACCCAACACCTACGGCATTCATTAGAGTTCTGGAGTGACTCCCAGGGAATGTGCCTATGGACAACCTCTTCCGGGTTTCCCCTGAATCCGCGAATTTGAGAAGAGCAGCCCAGACTAATTGAATCTGTCTTGGGATTACAGCGCTCTCTGCTAGCACTGTGAGAAACAAAGTCCTGGAAGCAGAGGCCCAGCCCGGAGATAATAGGAAAGCACCCTCCCAGAGGCTCCGGAGTGAGAAAGCTTCTCCTTCACACCACCTCTGCCACCCCAAAGTCCTGGCACTGCCAGCTTCAGTGAGCAGATTCTCCCCGCTAAGGTCACTCCTTGGGGCCACTATAGCTGCTCTCAAGATGCCTGCTCACTGTCGTCCCAATCTTGGTTTTAAAAAGGGAAACTAGAGGCCCCAAGCCCCCTTTCTTCAGTAGACGGGTTTCAATTAAAAGAGAACCAGAGAGGCAAAGTGCATTGGCACTTGGTGGCACGTGCCTATAACCGCAGCACTTGGGAAGCAGAAACAAGAGGGTCTCCACAAGTTCGAGACCAACCTCGTCTACACAGTAAGTTCCATACTGTAGCTCTGGCTGCAGATTGACACTCAATCTCAGAGAAAGTGCAAAGATGGAGACTTTAAAGGCATAGCCACCGGCCACCATGCGCGTGAACTTCATTTGGCTCCTGTTCCAAGCAAAACCAGACTTAAAAATAAACATTTATGAGGTGGTGGGGAGATGTGGGCCCTGGCTGGATATTTGAGGAGGCCGAGGAATTTTCGTTATTTATTTTAGACGTGATAATGTATGGCAGTTTTATTTTTTTAAGCTTTCTCGTCTGCTGCAGGTACACACTGAAATATTTATGGGTGGGATAATAAGCTGCCTGGACATTTGCTTCAGTTTACCACAGCAGAGGCAGAAATGGGCAGGGGTGAGGATGGGGCAGGGTTGGGGAGAATGAGCCAAGGTGGACAGAAGCCTTCCTTCCTTTTCTGTATATTCTCAGATGTCTCTGTGATGGAGTGTCCAATAGAAGCCAACCAAGCCAGTGATCTCCCATCCCTCCTCCCAGCCCTTACTTAGAATAAAGTTAAATTCTTCCTGAGTAGTGAGAGACCCACCTCCTCCTCCAGGCTTCTCTCTGTCATCAAAAGCTCCCAGCCGATCCCTATTACCCTTCCTAATTCCCCCTTAGCCTCGGGTCTCAGAGTATATATCGTTCATTTTAAAAATCATATCTGGAGAGCGATCCCATGGGAAGACCCAGCAGTCTCAGCTAACCCGGATCCCAGGGAGCTCCCAGAAACCGAGCCACCAACCGGGAGCATACATGGCTGCCGGTCTGAGGAGGCCCCTGGCACTATAGAGCAGAGGTCTGCCTCGGCTGACCCCAGTAGAAGATGCACTTAATCCTCGAGAGACTTGAGGCCCAGGGAAGGGGGAGGCCTGGTGGGCAGGGAGCACCCTCTCAGAGGCAGGGGGGAGGAGGAATGGGAGGAGGAACTGTGGGAGGGAGGCAGGGGTTGGGAGAACAACGACTGGAATGTAAATAAATAAAATAAGTTTTAAACATCATATCTGGCCAACACCCTATCCAAACAGGGCCTGTGAGACTCCTTGCCTGAGGGCGTCTCTCTTTCCTTCAAAATGCCTGTCACTTGAAATTACAAATGAATCTGTATTGGGGAACTTTCTCCTCCGGAGACCAAGTGTGTCTGTCTTCCCCATGGCCGAGCAGAGATGGAGCAGAGACATATCTCTGTGGCGCCATCCCCTGCAGATGAATTCTCAGTGTCCAAAGGATCTGAGGCCTGACTATTGAGAGCTGGAGAAGCAGAGGAGGTAACTTTGCCAGCACTGCTGGATGAGCATCCGCCCACCTCATCCAGACACAAACTGATACTCAGGAACCCGGGAACATCCTCCCCACAGTACCTATCCTTTCCCTGGTCACATCTTCAGTCCCAGCCAGTTCCAGCTCCCTAAGACCTAAGCTGCTCCCTAATCCAAACTCAGCCCCGCACCCTAGCTCCAGTCTAGCTGTGGCCTCAGGGAGGAAGGGATGAGAATTTAGACAGGTACCTTGGGGGTGAGGACCACAGCAGAGCCTCCGCTGATGCTGAGGATGGGCACGTGGGTCTGGGAGGAGACGAAGTCCAGTAGCTGTGCCACGGCCTCGGTGTCCACGTTGTCCTCAAAGACGATGCCGTGGACACGGGCAGCACCCAGAAGTCCACAGATCTGGGTGAGGATGCTGCTGGGGTTGGTATTGTTGACCCCAACGGTGAGTGGCTGGATCTCCAGAGGCAGGTCCAGGAAGTTCTGGGGGGTGAGACGAGTCCGGGCCTGGGCCTGCAGTGGCCCAGAGCTGCCAAACACCACTGCCACAGTCACGGCCTGTTCCCCCTGCCCTGCACCCAGCCCTGCCCAAGCACCAAGGAGTGAAGTGAGCAGCAGGGCCGGCCCCAGGGCTCCACCCATGTCCACTGGAGGGTCCTGGAGAGAAATCAGAGCAGGCACAGAGAGAGGTAGATGGACAGACAGAAGGTAAGGGCCAGAGGACACACAGACAGCCAGAGGGCAGAGAGGAGAGAACCTTCCTACGCAGGAGAGGCAGACAGACACAGAGAGACACAGAGAAAGAAGGCAGGTTAGCTGAGCATCCCCCAGGGCACCTTGGAGAGGCGAGAACTGGGAAGGACAGAAACCAGGACAAGGCTTGTCACCCTTATCTATGAAGGGCTAGAAAGGCCACGGTCCCCAAACCCAGTTATCTGGGTTCTACCCTAGCAAAGACACTGGAATGTTAGTGTGTTGTTTGGGAGCACAGAGCTGAGGTGGATGGAGCTGAGTTCAAATCAGGTGTCCTGCTGACTAGCTGTGTGATCTTTAAAACAAATTAAAAAAAAGATTTACTTCAAAATCATGTGAAGATGTATGTGTGTTTGTGTAGGGACCTGTGCATACGTGTGTGGGTAGCTGTGGAGTCCAGGAGGGATCAGATCCCCTGGAGCTATCGTTACTGGTGGTTGTGAGCTGCCCGACATGGGCACTGGGAATGAATCTCTGCAATGCCTGAGCCGTCTCTCCAGCCTAGCTGTGTGATTTGAGAAGTCGCTTTGCCTTTCTGAACTTCCAAAATGAGAGATCCAGCTATTCACTGCAAACTTTACCCTCTAGGCGACAGCCCCTTTGTCAGATGAAGAAAGGTAGACCCTTAGTACTCCCATAGCTCACCTCTGCTCAACAACCAAACTGAATCTTGCATCTATCCCTCATCAGAATGACTACTGTCCCGCTCGCCTCGCTCTACCTGGCAGATCCTTTCCTCCAGAGCTTGTAGGTCCTCGACACCTTCCCCCCAGCCAGCTCATTTAGGACAGCCCTCTAAAGCAGGGTGGCCACAGACACCCAAAGCCCTCAGCTGTCCAACTTGTATCCACTATTTCCCATCCCATTGCTGGTGTGTAGAATCTTTTTTATACCTAACCAAAGGGGCGGAGCGTGTCTGCTACACAGATTCATTCTGGAACAAAACCAAGAGCCAGGCAGGTGAGAGAAACATGACTCTTGCTCACCTGCGGATGCAGCTCACGACTACCCTCTCCATCTCCTTCCCACCCCCAACAAAACTAAGCAGGGAGAGTTGAAGGAGGACAGAGTAGGCCTGCCACTCCAGCCCCCATGAGGAAATCTGCACACCTTTGCCACAGAGACGCCAATGAGACCCAAGCAGCCTACCCAGGATGCACGCGGCAGCACCTTCCTGGGCTGGAGCCTGGAAACCCACAGAGCAGCCCCGGCTTCTTCCAGACCTTTCTTTCCTCTGCTCTGCAGACTGCTCCATCTCTCCCTTTTGTTCCAAGTCTCCTTTCTCACAGGCAGCTTCCTTCCCTCTAGAGTCTCCAGTTCTCCCTACGGGGTCCCCAGGGAGTGTGCATGAATGAAATCTCTCCTCTCTGGCAGAAGAGACAGCTCCGAGGGAGATCACAAAAGGGAGCTTTCCATTTACAAAGTGGGACTCGGCACACACGTGTAAAGATCACCTCCCTCTGGAATGGGTTGCTGGATGGTACGATGTAACACGAGGAAGACAGAAACGTGGTCCCTGATCCCCAGGATCTGAGTAGAAGCCGCAGAACCAGCAAAACCATCCTAAGCTCCTCCCACCTCCTGTCTCTAACCTTACTTCTTTTTCCAGTCAGACCCTGGCACCCCTACTTCCCTCCCAGCATGTCTTTTCCTAGCTAAGGCTCTAGTACTTGTTCACATAGGTACAAGATGCTGATCAGAGCTGGCAGTGTTGTCATTGACAGGTGAGATAAGATTGAACAGGGTAGGGCTTTGAGCTCAAGTGTCAGGTGGTAGAAGTTCAGGGTAAGGAGGGTTTGGTGGCCGGGGAAGGAATGCTGTAGATTTACTAAAGCCCGAGAGATCTCCCCGTGTCTGTGAATGGCAGCTTGGAGGCATAATTGGGTCTAGGATGAGATCCCAAATCACACCGCACCATGCCGAGTGGACTGTACAATTTCCAAGCATGACAGTTACAGGCACTGTCATGCTCACTGCTCCTCTGAAGGCCTGTGTGTGCATCCAGTATGCTTGTCACTAAAGTGAGGTATGCGGTCAGCACGCAGGCATGCTGGATATCAGAGATGGTGTGAAAAGTATATAAGCTACCTCAATAATATTCGCGTGTGTGTGTGTGTGTGTGTGTGTGTGTGTGTGTGTGTGTGTGTAGAGGCCTGAGGCATCAGAAGTCGGCCTGCCTTACACCCCACCCTTATTCAATAAGTCAGAGTCTTTCTTTTGAACCCAGAGCAATGGAATTCAGGCAAGCTACAATGCCCATCCAGCACTGGCATGAGCTCTGGGGGTCCAAACACTGAATTCAGGCAAGCTACAGTGCCCATCCAGCACTGGCATGAGCTCTGGGGGTCCAAACACTGGTCCTCATGTTTTTGGGAGAGCTCTTTATTCAGTGAGCCAGCTTCCCAACCCTTCTCATTAATACTTTTATATTCACTACATGTTAAAATAGTATTTGGGGAGTGTGCTGAATTAAACTATACTATTAAGCCAGGCATGATAGTCATTCCTTTAATTCCCAGCATTCAGGAGGCAGAGGCAGGAGGGTCTCTGAGTTTGAGACCAGCCTGGTCTATGGAGTAAGAATTCTAGGGCAGCCATGGCCACACAAAGAAACCCTGTCTCAAAACAAAAACAAGACAAACCCAATAAACAAATAAAGACTATACTATTGGGATTTTATGTTTCTTTTTCATTTATTAATTAATTGATTTATTTATTTTGAGGCAGGGTTTCAGTATGGAGCTCTGCTCCCTAGAACTCACTACACAGACCAGAACTCACAGAGACCTGGCTGCCTCTGCGTCCCAAGCACTGAGATTAAAGATGTGTGTGCTCCACACCTGGGTCTTTTCTCTTTGATTAATGACGGTACGAGGAATTTTAAAATCACACATGCGTGTCCTATTTTATTTCCTCCAGACAATGAGAGTCTGGGGGAAGGGTCCAGGTTCTCTCCAACACTGAAGAGAGGATGTTCCTGGGCAGCTCCCCTCCACTGTGGAAATACTCTCCTGTCTGAAGGCTGGAGAGGAGAGAGTGAGGCAGGTGAAAGCCAGCAGGTCCCTGAGCTTACAAAGCCAGTGACAGTTCATCTCCTCACAAGATGGCATACTTCCCACCCCGTGTCCCTGGCCCCCAACCTCTCCTTCCCATCTGCTTCCTGCCTCCTAACCACCACTTCTGCCTGGTCCCTGTGACCAGGATCAAGTCGGAGAGCTCTCTGGTACCCACAAATGAACTACCAATGTCCAACAAGCTAACCCAACCCCACCGTCTTCTCCTGCTTGGACACACACCCCTGCTAATCTAGTGATGAGCTGTCTTCATCTCCTTTCTTTGCTTTCAGAGAACAACCTGAGTCCCTCTTCTATAAGCTCCTGCTCCTTATCTTGATTCATCAGCGCTGGACCCCCGGAGGAAAAAGACAGGGTTTGGGTCCCACTGCTCTTCCCGTGCAGGGTGTGGAGCTGGGAGCTGGTCCTCCTCAGGCCCCCCACCATGATTGGGCTTTTGTGGATCTCTGATGACCTGGTCCCCAAGTACAAGGGAGAGGTTGGCATCGACCAGTCATTTAGGACATTCACACCCCTTGAAAGGTTCTATCAACCCCACATGTTCAGAGACCTTCTCTTCTGCTTCCACCAACCCCCAGTCACACGCAGCCTCCTTGACAAGGCCGTGCACACACATACACACTCACTAACCTGGGCCACTAATGGCGCCCCCACTCCCAAGGCCTGGAAGCCTTGGTACCAAAGCTAGTATCATCCAGCCAGGCTGATGATTCTTGCCAGTTAGAGGGACCCTCAGGGTGATGACCCTCCTCTAACCCTTGTCGCTTTCCTTCTCTACCCGGCTAACACCCCAGGTGCCTGGAAAGGCAGAGCCCCTCTGCCGTCCACATTGGTGGGGACGCGGAGTTCTGCTTTTCCCAATACTACCTGCCATCTCCCGGCTGATCCCCCTCAACCCCCAGGGGCGCCCCGCCCCCTCCCCTTGTAGGGATCTTACTCTGGGGCTGTGAAGTTCGGGGTATTTTTAGGCCGGCGATAAATAATTCATAGGGAACGTGGCATCTGGCTGCCCCTGCGGGAGGAGGGGGCGCGAGCACCGAAGAGCCACCATCACTCGCCGCTCAAGGACACTCGCGATGCGGCGGCAGTGGCGGTGACTCCGGGCGCGGGGACCCGCGCCACGCCTCCTGGCGGCCAAATTGAGCACCACGCACTCTGCGCCCCCAGCCTGGCCACTGCCCCCTGGACTCTCCCCACAACCTCAGCCCCAGCTCGAGACCTTCAGCCCACTGCCCCAAGTTAGGTCTCAATCTCAAGCCCTTGGGGAGGGGATAACCGAGTTAGCCTGGCAGTCGGGCCGGTGGGTCAGGATCCAGCCTGGGTGGTCTTCCAGAGTGAGCCCCCAGGCGACCAGTTTCCTGCCCACCTGTCTCTTTCACCTGCCGACCTGTCTCTTTCACGTTCTTATTCTTAACAAGTTTAGAAGCTAGCTCAGAGGCAGACACAGGACCTATTCAAAAAAAGCCAGTAGCATGGCACATTCTCCAAATTTTCTTGTGGCTAGGGGTAGGGGGCTGCTTATGAGACCAGGACTGGGCCACCATCCGAAGCCCGAGGATGCTATACCAGATGTCTCATTGGGAAGGGAGGGCTCAAAAACAGAGTGAGCAAATGGGGTCAGCGTCCGACCCAGCGGGAATTTCTGCCTGTCGCCCAGCAGGACCTTTGAAGAGTCTCCAAACCAGCCCTTGGGAGATTTGCAGCCTGCTAGGTGCCTTCGTCTTGGATAGTCAGAGCTTCCCCCTGCTCGCCTAGGCCAAGCACAAAATGCCTTCCGCAGCCAGAGGCTCAGGCTTCTCCTCTCAGCCGTCGGGGATCCTGGCTGAAGCCCCAGGAGACCACAGCCGCCGACTGATGCTTCCAGGGCCCAGGGCACCGGAGCGCAGGCTCTCCCGTGGCCTTTTCTTCCCATCCTCCTTTTGGAGCCCTCAGAGCCCAGGGGAACCAAGACGTGGGGGGTGGGGGGGCGCGGTCAGCGTTTGGGGAAATCCTGTCACCCCAGAAACCTACTGATTGTCAGAGGTCAGGGGACGGAGTGTTAGGAGGAGCCACCGGCGAAGGGGAAGAAAGAGTGTGGGAAGCGGAGGACCTGGGGAGACTCACCCTAATGAGGGGGTCGGTAGTAGGCAGATGCGCGCAGCAGGTACCCAGCAGGGACCAGCTCGCCAACTGCTACTGCTCCGTTTCTGCTCTCTGAGCTGTGTCCTTTCCAGCTCCCCGCGCTCTGGTCGAACCTAGCCTCGGCCCTGGCTCTTGGCCCCTGCCCCGATGCCTTGCCCCAGCGGCTTCTACCTGCAACAGTTGGACCCAGCAATCCAGACTCCCGCGTCCAGGGACTGTGCCCAGCCTGGCCCGGCCACCGCTCCAGGCGAAGGGAAGGAGGCTCCGCGACCCTAGGGACAATCGCCTCGGGCTCTCCGCCCGCGTCCTTCCCTCGCGCCGGTGGCCAGTGTGTCTCCCCAGTCTGTCTCCCCTCGCCTCCTCTGCACCCAGGTCCACACCACCAGTCCGGCTCCCGAGGGTCGCGGTCCCCCCGTCCCGGCCCCCCCCCAGACCTCTGACGCCCGAGCTGGCCGGACTGCCTCGGGTGTCCCGCGTCTGTCTTCACCGTCCTTGCCCGCGCGGCGCTGGAGCCCCTTAAGTTACCTACGAAGTTGGCGTCCTCCCCGCCCCCCGCTCGCGGCCAGCCCTCGGCCGCCACTCACCGGGGAAGGGGCTCTGCACCCACTCCCAGAGCCCGCGACCGTCTCCCGCGCGGTGCTCGTCCCAGCGCCAGCCCCTGCGAGCTGGCACGCTGGCTGCGAGCTCGGCGGGCACCGGAGCCGGTCGCGGCGGGACCAGTGCGGGTGGCGCGGCCTGGATGCCGCCCGCCCCCGCGCCCGGCCCTCGCCCCGCGGCAGGGCTGTATCCCGGGCTGCGCAAAGGCGCGCCTCCCGCTCTCGGGGCTCACCAGCCGACTGTGTTGGAGCTCGCCACCGCCGGTCGCCTCCGCCCCGCCCCGGCCCGCCCCAGCCGGCCATCGGTGCCCCTCTGGCCCGTCCAGGCCCCTCCCTGCCAGCCTGCGCTCCTAGCTGGCCCCTTCTCCTCTCTTGTGCTCAGGGACCCTGTCCCCAGACTCGACGCTCAGAAGCAAGGGCGACCTCGGAGAAAAACACCAGCTTGCTAGGAGCCCTGGGTTTGAGCCCTCAGTTCCCTAGCTGTGTGACCTTGGGCCAGTTAATTTCCAGGCTCTTTCAGTTTATAAAGTAAAGCCGCATGCATCTTGCTGCCATAAGAGGCCTTAAACTGCCGTAGGCTGAAGTCGTCTTTTGAAAAGGCTTGTGGATTTGTCTGGAAGCTTGAAAATGGAAAGGCACGGAGTGTGTGGAGATTGCAGGGCCAAACCAAGCCTGCCAGCACCCAGGAGAGATGGGGCAGTCTGGGGCACCTTCTTTTGTTACCGTTTCTCTGAACTGGGGGCACCAGGCAGCGAGGTCAGCGGGGCAGACTTGTAAGGGACCAATCACCCGTGACTGACGTGTGAACTGAAGCCCGGGAGGCCGAAGCAGCAGAAATTAGACAGGAAAGGGAGGACAGGTGCATGCCCACCCCACCCCACCCCCACTGTCCCCAAGAGGCTCTTGAGCAAGGATCTGTTTCCTTATTTCCACCTGGCAGCCACAGACAAATGGGGGCCAAAAAGTGACACACACACACCCCCAAAAACAGGTAGCCGTCAACCATGGGTCCCGGACACATCTGTTTTATTTCCACTGTTTTCTGTTCTAGAGGCTCTGCGACATCCATCAGGAAGGAAGCAGGATGGGTAGGGTCAAACTGTACCTCCATCCATCCCTAGCTTCAGGTTCCCTCCTCAGCCTAGACTCACACTGGGAGGTCAGCTTGCAGAAGGCAGAGTTCAGAGGCCCCTGGAAAGGCCTCTGCTCGGCCTCTAAGCCAAGGCACTCAGATGGGAGTGAGTTCAACCCAGACTGCCTCAGGCTCCTCCTCTTGCACAGCTCTTCTCTTGCAAGGTAGGGGCTGGGGCCCAGGCTCAGTGCCCCAGCAGCTGCAGCATCTCTCTTCGATCCACCAGCTTCTCCCTTGGTTTCCCAGTGACCTGGCCTCGAGATACTTCCTCAGCATCCAGCTTCTCCCAGTCTGAGAAAGACACTGGCCGGACCCCTGAGGCGGACAGGAAGCCGGGCTAGGGCTAGTGCACTCACCTCCCCTCAGCCCTTTAGGGCCCTCCTCCCAAAGCTAAAGTTCCAAAGACAAGCCGCCCGCCCCACCCTGCCCTCATTAGGCTCCAACCTCGATTGCTGAGCAGGGCTTGAATAGCCGTATAGCCAGGTCTGGGGCCAGAGGGCAGCAGCCCCGCCTTCAGGTCCTCCAGCAGCACCTGGCTGGTGAGGAAGCTGTCCGTCATGGTTGTGGTGATGACACCTGTGGGTCCCCTCTTCACCCAGCCACTGCAGTAGAGGCCTGAAAGGGGCAAAGAGACAGTGAGGCTGAACACTGCCTGGCAAGTCTGCATCCCGAACTATACACACATACACATATAAACATCCTTTCGTGTTTCTCAGTAGACCACATAGGCTGGGCCCACCGTGGCCACTGGCTCACTATGATAGCTGTGTGTGTGTGTGCGCGCGCGTATTTGCTGTTGTTGTTTTGGTTTTTCTAGACAGGGTTTCTGTATAAGCCTGACTGTCCTAGAACTTACTCTGTAGACCAGATTGGCTGCCTACAGATACACCTGTCTCTCTCAAGTGCTGGGATTTCAGGTGTGCGCCATTATGCCTGGTCCACGCCAGAGTCTTGTTTTACCACACCACCCTCACTCCCTCAGCTTCCATGTGTTAGAGCAGCTCCCTGCGGACACGTCACAGTTGAGCAGGCCCTTAGTAACATTCACTGAATGAATGAACAGGATGGCTGAGCCAACTGAGACTTCCCAAGGGCAGGGGCGATCCCCCGCCAGCATCAGCACTGGCCTGGGCGATCTCCCGCCAGCCAGCGTCAGCACCGGTCCCCGCCCCCACCCCCCAGGAAGGCCTCAGCAAACTTTGACTGGATGATGTCACAGCTTGCCTGAGCATTTGGCCTAGGGAGCAGGAGGAGGGAAGGCTCTGTTCTAGAGCTGGGCCTGCCTTAAAGCTGTGTCTCAGACCACTTCAGTGTAGACTGCATGGTCTCTCCAGCCTCCCATCGTACTCAGATGCCCCGCCTTCATTCACCATCTCACCTGGTACATTCACAACCCGGCCCTCTATGTTGGGGATGACTCCAAGCTTGGGGTCAAAGGGCACACTGGGGTCGATGGGGATGCTCTTATACCCAACACTGCTCAGCAGCAGCCCACAAGAGAGGTCCTCCACATCTCCTGTGGGCACCGCCCGAGTGGCCTCTCCAGCACCCTGTTGGGGAGAATGTGGGTAACACCAAGATGGGATTCGGGAAGCCTAAAAAAGGGAAGTCTGGGTAACTCGAGACTCACCTCCAGACTGGTAACTGCGAGGCGGATGCCTGCTACCCGTTGACCATCTGGAGTGGGTAGCACCTCCATGGGGCTACGGAAAAAGCGGAGGCCCCAGGCTTTGGAAGCCAGCGCCTGGCGGGCAGCCTCTTCCACTCCTGGCTTCTCTGTGGCTGTCTGAAGCAGCAGTTCTGTCAGCCGCTTCCTTGGACGGGGGACATCTGTCAGCAACGTGGAATATTTCAGGGGTGTCTCTCTGGTTACCCTTCCCCAAGCCTTACTTGATCTAAGACATCCATCCCCTTCCTGTAAGCTGGGGGCTGGACTTGGCCCCTCACCCTTAATTCTGTCCTGGAGGCCCAAGAACTCCGAAGGATCCAAAATGGGCCGGGTTCCTGGCAACTGAATCATCTCCCGAAGCTCCTTGGGTGGGGGTGGGGGTGGGGGTGGGGTGAGGGTGGGGCAAGGGGGGAGGTCAGGTCCAGAGCACTGAACACTCCTGGGCCCACCAGAGTTCAGCCCTGGTGGGAGAAACCATCAGCAGTGTGGGGAAAGACCACAGCCTCTGGGCCCTGCCCCTCCCCCTTTCTATCCAGGGGGAGTACCTTAATGGTGAACGATACTTGCAGGGGCCCACGCCGGCCCACTATCCACACAGTCTTCACCCGGCTCTGCCTCAGGACCCCGATCGCAGCCTCTGTGATGTCTGTTTTCTGGCACAAAAGGAGGCTCTTAGGGCCAGGCAGGGTGGAACAGGAGGCAGAGGTACACATATCGCTGTGAATTCGAGGCCAGCCTGACCCACACAGTGAGCTCCAGGCCAGCCAAGGCTATATATCTGACCTTGATTCAAAAGAAGGGGAAGGAGGGCTTGACTTGGAAAAGGGGACTTGCCAGGCTAGCCAGGCTAGCCATGCTCATCCAGAGAAAACCATCGGCCCAAAATCTATACCGCCACTCCCCCTGGTGGCCACATAGAGTATTGACGCCAATCCTGCAAATAGCTCCTAGCAACAGCATCTGGCAAATTCTTCCCCGCCCTTACTGACAGCCTGTCACATGTCCGAAACAGGTCAAGGGGCTTAAGGAGACGAGAACAGTCTGTGTGAGTTAAACAGGCTAGTTTGGAACCTCACATAGTTCTTATCTTGTAGGGAGAGATATTCACATCGAATCTCATTAGTGTAAAGCCACAGTGGTGAAGCAAGGCTATGGAATGGAAGTAAAAGCTGAGCCCATATTGCAGAAGGAACACCTGCATAGGACAGCCTGGAAGACCTCCTGGCAGAAAGGATAGCTGAGCCAAGAACGAGGAGTGGGAGGGATGTAAATTCTTAACTAGCAAGAGGTCAGTTCAGATGTTCTAAAGAAGGAGAATGTGTGTGTAAATGCCCAGGGCACACTGTGGTGTGAAGGTACCTTGCCTGGGTTACTGTAGGAAACAGGCACTGGGCAGTTTGGAGGGATGAGACTTGAATTCCTCTGCAGGGGCATTCTCTCCTCAGTGTGCTCCCACTCCCATCCCTCCAGCTTATGACTGACCCCTCACCTCCAGGTGCTCAGGTGGGGTCAGCAGGATCCGGGCAACATCCAGAGCCACATTCCCCTGTCCCAGAATCACAGCTGTGTCACAACTCAGATCCGGCGCCAGCTAGAAGAGGAAGGTCTTGAAACGGTGTCCCTGTCGTCAGTCCCAGTTAGGCTAATCTCATCTGCAGACACCTCAGGCCACGTCTGCTATGCCCCCAGGCTGCCCAAGGCAGTCTACCCTACGCCTCTTCTCTCTCCTCTAGCTCCACAGAAGGTCTCCACAACTGACCTGCCTCAGCCACTGACCTCTCACATCAACCTCAGCTTTTTCCTCACTGCCTTGACCTCAAAGTCTAACACCTCGGGGATGTCCTGACTCCAGCCGGAAGCAGCAGGGTAACCCCTCAAACTTACCTCCTGGTTCTCAGGAAGCCCATTGTACCAGCCCACAAAGGCCCGGGCCGAGACCACTCCAGACAGCTCCTCGCCAGGAATTCCCAGGCGTTGGTGGTCCTCGGCTCCATAACTCTGAGGAAAAATGTAGCCACCACGCATGCCCAAGGCCTCAGCACCAGCCCCCTGCCTCCCGCAGCCCCTCCCCCAGCCATACCCCTCCACACGGGCACTCACCAGCACCACCGCATGGTAGGCTTCCTGAAGCTCTGGGACCGACACGTCCCTGCCCACCACCACATTGCCCCGGAAGGCACAGCGGCCTGAGCGGGCTGTCTGTGTAAACGTGTTGATGACATTCTGCCATACAGCATGGGGAGAGGAACTTTAGAAGGTAGGGAAGCTCCTAGGAGCATGCTAATCCCACCCTCACCGCCGCCCACCCCCTGCCCCCAGAATGAAGCCTAGGTCCTATCACATAGACAGCCAAGGGTCATTCTATTATGCCAGAGAGCCTCTCTACTCTCATCTTTACTGTCTCCAACACCACCCTCCACACCCAGTGACGCCCACCTTTACTTCAGGATGGTCAGGTGCCACACCAAAGCGCACCAGGCCAAAGGGCACGAGCTGCTTCTCGTAGATGTCTACGTGGGCCCGGGTGTGGTGCTGGGAGAGAAACACAGCTGGTGGGCTCAAAGGGGGAGGCTGGGCCCCTATAGGGCCATCCTTCCCAAGACAGAGCAAGAAACCCCAGCTCAAATGGCCAAGGAGACTGGCTCTACCCATCCATGAGCAGAAAGAAGGCCCCAGCGTTCTGCCCAGATAAGGGCTCTGGAGGGACAGAGCAGCAAGAGAAATTGAAGTCAGACCCCAGGGTGGGACTTCCAACCGAGAATGTGAGGAACTGGAAGGGTCAGGACTTCGTCCTCGGGTCAGACCTTCATGAAATGCTGGCCGTGTGATCTGAGGACCTGCCTTAGCTCTAAGTCTCCAAGATGATGCTACTGGGACAGGGATCAGCAAAATGGGGAGTGGGGAGAGAGAAAATGGAGGCACAGCTGGGGCACATGGGGACAGAAGGGGTGGCAGTGAGCCTACTCCTAGCTTTAGAAAAACAGTCCCGTGATTTCAGCTGTCCCGTGTCACCTGTCTGCCCAAGGCACTTTGCAGGGTATTGGAAAGGTCTGAGATTGGAACTATTCAAGCAAGCCTGATCTGGCTCTGCTGCCACCAATGGCACGGACCTGGCTGTCCCAGAACAGCCCTGGGCCTCCGTCTTCTTCTCTGTGAACTGGGAGGCCTTGGGGAAGGTGAGTCAGGGGAGAGAGTAGTCAGGGTAACACTGATAGGTGCCCTGACCTCTTCCACCCAGCTTAGAAGGACTCACGGTGCATGAGTTCCTGCCTATCTCCTCTGGCCTTCGTCTAGATCCTGCTCCCCTGCCCTAAGTCCAGCCCCGCTAGCCCATCTGCCTTTTTGTCCTTGGCCAGCCCCTAAGTGGCCTCCCAAATGGCCTCTCTCAGACTCCATGGAAACTGAAGCTATGGAGAGCACATGGAGAACTGTAGCCATGTAGTCCACAGCCACAGAGCCAAGCCCAGTCCCACCACTAACTGCCGCATCATAGGGAAAGGCTCTGTGCAGTAGAATGTCCCGTCCCTCTGGATCACACTGGAGGCTGAGTGAGTCAGGCTCAAGAGCTCGGCCTGCGGCTCCCCCTGTGTGAGGACACAACGGACTCACTCAGGATCCTTACAGCTGTGACTTTTCTTGTTTAAAAGCCTCCCTGTGCTTCTCATGGCCACGGGTCCGAGTTCAAACTGCTTAGCCTGCTGGCCATTCCTGACACAACCTCACCTCACCATCTCCATCTTCCACTCCATCCCGCTGCAGAGGGAGTCTTCCTCTCCCACGAGGTTCTCTCCCACCTTGCCTACCTCCACACTAGCCCTGATCGCACACACAGACCCATCTTCCAAGAAACCTCCTCTCTCTCCTCCTGCCACCTGTTGCTTCTCTGGCCTTTTCCTTGGATGGTCAGTCCCTGAAGCACTCCTGCTCTGGGGTCCCCTGTCCCTCTTGAGTACACACACTCTATGTCCTAGGGGAGTCTTACCTACTCCCTCCTGTGACTTCAAATCTTGTAGGCCTGATGTGGCCTCTCCATCTCCCCCCCCTTCCCTTCCCCTCCTCCTATCTCTTTTCCCATCTGCGATCCAGGATGCCTCACTCTACACATTGAAGCCCATTCCTTGTCCCCTGCCCTTTCCCCTCTATCCCTGTTTCCTTTCCTCTCCACCCCTGGAGCTCCAGCTGCAGCCCTTGAGCTCCCTTCACCCTGACATATTCGGTCCACATCCTTTCCCCCACTCTTGCTCTCTGGGCAAACATCCCTGCCTAAGTCTACCTATCAGAGAGAACATTGAATGGAAAGTGGGCTGGGGGCGTTGCTAAGTGGTCGGACGCCCATCTATCACTCACAAGGCCCTGTGTTCAACCCCCAGTGGAGGCTTCCTTGGTTTTCCTGCCTTAAATGTTTTTGTAAGTTATCTGTATGTGGGTGTAAAGCACAGGCACATGAGTACAGGCACCTGAAGAGACCAGAAGGTGGGTTCAGGTCCCCTGGAGTTACAGATGGTGTGAGCCGCCTGTTGTGAGTGCTAGAAACCAAACTCAGAACTTCTTCAAGATGGGTATGTACTTGTAAGCACTGAGACATCCTCCCCCCACCTACCCCCCATCCCCATTTGCTTGAGATAATTCACTGAGGCTGTCTCCTGTATCTGTGAGTGTCAGAATCCACCTCCCATCCACCCCCCAGGGTATTTGCTTAAAATTGTTGATTCTGAGAGTCCCAGTCACAGAGTTTGGTTAAATCTGAGCTGGACCCAGAAATGCTTATTTAAATAAAACCTCTTCAGCAGGGAATATGGCAAGTGCTCAAAGAAAGCCACTCAAGTCTACAGTGTGGTCAGTGGTCTCTAGGTACCTTGGGATCTGGGCCCTCACCTCTTCACCCCTCAGATACTCAACTGCCTTCTGGAATAGGCTTTGGGATGACGCTCAGGGGCCACTCTTCCTCTGGCCTTTGTCCACACATATAATTCCTCATTCCTGAGGCTCTCCTGCTATTTTATTCTCACATGCTCCATAAAATGCAGTTTGGATACCTCTCCTTCTAGACTGGGCTAGGGGTTACCCCTAGCTTAAGCCCTAAAATACCTTATAAACCAGCCACCTCAAGCTACACTGTCAGGCCCATAAGCACACCCACATGCCTGCAGGTCAAGATCTGGCGCACTGAGAAGACACCAAGAACCCTGCCTTCTAGATCCTATTCCCTCACCCTCGGTACCCTCTCTGATGTCAACCACACCACCCACCTACCCACTGCAACCCTGAGAACCCCTGGGTCTCCATCCCAGAGCCCAGGCTGTCCTTCATCAGTGTCCTTGCATTTCAGGCTGACTCATATCAGGGCCAGGGAGCTTGCTGAAGCCCACACATGATCTTCAGTGCTTCTCAAGTGTACATTCTTTAGGGGACAGCTTCTGGTCACGCTGGCCTGTGTATATCGTGGTATGGAGCTGCGGAGTCATGCATAGGTCACTTCTCCGCAGAGGGCTCCATGAGGCCCTCCTAGTGTCAGCCACAGGTAAACCAGGCCACTGGGTCACTCCGTCTTTTAAGTATCTGCATGTGTTATCAATATACTCATCGTCTTTTCTTCTGTCCTGTTGGTATTACAAGCCCCTCTAAAGTTCAGACACTGTCTCGCCTCAGTCAATCTCAGTGTCCCTTACTTTTTAACAATACTTATTTTATCATTTCTAGTTATGTATGCTGTGTATGTGCAAGAATAAATGGCTAAGCAGGGGCCAGAAGAGGACATTGGGTTCCCTGGAGCTCAGCTTTGAGCCACTGTGTGGGTGCTGGGAACCCAACCCCTATCCTTTGGTCCCCTGTGTGACAGCAAACACTCCTAACCGGGGAGCCTTCTCTGCAGTCCCCCGCCCCCTCCCTCTATTGCTCAGAGGTCTGAGATGGTTTCCAGTACATCTGGCAACCTTGAGGCCCTCTCTGGCAACACTAATACTGAGAGCTTTGAGACCTTGGCCTTTAATGGAAGAGAATGGGTGTGGGGAGGGCTGGGGCTGTGGGGAGGGCACATAGCTTTGGACAAAGTAGCCTTGAAATGTAAAATGCTGGAGGTGAAGAAGCATAAAGATAAGGGGAGACTAAAGCCATCCCATAAGACTGAAAGGACTTCCCTGCCAAGCAGGCGACAGCTACCCATCTGTCCCTGACCACCGTCCATGGGACAAGTGATTTCTCTCACAGCTGAAGACCTAGGGAGCCTCAGCTATACCCGTGGAATGGGGTAGAAGGGGCACAGCTTACATGAATCAGAAGCCCCTTCCTTGTCAGGCAAACCAAAGGGCTGGAACCTCCTCCCAGAACTGGGGTGAGAAATGAATGGTGAGAAGGGAGCCCAGAGGGAGTGGCTCACTTACCTTTAGCAAGTGTTGGGCTGTGTAGAAGCCAGCTGGGCCACTGCCGACCACACAGATCTGAGGGTTCTTCTCCTGTGTGGAGAACTTCTGGCAGAAGCCTGGGGCTAGGCAGGACAAGAGAGAGCAGGGTCAAGTCAACACTCTCCTACCACCCCAAACCAATTCCGTCCAATTGCAGCTTGTCCTTCGCCCTCACCTGCATCTTCCTTTTCCTGTTGCTCAAAGCTTCACCATTCCATCTGAATGCCAGAGCTGTCTTTATCCAAGACCCCATGTCTCACCCATGAACAATAACGATAATCTGCTCCAGGCCCCCTTAGCCCCCGAAGCTGTCCTCTTGTGAGGTTCCCTGTGTGACCTCATGTCTTCGTATGCCCATCACGTTTCTATCTTGCTTTTTTCCATCCCTTCTTTCCCCACAGAACTCTATTGCTCATCTCCTCACCTCAGATTTGCCTGTCACCTCCATTCACCTCGTATCACACAGGAGCACCTCATGGTTTATCCTTTTAGCCTTTACTGACCCCTGTCTTATCAAGGACGCCTTACATCTCATCCCACAGATCCTCTCCTCCACACCACTCCCATTTCTCCCGCAAGAGCAGACACTTTCAGCTTCGCCCCTCTCCAGCCTTGCCTCAGCTCTACTCGGACCCCCGCTCTTGATCACAGGCCTCCCCTCGCCCTGGTGCAGCCCCAAGAGCCCTGCTCCTACTCGGAGTGCTCCTGGAGGGAGACGGCCGAACCCCAGACCACGCGGACCAGCGCCACCAGCGCCAGCAGCGAGAAGCCATGGCTGAGAACAGCAACCAGCAAGCGGAATGACTCTTTAGCGCTGAGCACAGGTCCTGCAGCGCGCCGGGGACGCTCCCCTGGGCCCGCCCATCACTGTAGACCCGCCCCAAACCTCGCCTCCCGCTCGTTTACAAAGTTCAACTTTGAGACTTGACCAAGACTTCCGAAGTAGCCACGCCCCCAAAGATAAACCACGCCCCGTCTCGCTGAGACCCCGCCCCCAGAAGTCCAACCCTCAAAAGTTTAACAAATTTCTCCTGTCTTCCTGGTCCCCACAGATGCCGGAAGTCTAGATTTGAAGAAACGCGAATCCCCTATGCTGTTTCAGTTGTTCTTGGAGATGGGAGCCAATTAGAAAGGAGCTTACTTTACGTAAAGTTTGCCGCTCGCTGATGACGTAATGCTCCGTTGCCGTTGCCTTTGGATAGGCTGTCTTCCTGCTTGAGTGATCTCTGTATCAGCCAATCAGAAAGCCAGATCCCGGAAGTCTCTCGTATCCCGTCTGGGCTCCTTGATTTTTAAGTCTGGATGTTGAACTGATGTGGCCCCAAACAGTTGCTGTGCGTGTCAGAGCAGGAAAAGTATTAAACTCGCAAGAGCTTGTTTCTAGTCACTTTCTTCCCATCATGGGGGAGGAAACACGCGAGGAGGTTCCCCCGTGGCGCTGAGAACAGAGCCCGACCCTCGACTCCGGTCCAACAGTACAGGAATCAGGTTGTGACCGTACCTTACGGGACACCCAAAAGCTCAGTAATCAAGGTAAATCATTCAGATTCCATGTTTTAAAAGAAAATTGATGCAAAAACCTAAAAGCAATATCTCTTTTAAGGTTTTTTTTTTACATTTATATAATTACATTATTTATGGGGGTTGTTGTACACATGCCACAGCGTTCACTGTGTGGTAGACAGATTCTCTCCTCTATGTGTGTTCCTGGGTATCAGACTCATTTAAGGCCTGGGGGCAAGCAACTTTACCCTCTAGGTGACCCACAAATATTTTCTACACAAATATTAATGTGCACAAGACCCTGAGTTCGATCACACCGCCAAAACTATGATTAAAATACGGGCAGGATCCATTGTCACCTACCTGACCAGACAAGCCCAATGCTTCTCTGAGGGTCCTTCTCCTTCTTGGAAGACGAGCTGTCATCCCCACAACACCTGATTCTTGTTTATTATTCTTGTTGAAGACTGAGCCCAGGGACTTACGAAATCGCTCTACCTTTTAACTGCACACCCTCTCCCCCAGCTTAATTTTGTATTCCATAATTCAGCTACAAAGCTAGCCTGGGCTACAGAGAGACACTTGCTCTCACAAACAGTATGCTGCTTCTTTTGTGAGAGGTAGATGGCGGTAGGAATGTCATCATACCAACTGAAACTGGCCTGACTGGCCTGACTCTAATCTGGATTTCTTGGGCCAGTTGAAGGGCTGGGTGAACTTTACGGTGAGTGAGTCCATTTCCACTTTTAGGCTGGGTTGTTGGAGCCTTGTGTAGGAGCTTAATAATCTAGAAGTTTCCCCTGTTTTATATTTCATTTTTTTTTACATTATTTTAAGAATATTTTTAGCCAGGCTGCCATGGCACTTGGGAGGCAGAGGCAGAGGCAGATCTGTGAGGCCAGCCTGGTCTACAGAGAAGACAAAAGAACAACAATCAAAATTAAAATTATTTTTAGTTGAAGTTTAACATACAGAGAAGTGCACACATTATGGCCATAGTTGATGGATTATGAGACCGTAAGGTGTAATAATGTGACCCACACCCAGATTGAGGACTGGAACACAGTATCCCAGAATCCTCTGCTCTACAAATCACTCCCCACTTTTTGTTTTGTTTTGTTTTGTTTCTTTGTTTTTCAAGACAGGGTTTCTCTGTGTAACCGTGGCTAGTCTGGAACTCACTCTGTAGACCAGGCTGGCCTTGAACTTGCAGAGATCTGCTTGCCTCTGCCTTCCTAATGCTGGGAGCAAAGGCGTACGCCACCATCGACCAGCTCTACCACTTTCTTATTGAAAGGTAAATATTATTCTCTAACATGCTATTGTGTTTTATGCCTGCTCTAGAAGACTAGTAGCAAGCTAAATGCCCCCCACAGGCCTATACATAAATTATTTACTTATGTAGCTTATATATGTGGATATTTGGCCTGCATGCACATCAGCAGACCAGAAGATGGTATCAGACAGTTGTGAACTGCACAACTGCCATGTGTATGCTGGGAATTGAACTCAGGACCTATGGAGAAAGCAGGGCATATTCTTTAACCACTGAGCCATCTCTCCAGCAATAATTTATTTACACATGTACTGTTTTATTTTGTTTTTGTTTTGTTTTTTTTTTTTTCAAGAAAAGAGTTTCTCTGTATAGCCTTGGCTGTCCTGGAACTCATTCTGTAGACCATACTGGCCTCAATCCTCTCTCCTCCTCTCCTTCCCTCTCCCTCCTTTCTCTCTCCATATATATGTGTGTGTGTGTGTGTGTGTGTGTGTCTGTGTGTATTTGTTTATAAGTGCTGGTGCCTTGGAGATCAGAGGGCTTCGGAACCATGAGAGCTGGGGTTACATGTAGTTGTGAACTATCTGACATGGGTGCTGGGAATAAAACTCTGATCCTCTGCAAGTGTAGCAAATGCTCTTAACTACTGAGCCTTCTTAAATAGTAACATAGTTAAAATTTTGTGACATGAAAATTATTTGCTTATAAGTAAAAGTTTTATTGGGACAATACCATGCTCATTTTTAAATATATTTTTATTTACTGAAAATTTTATATAATGTATTTTGATCCTGTTCACTCCCTATTTATTCCCTAATCCCTCCTAGATCCACCTCACAACTGCAACTTCATGTTTTTTATTTTAATAACCCACTGAATCCAATTCCTGTTGTCCATATACTCATGGCATGGTGGACTTAACAGGGCCACACACTTAAAGAAAACTGACTCACCCTCCCCAGAAAACATCAATTGTCAGTAAAACCTGTTAGCAACTGGGACTTGCAAACTCTTCGCCCCTTGTGGCGGTTTGAAAGAAAATGGCTTCCACAGACTCGTGGGGAGTGGCACTGTTAAGAGGCGTGGCCTCGTTGGAGGAGTGTGTCACTGGGTGTGGGCTTTAAGGCTTCAGTTGCTGAAGTCAGGTCCAGTGCCACTCTTCCTACTCCCTGAGGATCCAGTAGAACTCTCAGCTCCTCTCCTGCACCATGTCTGCCTGCATGCCACCTTGCTTCCCACCCCAATGGTAGTGGACTAAATGTCTGAACTGTAGGCCAGCCCCAGTTAAATGTTTCCTTTGAAAGAGTGATCATAGTGTGTGTCTCTTCACAACAGAGACCCTACCTTAGGCGTCCCTCTATGCTGGAATCCTCAGTGGCAGCCACTGCCTGCTCAGTTCCTTAGTGCAGGCATCCTGTCATGTCCAGAAGACAATGTTCTGCTCTGCTCTGTCCTAACCTCTGGCTCTGACAGGCCTCTGTCCTAATCTCTGGCTCTGACAGGGCCTCCTGCTCCCTCTTCCACGGGGTCCCTGAGCCTTGGGGGCGTGTCCATACGGCTGTGCCACTTTGACGGCACGGTTGAGTAGCTGTGACAGACATCATATTCTCCACAACACCCGAAATATTTATCTGGCCCCTATTCACAAAATTCGACACCCTGCACTGGACTGCAGGCCTCATGAAGGTGGTGGGGTACGGGGCCTATCTCATTCACTCATCCCCAGAGCATCACTCAGTACTTAGCATCCAACAGCTAGTCATAAGGAATTTCTTTTTCTTTTTCTCTTGGACAGGGTCTCATGTAGCCCAAGCTAGCCTTGACTTGCTGTGTAGCTGAGGATGACCTTGAACTCCTGATCCTCTTGCTTCTACCTCCTGAGTGCTGGAAGTTACTGGCATCTGCCACCAGCCCTGGGATAAGCAGTGATGGGGCCTGACTCCAGGGTCTTCTGCATGCTAAGCAAGCACTCTACCAACTGAGCCTCAGTATCAGTCCCTAAAGAATTTATCTTAGCTGGGAGTGGTGGCGCAAACCTTTAGTCCCAGCACTCAGGAGGTAGAGACAGGTGGATCTCTAAGTTTGAGGCCAGCCTGGTTCAAGGACAGCCAGAGCTACACAGAGAAACCATGTCTCAGAAAAAAAGTCTTAATGATAAAGCACCAGATATCCTGTCACATAGAAGAAAGAGAAACTCAGGCTCAAACACCTAAAAATCCCATTCAGAAGCAGCATCTCTGAGAGTCACCAGCATGGGTTCTGGAGTCACTGAGTTCAAATCCCTAGTCTGAATTTCACAGTCATGATATTGAGAGGTTTTAATCTCAGCTTCTTTTTTCCCCCATTTATAATAGGAGAAAAATATTCTAGCTCGTAAAGATTAAAATTAAATGACAGATTCAAACATCTAGCCTGGCCCAGTGAGATACCTTTAACCCCAGCCCGTTGGAGAGAGAAGAACAACAGAGATTCTCAACCTGTAGGTCTCTCAACCCTTTGGGGGTCAAACAACCCTTTCACAGGGGTCCTGCATAGAAGATATTCACATTAGGGTTCATAACCACAGCAAATTACAGGTATGAAGCATTAGGAAAGTTGAGAGACACTGAGGTAGAAGCAAGTGCATTTCTGTGAGTTCGAGGCCAGCCACCCACCAATTGAGTTCCAAACAAGGCTAGGGCCTATGTAGTGAGGCCCTGTCTCAAAAGCAAGACAACAAAAACCAGAACCTAATAATTCTGTGTTTGTGGTAAGAAAATGTTAGCACTGACTGTGCTCACCAGCGCTGCTGTGCCCCTTTGCTGGTCTCTGTTAGACCACGGACTGCAGAGCGCTTAGGTAATTCAGGCACCCCCACTGGTTCCCTTACTTCTGTGTTCCTAGCCCACATCCTTAGACTAACAGACAGGCACTTTTCAGAGACCCTAAGTGACTTGTTCCTGGTACGCCTGTGGTGTGTACAGTCAGGTCTGATACCATGGCCTCTAGCTGCTGCTCCGGAATGAACCCCTTCCAGGCCCAGATCAATAACAATGAGTCGCGGTTGTATATTTGGATAGTTTTAATCATTAGCTTATGGTATGCTGCCGGGGCCCTTCTCTGCATTTTTCAGAGGGAGAATTTGCTGTTGATGAATCGCATGATCAGACCCAAAGGCCCCTTCTGAATTGCTAATGCATTTCAAAGGAGCAGCAGTAGCCTATAGCATGACAGGAGGGGGCGACTTGGATCGAAATCTGCTGTGAGCGAGCATCCCAGCAGTGAACAGGTGGCACACAGTCAACAGGGATGGGTGGAGGGTGTGAAGAGTCCCAAGCAGAGGTAAGAAGCCAGAGAAGCACCTAGAGGCCAGCAGCGGCTACAAGCCTCTGCTCTATGGCCCCAGGAGCCATAGCTGGAGGAAAGGGCCTGGAAGAAGCTGTGCTAGAGGAAGGCCAGGAGAACACAGAAGGATTGTCAGTCATGGCAGCTGCATCAGCCCCCGGAGATGGGTTCCAACATGCTGGTCAGCCCATCCCAGCTCACCCTTCTAACACCAGGGCGGTACACCCTTCCTTCCATCCAGTGAGTTAACTAGAACGGCCTCCATGTTCTCAATCAAGGACAGTTTTGTCACTTGGGAGACAGTTGGCTATACCAGGAGACATTTTTGACTGTACTAGAATGGCCTCCGTGTTCTCAGTCAAGGACAGTGTTGTCACTTGGAGACATTTCTGACTGTACTAGAACGGCCTCCGTGTTCTCAGTCAAGGACAGTGTTGTCACTTAGGAGACATTTTTGACTGTACTAGAACAGCCTCCGTGTTCTCAGTCAAGGACAGTGTTGTCACTTGGGAGACAGCTGGCTGTACCGGGAGACATTTCTGACTGTCCTGATTTGGGCTCCCAACATCTAGTCAGTAGAAGCCAGTGCTCAGCCCAGCCTGCCAAGAATCAGCCAAAGAAAATGTCGGCAGCAGGGAGGTGAGGAGCTAGGTTATGACCTAACAGCGGCCCTGGCCTCCCGGTGCATGCAGGTCTAACCTCATCTGTCCCTCTTTCAGTCTCCACTGGGCCCTTCCATGAACCTCTCTCTGCTCTGCCATCTGGCTGAAGCGGTGCCCAGCCTCTCCCAGTTGCCCGTTTGGCTGGATCTCAGTGCTGTTCCCCAGCTTGGCTTCCTCCTAGGTTTGGCATCAGTGGCTTCCACCCAGCTTGCTATCCTTCCCCCCACAGCCAAGCCTAGCCCTTGTCTTCAACTCTCCTATCTCACTCCCCCCACAGCCAAGCCTAGCCCTTGTCTTCAAGTCTCCTATCTCACTCGCCCCCCAACTTTTCATTCCTCTCTGCCTTCCTAGCCCAGTCCCAGGTCACTTCCTCCAGCTTCAACCGCCTCCCAGTAATTCTGTCACCCAGGTTGGAGTCTTCTGAACATGGGACAAAGCAGAGTTGTCCAGAGCTAGCCAAGGTCATACTCAAAGCTGGCAGTGCCTTCTCCAATTTTGTGCCTACATTTGCTCCCCTCTGGAGCACTTCCCTGGGAGTGTACTCCCTTTTATCTCACTGATTCTATGGGTCATGGAGCCGCTGAGCCCAGTGTGGCACAGGTTCCTTCAGGTGAAGAGCGGGGGGGGGGGGTTCTGCTAAAAAAAAAATGACCTCACCCTGTTGATCCTAGAGAGAGGGCCCTTCCCTGGGGGACTAGAACCTCAGAGGCTACAGGAGGAAGCAGCAGCCTGGGGCCAAGGAGGTCTGAGCCGAGGAGGCTGGCTCTGGCTCTGTGCCCCCTCCTTCTGGACACAGGATCCCACTTCACCTGTCTCCAGCCCCCTTAGCCCTACCCTCTAGCTCAGATACAGCACAAAGAAGGATCCTGAAGTGGGGTCAGCTGAGGCCTAGGTGGATCAGGACGCACAGCCTCTGGATTGATTTAATTTCTTCTCCCAACAGTCTCCCCTAACTCAAATCCCAGGATAGTTCCAGGTCTACCAGTCCCCCCAAGAGCCAGCAGTACAGAAGGGCCAGGACTGGGCTAGGGAGGGAGCCAGCCTTCATTGCACCCCCACCAGCTCAGTGATGGGTGGGACATGCACCATGAACTCCTCATAGCGGTTGAGGAACAGCTGGAATCGAGCCAGGTATGAGTCTTCATTATAGGGCAGCTGCTTGTCATGGAGGAACTTCGATACCAGGGGCTTCACCTAAGAGAGAGTGCAGGAGAGCCCTCTGAGTCACAGGCCTGCCTGCCCCAGGAGCTCTCCCTTGTTCAACCCTAGCCATTCCCTGCTTGGGAAAGCTGAGGAGCTTCTACATCCTTCTGCCATACCCTAGAGGGGAGGAATGGCTTCGCACCCTCATCCCCCAAAACTCTTGACTGCATGCCCACCCTCCACAGCCCAGGGACAAACACCCCTCTCTCTGCCAAGCATCTTCTTTGGGTCAAACGTTTCAAATGTAATCTGCAAAGCCATCAGGGTGAACCCTGTCCCCGCCCACTTTACAGACAGGAAAACTAAGGCTCGGTGAACTTGCCCAGAGTCACACTCCTACTCGGAAACCCAGGTGACTCTGATCTAAAACCCATGTTGTCACTTATACTTCAGGCTACCCTTCCTGGGTGACTTTCAGAGAGGCAGTCGATGGGACTCAGGGTTCAGAGAGGCTCCCCCTGCCCACCCTCAGGTGGGCCCTGCCACCCTGCTGCCCAGCCTTTCGCTACCTTCAAGCACATGTGGTCAGAGAGCCAAGGGAAGAGGTGGTGCTCCACATGGCAGCTGATGAGGGAGTGGCCGAATGCCCAGTCCAGCACTGGCTGCCGTGGCAGGTTCAGAACCCCCAGGGTCATCATGTGAATCCGCCTGGGCTTCTTGTCCGGGGAGAACATAGCCAATCCGATGTGCTGCAATAGACACATGGGTCACACCCTGAGGGGGCTTAGGCAACCCTAGGTCTGTCTTCGCCAAGCATACAGCGGCCTTTGGGACTCTACAGATGGGAAAGGCTCTAGCCCAGCTCCTGTGCTAACCCAGTCTGCAATGAGCTGAGTCTTCCCCGCATCTGGGCCTCTCTCCATCTGGACAATGAAGGGATTTGCCTATGTAGTTTTTCAGAGCTTGGATATTCAGATGTCCAGGACTCTCACTGCTTGCTCTTGCGACCGACCCTATATGACTCACCCTGCTGGCTTGCTTCTACCTGTATCACGAAGCTTGAGTAGAGCAAAGCAAGGGCCCAGCCAATGGCATGAGGCAGGTCAAGGGCAGGCCAGGGAGATGGAGCGTTTTTGAGAACAGCCAGGAGCTCAGCACTCAACTCTGCCATCATTTCTTTTGTTTTTGTTTGTTTTTTGTTTGTTTTTTGTTTTGTTTTTTGAGACAGGGTTTCTCTGTATAGCTCTGGCTGTCCTGGAACTCACTCTGTAGACCAGGCTGGCCTCGAACTCAGAAATCCACCTGCCTCTGCCTCCCAAGTAACTGCTGGGATTAAAAGTGGGCGCCACCACCGCCCGGCAAAAAGTTGGGGGTTTTTGTTTTGTTTTGTTTTGTTTTTTTGGTTTTTTTTTTTGTTTTGTTTTTGTTTTTTCTGAGACAGGGTTTCTCTGTGTAGCCTTGGCTGACCTGGAACTTACTCTGTAGACCAGGCTGGTCTTGAACTCAGAAATCTGCCTGCTTCTGCCTCCCAAGTGCTGGGATTAAAGGAGCATGCCACCACTGCCCAGCCTTGGCATCATTTCTATAGGGAGATCTTCCTACTGCCCTATGGATAAAGACCCATGTTAAATCGCTCTATGCCCGGCACTCAACACAACCTGATCTCTTCATTCTTTCATTGTGTCCCATCTACTTGTCTCGATTCAGGTGAGGTACTCGCTCACCTCCAAGTACCCTAGACCCAGGGTGGTGCCTAGTGGAGAAGGTGCTTGTATGGACTATTTGAATGAAACAGTCGAAGAGGAGGCACAGATTTGACCCGAATGATGAGTAGGGTATAAACTGGAGAAGAAAGCAGGGAGGTCTTGCAGGGCCAGGCAAAGACCTCACGTAAACCCTGTGATAACCCACAGTGACAGGGGAGGGGCAGGGATTGGGAGAAGTCTCCTTTGGTGACCTCCCTCTCCCTAAACATTGGCTCGAGCCTGCTGTCAGAACCGTGTAATAAGTGTCCCTCCTCACTGGCTGAATCCCGGACCTGGGACGTACCTGGAAGATATTGACATGGAGATAAGGGTGGGCCAGCAGGGATCTAGTGAGCAGCATGCAGGCCAGTGCTGAACTGGGGTTCTTGAAGCCTGACACATTCATGAACAGCCAGTACTGAGAGTAAAAGCCCAGGCAAATGAAGCTCAAAGTCCATAGTGCCGTCTTCAGCTCTTCCTTCCTCAAATGCACTGTGAGAGAGGCAAGGAGTAACGTAAGGGGGAACCATCATGAGCTGGCCCCCTGGTAACCAGGACTGTTAAGGTAGAGAGGTGATCTGGGTGCGCTCGGTGAACCCAGATAACATGAGAAGGATGTCTGCCTTTTGAATGGGTGAGGAATACCAAGCACCCTGGCCAAGGTCAAGGTCTGCTCCATAGCCCTGTTCTCCTACCCCCAGGGCATTGTCCCCTGATAGCAATGTCCGCTGATACCATTGACTATAGCCTGCAGTGTGGTTTGTATGGGACATCTACAAAGTGGTCCCCCTGCACGCCCTAAGATTTTATGTTATAAACATGATATGTGTGATGTGCATGTGTGTGTGTGTCTGTGTGTAAGCACTGGTACCCATGGAAGTCTGAGGGATTGACTGATTCCCCCTGAAGCTGGAAGTTACAGGGGATTGTGAACATCCCAGGATGCATGCTTGGAGTTGAGGTCTAAGACTCTGGAAAGCAGGAAGAGGGCCCGCTTAACTTCTAAGCCATCTCTCCAGCTCTTACATATACTCTCTCATTGGTGGTCTCCTCATGTTTTCACACTCTCCTCGAACAAGGTGAAGAAGGTGAGACAGGCAAGCCAAATTTCCTACCCCTAGTCACCAGCCAGTAAGTGAAGAACTGCCCTGGAGCAGGTCCAGAGTTCTTTCCACTCCACTTGGCTGCCTTTGACTGTCTTGACTCATGGCTCCCTGCTAAGTTCACACGCAGGGTCCGAAAAGCCAGGAAAGAAGGAGAGAGGGATTGGCAGGGCAAGTTTTCAGAACACTAAAAACCAGGACTCACCCAGAGCTACCAGTGGCGTTACGATGGGGACCAAAAGTGGTCCAAGGAACATGTAGACGTAGCGGTTGAAGAAAGGCATCTTCCATGTGCTTGAATCTCCCAGACCCACGACGTTGGTGTAAACATGGTGCAAATTCACGTGGTTGTATTTAGCGAACTCTGCAGGAAAGCCTGTGCATGCCTAGAGGCAGAGACAAAAGGGCACCTGGTCCCGTGGACACAACTGAACGGAGCAGAACCAATCCCCGCCACTCCTGATCCCTCCTGGTCCCGTGGACACAACTGAACGGAGCAGAACCAATCCCCGCCACTCCTGATCCCTCCTGGTCCCATGGACACAACTGAACGGAGCAGAACCAATCCCCGCCACTCCTGATCCCTCCCTCTCTGCATCTACAGCTGTGCATGTTCATCACAGCATCATGACCCGAGATGGGCCACACGCTGCCATGCACTCCATGTGGCTCAGCAAAGCATTAAGGGATTAAAGGTGTGTGCCACCATCACCCGGCTCCACACCCTTCTTTCTGATCTTGCCCATACTGCTGTGCCCACTGCTGGCCCGTTTCAGGAGTGGCCCCTCTATGGCCCCACCTGGACACCTAGATTCCTATCCTTGATTTTTCTCGATCCTCTGTCTTTCACTAGATGGCACCTGGCCAACATCTTCCTGCAACCCCCTTCCCTTCACCCCAACTGGCCTGTAATCCCTCCTAGCTTCTTTCTGGTCTCTTTAACAGCAGTCTCCAGCCAGTTTTCTGCTCCATTTACCACAAATCAAACTAGCAGAGTGACCTAGTTTCAACTTAAGTTAGGTTATGATGTAATTTTATACTTGTTTTTTGTTTCATTTCGATATTTCTAGACAGGGTTTCTCTGTGTAGTCCTGGCTGTCCTGAAACTCACTCTGTAGATCAGGCTGGCCTCAAACTCAAAAATCTGCTTGCCTCTGCTGGGATTAAAGGCATGCGCCATTACTACTTGGTTTATGCTTGCTTTTTAATTCTGTCTTGTAATATTTTTTAAGTCAAGGTCCAGACTGTTCTTGACCTTGAACTCCTGGCCCCATCAAGTCAAGTGTGGGGACTACAGGGATATACCACCAGGCCTGGTTTTATGCAGCGCTGAAGATCAAACTTGGGGTTTTGTGCATGTTAGGCAAGTACTCTGCTAGCTGAGCTATAGCCCCAGGTCTTGTTTGTTTAAGAAGAAGAAAAGACAGAGAGAGGGAGAGGGAACGGTTAGAGAAGAATATGGAAGAGACTAATGACTCAAGGAGCAGAACTTACCCCCAGACTGTGGCATGTGATCTCACATGTGGCCCTGTCTAGTCTGTAACTCACTAGGTAGACCAGGCTGGCCTCTGGCATCCTGAGTGCTGGGTTAAAGGAGCGTGCCACCAGGCCTAGCTACCCCTGGACTCTTTATTTTGTTTTGTTTTGGTTTTAGACGGGGTTTCTCTGTGTAGCCCTGGATGTCCTGGAACTTGTTCTGTCAACAGGCTGCCCTTGAATTCAGAGATCTGCCTGCCTCTGTTCCCCAAGTACTGGGATTAAAGGCATGTAACACCCACTATGGCCTGGTCCTACCTTTTTAAGCTCTGCCTCATGACAAACTATTGCCGGATCACAAAATAGATTAACTTCTAAGTCTATTTGGCTACAAGACAAAACACCAGTTCCTCAGGCTGGCACATGGGCCTTCTTGGCCTCTGTCACCTGGGCCCCTCTGAGAGTCTAGCTGCTTCTGTGATCTCACAGTTACTCTCCTAAGGTCCCCTCCAGGCTTTCTCAGCCTTTGCACAACTGATTAATGACCAGGTAACTTCCCCCACCCCCACCCACTTTTCATGAGTGTGGTGCATGCATATGTATGTGCACATGTGCACATGGTAACTGTGCCTGTGGAAGCCCTGACGATGTCAGAACACCCTCTCTCAGACCAACCCAGAGCTTGCTGATACAGCCAGTCTTGACAGCTAACTTACTCTGGGGATTCCGCTGTCTCTACTTTCTGCAGCTGGACTTACCAGTGGATTGCCAGATCCCCTCATCTTTTATGGAATTCTTGAGATCCAGTCTCTAATCCTTATGCTTGCATGGCAAACACTCATCCCCACAGCCTGCTCATGTCACTTGTTGTAGGGACAGTGCACCATGAGCATCTACACATGTGATGAAAAAGGCACAGAGCCAAGCACACACAGGCGCCAACATCGGCTTCCTTGTTCTCGCTCCCGGATGACACATAAATATAATTACTGGGGTTAAACAAGAATGACTGATCCAATCCACCAGACGTCTCTGTCCTACACTGAGAGGTCCTGTGAGCAGTGTATTTTGTACTCAATAGCTGCACTGGTCTTCTAAATAAAAACTTAAAAGGAGAGACAGACAGAGAAAAAGAGAATAGTTAAGGGACAGGGTACATCTCAAAGACGGTACAGGTCTTTGCCCAAGACCCTTTATCTAATCCCTTGCTCAGAAAAAAAAAAAAAAAAATCCATCATGGCTGACCTTATTCAAACAAGAGTCCTGGATGGGAACAAGCAGGAAGACGGTGAGAGACGTGTCAGGGGGTACAGCCTTGATGGGGCTGCCACAAGCTACGGCCAGTAGAGAGAAAAAAGGAGCACGACTAGGCTTGGGGTTCTTTGCGGTTGTACCACAGGGGACCCATGGATGGCAACAGGCATTCCCCTGTGTGACACCCCTCCCGAAAGGGCTCAGCGAGCTGTGCAGGATTCCTGGTGGGCCCCACCTGTGACTCCACCCCACACCCAAAGCCGAGTTTACAAGGAAGATTTAAAGAGGAGACATAACAAAGAGCTTCCTGACTGGCTCTGCTGGTTCCTGCCCACAAAGGGGAGCCTCCTTGACTGTGACACTAAAGGCCTTTCAGAGGTCAGTCTTTCTCAACTTCAGGACTTTAAATCACGGTAGCCTGCTTATTCTACCTTGCCCTGAGCCTTTTGGTGGTCATCCTAGCATCGTACCCTTCCCTGGCCAACTCTAAGGATATGTCTAGCAGCCTGGGTGATGTAACCGGGGTAAGGCAGGTGGGAACTTGTTCAGGTAGGCCAGAGAGGGGTCTTCAGAGAAACCTCATCTGGTGTGGGTAGGAGTCCATGGTTTTGAATACAGACTAGAGTGGTAGCCCCAATCTATCCTATCTGTTCCCGTCTCCAGAGCTGGAGAAAGAGGCTGGTCTCACACCAGCTCAGACCCAGTAGGCCCTAAGATAATACTATCAAACGCTGGATTACCAAAGAAAGCCAGAGGAACTCAGCTGCTGCCTGGAGCTGCAGACTCTGTAGACTCTGCGTTCTAAGGAACACAGGCCTAAGACCAGATGTTCTATGAGATGGTGTCACCAGGGGTCAGGGTGACAAGGAAAGGATGAAAGCAGAAGACAGCAGGATTAGAAGTGACACCCAGGGATCCAGGAAGGGTCCCGTGCACCCTCTGAGGTTCTCGGGCCACGAGAGCTTGTCCCTTGTGTCAGGTAACTCAATATGAACACCTGCACCGCCCTGCCAGGCTCTGCAGCCTCTCGGGTAACAAGCACAAAATGGTAAACAAACACTGTGAAAAGCAGCCCCATGCTGCCCCTGCGTCCGCCGGGTCACACGAGGGCTCACGGGAGCTGTACCATCTCAGAGATGGTACCCTTCGTGCCCTCGAAGGGTTAATGAGGAGGCGGTGTTATCATGAAGAAACTAACCCCAGATATAAAATTAACCACCTTGCTCAATGCCAGGGCAACCACTGGGCCTAGGACTCCAAGGCACGAGGCTGCAGAGGTTACAAAGGTACTGCCCCCCATACACACACACACCAGCTAGGCAAGGAGCTCTCTCTCTCTCTCTCTCTCTCTCTCTCTCTCTCTCTCTCTCTCTCTGTGTGTGTGTGTGTGTGTGTGTGTGTCTGTCTGTCTCTCTCTCTGTGTCTGTCTCTCTCTCTGTGTCTGTCTCTCTGTCTCTCTCCCTCTCTCTCTCTCTCTCTCTCACACACACACACATACACACCATTGACTAACTTTCCCCTGGACCTTGTCCCCAAGTGGAATGCAAGGTCATGGTAGACAAATACTAAAAGAAGAGCTGCTAAGGACATGGTGGAAAAAGAAGCAAACATGAGGCCATTGACAGAAGGTCACACAGGACAGTGCTGTGTGCCACAAACAGAACTCAGAGCTCAGCCCTAAGGCTGTTTGGGTTCCGCAGGTCACTGCACTGGAGTTCTGAAGACGCCCAAGCAACCTAGGAAGACATCTCAACAGCGGTGTCCCAGTTCCGTGCCCCGACTCAGCACAGAGGCAGCTCCGTCGTCCCCCTCCACCCCCACCCCCAGGCCCCCCAGGCAAAGTCAGAAGGCCTCACACTTGATCAGGCATCAGTTATCCAGAAACCTGGGAAGAACTCTGCAGAGTAACCTCTGCACAATACAGCCCTTGTAGTCCCAGATGGATAGCCTGCATTAGTCCCTAGCTGCCACGGGCTCCTAGCACTCAGCACCACTTTAGAAAACCCAAGGAGAACTCAGCCTGTGCTGAGTCTCAGCATTAGGATGGCACGAACGATACAGGGGTATCCATCACCCCTGCCTCTCCAGGCAGGTTACAGACCCTGACCCCAGGGTCCAACCTGTGCCTGTTAGTCTGGGCTGACCCAGAGCTTCCTGGAAAGGAAAGGACCTTAAAGCTGACCGTAGGAATCAGCAGTCCGTGGGTCCCTCATGTCCTCGGTCCTTCAGAAACCTAGGCTGGTAAGAAGGCAGGAGAGGACAGGAGAGGACAGGAGATGCTGGGTAAGAATGTCTCCACCATACAATCGATGTGGTATATCAAAAGGTGTGTGCATGTGTATGTGTGGGTGTATCTGTGTGTGTGTGTGTATGTGTGGTTGTGTATATGTGTGTATGTGGAGGTATTCTTGTATATATATATATGGTAGTTTGAATGAAATTGACACCATAGGTTTGTAGAGAGTATCACCATTAAGGAGATGTGGGCTTGGTGGAAGAGTGTGTCACTGGGCGCAAGCTTTGAGGTTTCAGATGCTCAGGCCAGGCCCCATCTCCGCCCCTCCCTCCCCGCTGCCTGCCTATCCAGAACTCTCAGCTAAGTCTCCAGCACCAACCACATCTGCTAGCACTCCTCCATACTTCCCGCCATGACCCGTCATCAATATTGGACGAAACCTCTGAACTGTAAGCCAGCTCCAAGTAAATGTTTTCCTCAAGAGTTACTGTGTTCCTGATAGGTGGGGTCAGGGAGCCATGGGACCAAGGAAAGCAGGCCTGAAGCAAGAGTAGGTAGGGTTGAGGCATGTCCTGGGAATCTGAGATCAGCCTGCATGTCCAGGAGCACATAGTCCCCTGCCACACCCCCACCTTTGTCCCACCTGAGGAGGTCAAGTAGCCAGTAGCCAGGCTTCCCCTCCCCTTATATGGACATGCCCAGCAGCATAAGGAGCCTTCCTCAGCACCTCGGCCTTGGCCAATGATGTCCTACTCACCCGCAAAGGTTTAAAGAGCCTTTGTTCCCCCCAGTTAAACAAGCTGTCTCACTGATGCCTGTCTCCAGAGAGTCTGTTCACACTGCCCGAGGTGTGTGTGTGTGTGTGTGTGTGTGTGTGTGTGTGTGTGTGGTGTGTGTGCATAAAGTTGTATAAAAAGTTACGTGGTTCAGGGGGCAGAAGAGATGGCCCAGCAGTTGAGAGTAATGGATGCTCTTACGGAAGAGCTGGGTCCACCCCAGCTTCAATGCCGTCTAGCTCACAGCCACATGTAACTCCAGTTCCTGGGGATGTGGTGCCCTCCCTGGCCTTCATAGTCATTGTGTACATGTAGTACACACACAGACAGGCAGTTACACACATCTACACATAAATAAAAAGAAGGACTCTCAGCAAGTTAAACTCCCAGGACCCAAATGGTGGCAAGAGAAAACTGAGAACTGGAAAGATGGCTCAGATGTTAAGAGCATGGACTGCTCTTCCAGAGGTCCTGAGTTCAATTCCCAGCAACCACGTGGTGGCTCACAATCATCTATAATGGAATCCAATGCCCTCTTCTGGTGTTTCTGAAGACAGCAACAGTGAACTCACATATAAAAGAAAGAAAAAAAAAAAAACCAGACAGACAGAAAAGTGTTATGTGTTCATATGTGTTCATAGCCAGGCCTGATGCAACACCCTCCACACACATATAAAACAAATACATTTATAAAAAGATAGAGCAATTGGCTTGGCTGGTCCCCATAGTAAGACCTTTTCCTGTTCCTACTAGCAGCTTCTCCATCTAGGTGAGGGTCCCTGGAGTAGAAGAGAGAACAAGTTTGGTAGAGGATCTGAAAAGGCCTGAAGAACGATTTGTCCAGACGCCTTTGCCTTCCTGGTGGGCCCACAGCTAAGAAGGCCTAGGAAGGAGGGGAGGAGGAGGAGAGCAGAGTTCTTCCTGGAGGTTTCAGGAGCAAGGGGCTTCTCAAGATAGCTCAGCCATCAGCAGGTTTAAGTGGAGCAGGCTGCAGAGCTGGAGCGTTGTGACAGTGCCCCCAACTACCACTGTCCCCAACATCCACTGTCCCCCAACATCCACTGTCCCAACACTCACTGTCCCCAACACCCATTGTCCCCCAACACCCTGACACATGCCCCCAACACCCACTGTCCCCCAACACCCA
>NW_022196911.1:111675343-111699443 GCF_008632895.1 Mastomys coucha
GCCCCCAACACCCACTGCCCCAACACCCACTGCCCCAACACCCACTGCCGCAACACCCACCCTGACACATGCCCCATTCCGCCTCACTGGCCACCCCTCAGACAATAAGCCCTGATTGCGGAACCCGGAGGCTTCTGTGAGGCAACACCGCCCCGAGCAAGACTTGCCAGTTGCAGGAGGCATCCTGAAAGGGAAAAGCAACTCCGTCCACCTCTGGCCCAGTGCTACAGAGAGGTAAGAAGAGGGCTAAAGGAGCCGGAGGACAACGAATGCCCTGAGGCAAGAAATGCTTCTGCTGCTCCGCCAACGAAAATGATCCTGAGACAAACCAGGTTTATGGTCATCAACAGACATCAGAACACGTAGGATACAAACTACTCACTAATGGCAACTTCCTCCCGGGCCTTGGATGAATGCACGGGTATACATGCACACACACACACACACACACACACACACACACACATACTGTATTGCACACCGAACACTTGGATCTACCCACCCGCTGCAGCATCTCCCTGCTCGTGTGAATGGACACACAGAGTTGCCCAGCAACTGCCCCATCCAGCCAGGCTCACCTCCAAAAAGAAAATCAGCAAGATCTTGTTCCAGCGTTTGGACTCTGTGAGGGCACTGTGAGTAGCTAGATGGCTGCCCTTGACTGTGAGTGTATAATGGCACACACCCAAGATTGTGATGCCAGTGGCAAAGGCCAGGATATTATGGAAGCGTAGGCACAGGAATCCTGCAAAGAGGAGGGACCAGGGATCAGGATCTTTCACCATCTTTTGAAAATATGGGTCCAGACCCACATACACACACTCTCCCAAATCCGGAGCCAAAGAGGGCCAGCCTTCGGCCTGTGGCAGGTTCCTGTAAGGCCTGAGAGGGGTGGTTTGACTTTCTCTGTAGGATTTGGGACACATAAAATCCCCACTGGGCTTTCCAAGGATATTTTCCTGTCCTCGTTCTGCCAGGTCACCCTGTTGAACCCCAGCCAGAGCAGAGATGAGACTGGATGTCACAGAGCCATTAGACCGCAAGATGTGCATCCAGCTTCACCAGTCCTATCTGCCCATCTCTGGTGTCCCCCGTAGAACATGCTCTCCCCTTCTTCCCTTTCCCTCTCTCCTTCCCCACCCATCCGCGACTCCTTGTGCAACTTTTTCCTCCACCACCTTCAAGCATCGGACTTCCTCCCACCTCCAGCGGGACATGAGTTGAACACACCCCAGCTAGACTTTGGAGAGTGAGGTGTGATCCAGGATCCTGAAGTCCTGAGGTTCCCTTCCAGCCTGCACCACCTTCAGCCGCGCGCCACCCCCATCCGCAGCCTCTGCCTCTGTCTCACCTGCCGGCAAGGCGAGCAGGCTGAGAGCGAGGATGGCGCAGTCCACACCGTGGAGCTCCCACCACGAGCTCGCCCGTACCACATCTTGCACCTGACGCTCCAGCTCTCTCAGCAGCGCCTCAGCAGCGCCGTCCCCCGGAGGCGCACTGCGCCGAGCGGGCTCCATGGACTCCCTGGACGCACTGGGCTGGGGACAAGCGCGGAGGACTCGAGGACTCGGATGTGCGCGTGGCTGCTGCGCCGGAGAGAAGACAAAACACGCGGGGAGGAGGGGAAGAGCGGAGGGGCGGAGTCACGCACCAGGCTGGGACACCACTAGCCAGAGGTCACCGTGAGAGGCACCGGGTACCTTCTGCCACGCACAGCCGTGACCCGTGACCTAGGCGGGGCCTAGAAGCAGCCTCCGGGACCAGCCCACGGCACCAGAGAAGCTTGGGGAGGGAGGAGCCAGAGTGGTGCACGGGGTGGGGAGGTGACCCTGCGACCTGGGGTAGAGGGAACCGGACTGGAGCAAAGTAGAAGACCCTCTAACTGTTCATCCACCTCCTCTCGGTCTCCAACTCGGATTCGTTGTGCATTCTTAGCCCCCAAACCGGAGTATTTTAAATTTTATCTCATTAAATTATTAATTTGTATGTGTAGATGTGTATGGTGTCCACGTGGAGTTCAGAGGATAGTTTACATGGGGGGGTAGTGGGGGAGGAGTGGCAGGGGTTCGCTCTGGTTTTTAGCAGACATGATTTGTAGGGAGGTGGCTTTGCAGCCAGGCAATGGGTAAGGCTGTGGAGAAAACATGTCCAGAGGACACCACTGGGTGGGCAGGCATACTGCTAGAACGTCTCTCCAGCTCCACTGGATGGGGACAGCCAGGTCTGAATGGACCTGGAACAAGCCTGAGACTTGAGAATGTCTCTTGCCCTCACATCAGTGCTGACCTAGCTGCCACCATGGTGATTGAGCGGGCATGGTCCTTTGAGGATAAGCCCCTGACTCCCCTCTCTGCCCCTTTTACATCTTCACAATACTCTCCCCAGTTTCATTTCAAACCCCTTTTTAAAAAACCCGACTGAGTCTGGTGTGGGTTTTCTCAGGAGACCCTTGGGCTGGAGGGCACATGTGAGAGAGAGCGAACTATGGCTTGAATTTCTCTCCTGGTGCTCTCTTTCATGGATCCAGCCACATTCTTCAAGTTCACGTGTAAAGACATCGTCTGGCTACACAGTTCTCTCAACTGACAGTGTAGCCCAGGCTGGTCTCAAACCTTCTTCTTGCGCAGCTTCCCACATACTAGGACCTACAATTCTTTCTGAAGGGATGGGATCAAGATCTCCTGCACAGGCCAGTGCCCTCCACTCCTAGACACTTCCTAGGCTTTTGAATCCCCACGTAACCCTGTAGACATGACACCCTCTCATGTAGTTCAGCTCTTTCTTTCCAACATCTTGGTCCTGGGGATCAAACTCAGACAGGCCCCAGAGTTACCAAATGGCTAAACTCCAAGTCCAGTTCTCTTGTGGACAGATGGTCTTAGACAGAGAAAGGTCACTGTCCCTCCTGCCCTCCTCCCTCTCTATCTCACACCTGGAGTCCCCACCACCACAGTAGAAGTTTTAGGGAGGAAGATGCACAATTTTTAGAAGTGAGAATAGTATTATTTGATTAATTGGGGGGGGGAATCCTGCTGCCTTTATCACAAAGAGGAGCAAGTTCTTGGTACTGCCAAGCCTGCCGCCTAGCCCCAGCTACCCTGGTATACACCAATAATAATAATCTAAAGGGGGAAGGGCTGAGGAGAGCTAGGAGGAGGGGCTGGCGAGGTGACTCAGCAGTTAAGAGCACTTGCTGCTCTTGCAGAGAACCACTTTGGTTCCCAGATCCCACATGGTGACTCACAATCCTCTGTGACTCTAGTTTCCAGGGGATCTGACATCCTCTTCTGACCCACGTGTGGTGGACATATGTGCCTGGAGGCAAAAGACTCATAAACATGAAATACAATTTTTACAAAAGTAAAGAGGAGCTTGGAGGAGGCGGACAGCGTGTGAGGCAGAGGAGCTTGGAGGTGGAGGGAGCCAGTAGCTCTCTGGGCTTGGTTTGAAGGGCCTTGACTGAGAAAAGGGTAAGGGTTTTCTATATTCTCAAGGTGTGTGGGGGAGGGGGAGGGGCAAGAGCAGACAGACAATGGAATGCAGGAGAGGAAGACTGGTACCAGGGGCTGGGGTACCTTGACTGGCAGGTAGAGGTGTTGGGGTTATCTCCAGAGGCTACGGGAGCCACCACGGGGCTTTCGACAAGGGGAGTGGATTGTGTAATGTGTTTAGAGAAGCTTGTCTATATCAGAAAGAGACAAAGAAGAATCTAAGGAATGTCTCAAGCTAGCCCAACAGAAAGGTACCATGACATTAACAGAGACAGAGGCTGTAGAATATACAGAGACAGAGGAGATATAGACAGCCCTTAAATCAAAGAAATACACAAATGGCCAACAGGCTTTTGATCAGTAGCCTAGGGAAAGGAAACACTGCCAGGAAATGGACCTAAAATGAATGACAAAACTCAGTGCTAGAAGACTACACAGTAACTGGGCTACCAACCGCAGGGCTTTTGGGTATTTTGTTTCATTGTGGCTTGAGAATCCAGACCTGGGCTTTGTACCTACTGGGCAAGCCTGTCACTGGACTATAATAACTCTAGCCCTTCATTTGTTGAAATTGAGTCTCACCATGTAGCTGAGGCTGTCCTCGAACTCACAACCTTCCTGCCTCAGCCTCTCAAGTGCTAGAATTACAGATAAGTGTCACTGACCCAATGGCAGTTTTGTAGAAAGTTGAATATAGACCCACTGCATGACCCAGCAATTTAGCTCCAAGGTAGCTGCACAACAGGAATGAAAACGTATGTCCACACAGTCTTCTGCCTGGCTGATCACAGGAGGATGGACATGTGACCCATGATGCATCTCTAGAATGTGAGCAATAAAATAGAGCCACTGGTCCAGGCACAGCATAGATAGATGTTTTGACAGGTTGAATTGTATAGACCTGGCACAGGTCTATACAAACAAAGAAGCCAGCCCCAGTCCTTGTTGTAAGACTGCACGTACAATAGTGTGGAAATGGGCCAGACCAAAACACAGTGACACAGGTCAAACCAGTGGGCTAAATGTATGTTAGATTTTAACCCTAATTTGACTGATTTAATTAAATTTTCCTTTTATGTGATGCTGAGGACTCAAACTCAGGGTCCCCAGCATGGTACAGGAACTAGTTAGTATTGAGCCTACTGTTAGCATCCAGAACCTGCGGCAGATATATGGACGGGTCCACAGACCTGTTGCCAGAGCAACGGCCACCATATTCCCAGAATCCATTGGGTTCGGCTCCCACCTTTACCTGGACTGCTACGTCACGACACACACACACACACACATATATATATATATGTATGTATGTTTCTTCTCTCTCTCCTCCCTCTCTCTTTCTGTGCCACTATCCCCCTACTCCCTCTCAATTAAACCTCTTGCACGTGGAACTGTCTGGGCCTGGTGATACCTGCAGATGCGTCCCGCCAACACTCAAACACATCACCTACAATTCTATTTGTTCCCTTTCTTTTCTTAAGATTTCATTTTATAGGCTGGAGAGATAGCTCAGAGGTTAAGAACACGATTGTTCTTCTGCATTCAGTTCCCAGTAACCACATGGTGGCTCACAACCATTTGTAATGGGATCCGATGCCATCTTCTGGTGTCTGAAGACAGCTATGCTGTACCCATATGCATAAAACAAATAAATCTTAACACATTTTATTTTATTTTTAACACTATGTATGTGTCTGTTTGTCTGTGTGGTGTGTGTGTGTGTGTGGTGTGTGTGTGTGTGTGTGTGTGTCTGTGTTTCTGTCTGTGTGTGGGCATGTGCACATGAGTGCAGATACCTTCCGACACCAGAAGAGGGCACTAGAGCCCCGGGTGCTGCAGTTACAGGCAGTCCTGAGCTGCCAGACATGGGTACTAAAAACCCAACTCAGGTCTTCTGTAAGAGCAATACAAGCTCTTAATGGTTGAGCCATTTTTCCAGCCCATGCAATTCTGTTTTTTAAGTAAAATAATTTTAGGGCTTAACAGTTGAGAGCACTTATTGTTCTGTGTGTTGTAGAAGACCTCTGTTCGGTTCCCAGCACACAAACAGTGGCTCACAACTACCCATAATTCCAGTTCCAGGGAACCTAATTTTCTTCTCTGAGCTTCAAAGGTATATCACACACACACACACACACACACACACACACACACACACACACACACACTCTTTCAAACATACATCCAGCCAAATGCTCATATACACAAAATAAAATAAGTAAATCTTTTTAAAATAAAAAAATATTTTGTAAGATTTATTTATTTATTTTATTTATGAGGACAATGTAGCTGTCTTCAGACACTCCAGAAGAGGGTATCAGATCCCATTACAGATGGCTGTGAGCTATCATGTGGTTGATGGGAATTGAACTCAGGACTTCTGTAAGAGCAGTCAGTGCTCTTAACGGCTGAACCATCTCTCAAGTCCTAAAATGAAAAATATTGGGCCGGGAAGTGGTAGCACAGGCCTTTAATCCCAGCACTTGGGTGGCAGAGGCAGGATTTCTGAGTTTGAGGCCAGCCTGGTCTACAAAGTGAGTTCCAGGACAGCCAGGGCTATACAGAGAAACCCTGTCTCGAAAAAACAAAAACTAAAAGAAAGGAAGAAAGAAAAGAAAAAAGAAAAATATTTTAAAAGTAAAGTTTTTAGAGCATGGTGCATAGCTCAGTGGAAAGTACTTGCATAGAGGCCTGAACTTAGACCCTGATATGGGGATTCAGGGGAGAGTGGACAATGAGCCTACTAATTAAATGGAATAAAGGCAAATAAATAAATAAAGTTCTTGCTAGGTAGTGGTGGTGGCCTTTAGTCCCAGCACTCGGGAGGCAGAGGCAGGAAGATCTCTGAGTTGGAGGCTAGTCTGGTCTACAGAGGTAGTTCTAGGACAGCCAAGGTTACACAGAGAAACCCTGTCTTGAAAAACCCCAAATAAATAAATATATATAAAGTTCTTTTACAGTGCATATCAGAAGTGTCAAATGGAATAAAGATTAAGAAACAAACACCTTTTACAGAACATATCAGAAGTATGATTTGGTCAGTTCAATTCAATGAAGCCCATAGATCCCATTGGCTGTGGGTGTTGACAGCTGGTCCTGTGTGGATGACTAAGAGGTTGACTTGCAACTGCTGCTGGAGGAAGGGGTACAGAATCTTCCCATTCCATCCCAGCACATCATTGTCTTCTCAGCCCTCCGGTTCTGTTCGTAAAGGTGAGGATGGTGGACTCTAAGCCTGAGCTGAGTGGCTTCAGGGTTTGGCCACAGGCCCATGCTAATCTAAACTATCTCTCTGGCTCCTCATGACAGGCCTGAAGGGCCCAGTGAAGATACTCAAGCAGGTTTGTGTACCTCTGCTTGGAATGGGCTCCCAGCCTGTGGCTATGCTAGAGACAGCCAGAGCCAAGTATGACCACACCCACCTCTGGCCTGCTTTTACTCCTTCAAAACTCTTCACGCTGTCTACATAATTCCCCAGCATAGGTGAAAAATGTAACTGGGCTTTGAATTCAAGAACACTCACCAGTGTGTGGCCTCAGAAGTGTCATGGTATAAAGGTTATTATATCCGGAAGATATTTATCTCTCCGAGCCTTAATATTATCAAACACACCAAATAATAAAAATAAAAAGGTAAGATCAATATTATGCCGGTCTGATGGGATTACCTCCATCAATCAGACTGACCCGGAGGAATGTTCGGGGGGGCGGCATTTTCTTGATGACTGATTGATGGAGAAGGGCCCGGTCCACCATGGGCATTGAATCCCTTAGGCAGGTGGGCCTGGGTTGTATCAGAAAGCAGGCTGAGCAAGCCAAGGGGGTGGAGTCAGTAAGCAGGATTTCTCCATGGTCTCTCCTTCAATTCCTGCCTCCTGGTTCCTCCCACTTGAGTTCCTGTCCTGATTTTCCTCGATGATGGACAAGATAGAAGTACCAACCAAATAAACCCTTTCGTCCCCAAGTTAGTTTGGTCAGTGTTTTACCACAGCAACGGAAAACAAAGTAAAACAAATATCAATGTGGGGGGAGGGGAGTTCTTATTATATTACTACTTATAATCAACAATATTTACACTATGCGCATTTGCTGGCCACTCCACCCCAACTTTGAGTGTTGAGAACTGAACCCAGTTCTCCCCTGCTAGGCCAGGCAAGGGTTCCACCACTAAGCTACATCCCTAGCTTATTGATAGCTGCATCCCTAGACTATTGATATTCACAGACATAAGGTCTTTTGGATCTCAGGTTGTAGCAGCTAGCCTGGCCTTTACGTGGGTGGATCATCTCCAATCATGTTCTCCTTGCATCAGAGTGACTACTCACTGACCTCTGACTCACAGACAGGACCTGCCTGCCCACTCACCTAAGTGTTTATTCTCAGGATAATCATTTGGCAGCTGCCCATCTTCTGGGCTTTGAGACATCAGCCATCAGTACTCACAGCTCTCCCACAAGGGCATTTTGCTTATTTGGCCCAAACTCTTGGGAATAAGGGTCCTGGCTGGGATGGGTAGAAGGGGATGACAGAGAGTTGAGGAAGGAAGGAAATGAGAAATTAAAAAATACAGATAAATAAAGAAGCAATAGCTGAGACCAGGCAGTTTTGCCTAAGCTGATGACTTATGCCGAGCAAGTTCATTAATGACTACAGTATCTTATGTACTGCTTGCAGGGGAGACTGTCCAAAGGAGGCAGAGAGTTAAATCGGCAGCACTGGCAAAGAGAGCGGACACCTCAGACGCAGCTACCCTAGGACTGAGGACCACAGCCTGGGAGGTGGAGGGGGGTAGGCCAAGCTCTCAGAAACCTCAGCCTTAATACCTTCAAGATGCTGGCTGAATCCAGCTGCAGACCAGCCTTCTCAAGTCCACTCCTGGACAAAAACACAGAATTAGTGATCCACTTCTCCTTCCATCAGGGCCTCTGAGAAAGTCTTGGGCTAGTCTGGCTTCCCATGTAGTCTGGCTTCCCATGTTCTTTCAACCTACTTTTTGGTCCCCCACCTAACCCTCCCCCTACCCCCAATGAGGTTTCTCTGGTTGTTCTGGAATTAGCTCTGTGCAGTGAGGCTGGCCTTGAACTCACGAAAGTTGGTCTGCTTCTGCCTCCTGAGTGCTGGGATTAAAAATGTACAGCGCCACCACCCAGCTCGTTCTACCCATCTATTTACTATATGTCAAGAATTGTAGCTTCTGATATTGCCGTCCTCAGACCCCATGTGGTCTAGTTGCTACCTGTAGGTCTCAGGGAGTCACACAGTGCCTGGCAATGAACCTCTGTAGGAATCAAGGTTTTTTGTTTGTCTATTTGTGTGTGTGTGTGTGTGTGTGTGTGTGGTCTGCCTGTATTAGTGAGTATGCAAACTGTCATACCAAACACCTCCAGCATCTCACTGGCTAAATCCAATACAGAGCAATCTCTTTTTACGCCGCAGTAAGATGTGAATCAAGCGGCCCTCCTCTAAGCAGTGGCAGGCATTTAGGTCCTATTGGGGGACCTTCCTACTGGTTGGGGGTTTCTCTATAGGTAACATCTACCTGCTTCCTTTCAAGCTTCCAATGACAGGCCAAAAGAAAATCCCACGAAATCTTACCCCCAAAGAAGTAAAGGGTTTATCAGGCTTACTTACAAAGCATGGGTGAGGAGTTCCCGGGAGGTAACCAGAAAGCAGCTGCATTAGGAAAACTACCCCAAGCGATGGCTGAGCACGGAGGGTGGACGGCTGCACACACAGAGTCCTCTTCTCCTACACAGCTCTATGCTCCAGCCCCTCTCTGAAGCCTCCAGGCTCCAAACAATTAGGGGAGGGTGTTGCATCCAACTAGGGAGGGGTGACTGGATGGTCAGGTGAGCCTGTCCCTCCCTTCCTTCCTCCCTTCCATGTAACAGCAGCACTTAAGACGATGGCAGTTTGGCTTGGACAAAGGCCTATAGGACAGGTCTCCCTCCATCTTTCAGCTACTAGATCCCCAACCCTGGGCCACTAGAAATAACCCAGCAGAAGGGAGAGGGAAAATGCAGTCGAACCTAGAAATGGCACATGATCCTTCCACCCACGACCCACTGATCTGAATCCAGACCCGGAGCTGGGTCCTGCCCCTCACATACCCAGTGGAAGGGTGGAACTGCTGTGTAGCCATATGGAAACCAGTATGGAGAATCCTTCAACTGCGGCATCACTCCTGGGTACTTCCATAAAGGGCTTGAAGCATTCCGTAGAGGTATGTGAACATCCAGGTTCATGCAGGGCTGTGCACCACAGTCAAGGTGCTGAAAAGTCTGGCTGTTCAGCTGGTGGATGGATAAAGAAAGAGGTAGAGACGTGGTATAGTTTTATTCAGTGATAAAAAGAATGAAATTACATTGTTTGCTAGACAATGGGTGAAGCTGGAGACATTATGTTAAAGTAAACATGCTAAACTCAGCTCTTCGAGGTGTCATGAGTCTTTAATCACCAACACTCAGGAGGAAGGGGCAGGTGGATCTCTGTGAGTTCAAGACCAGTCTGGTCTACAGAATGAGTTCTAAGACAGCCAAGGCTACATAGTGAGAACCTGTCTAATAAGTAAATGAGAATAAAATAATGTGCCATAATAGAAAGAGAAAAGGAAAAGAAAGGAAGGAGGGAGGGAGGGAGGGAAGAAGTGCCAGAGAGGTTTTCCAACTATTTTCACAGAGGACCCTAGTTTGGTTCCCAGATCCACACCAGGAGCTCAGGACCACCTGTGACTCCCTCTGACCACCTCTTCTGTCTCCAAATATGTACATGATGACCCTCTCTCTACACACATATATACATACTTTAAAATTAAACCTTTCAAAGGGAATGAAAGAAAACTGCATCTCCTGTCTTTCCCAATAGCCAGCCACCCTGTGGGCTCGCTCCTGGGGCCGAGAGGACCCCCTCCCCAGGCCTTCCCCAGGCTTCCTCAGTGACAACCCAGCCACCCTGTGGGCTCGCTCCTGCTCCCGGGGCCGAGAGGACCCCCTCCCCAGGCTTTCCTTACTCCATGACAACCCAGCCACTCTGTGGGCTCGCTCCTGGGGCCGAGAGGACCCCCTCCCCGGGCCTTCCTTACTTTTCCTGGGCTTCCTCGGTGACATCCCAGCCATCCCTAGCTGATGCGTCCTCAGCCATCAGGGCCAGCACACTGCCGCACCAGCAGACAAGCAGAGCAGGCTGCTAGGAAGAGGAGGGACTGAAGCCTGACACACAGCAAGCCCTGCCTGTTGGGGGACACCCTGCTTCCCTGGAACCCCACACAGTCCTCAGCACACACATGGGAGGTGTTCAGCAGGCATTTGCAGACTAGATGGGAAGAGTGGGGATAAACAAGCTCTAGAGAATGAAGGAGGAGATCGGAGATGGGGTTGGGGAATAGCACACTCACCCCGGAGGCAGGGGTGGCCAGATCTCTGAGTTCGAGGCCAGCCTGGCCTACCAAGCAAGTTCCAGGGCAGCCAGGGCTACACAGAGAAACCCTGTCTCAAAAAACAATAACAAAAGTCAGATGATGGAGAAGATGTCTTCTAACTCAGAGTCAAGCAGGCCTTCTCACACTCCCTAAATGGGGTGGAGGTGCCTGCCTGCCAGGGACGGTGGGGCAGGTGAAGCAGGATGCCCTCCTGGGGCCTCTGGAGTTCCCCCTCCTGAGGCATCCGTGATTCCTCCCCTCTGTGATTTGGATCTTTATGCGCTGAGTTCATGGGGTTAATTATTGCTGTGGTCAAGGTAGGGTGAGCCAGAGTCCCACCCTGACCCAGAGCCCAAAGGGGGCTACTGAGAGTCAGAAGGACATAGAGCCCTGAGGAGCTTGGGGTGGCACCTATTGCTAGCAGTTTAACCATTTCTACAGTCAGAGCCTTGGCTCAGTCTTCGGCCCTTCCTTGTCCCCACCCACTTATACCTCCCCCCCAACTCATCAAAGAGCCAGCAAGACCCAGCTCCCCAGGCGGCTGGCATTATTCACCTGGGTGGAGCTGTGCGAGCCTGGAAAGAAGTGATGGGGTTCATGGCTCAGATCCTAGCCAGCTGAGAGTGGGACAAACACCTCAAGCTCCCCCAGCTTTGGCAGGACTATATCTACAGCACCTCAGCACCAGCCTCATCTCCAAGAACCCTGCCCCGGGCCGGAGCCTCTACTTGTGGCCAGCCTTCCTGGCTGCCAGCCGTTCTGTGGGGGACAAAAAAGCGGGTGAGTAGTGGCTCAGGGAACCAGGGAGGAGGAAGGAAGAGAAGAAAGCAGGTCTGAAGGCAGCAGGGCTTCTGCCGGGGCTCCAAGGTCTCTCAGCCTCTCCCGCCTTGAAGAGAAAGGATCTGTTGCCCAGGATGCCCCTCAAAGTTACAAGGTAGACCCTCCAGAGTCAGAACTGAGACTGCTGGCCTCAGCGGCTCCCTGTTGGTGAGATCGTTCAGGGGCTACTGGTTTTTTCTCCTCATATCAGGACAGCGCTGCGGTCTTCTGTAAGGTACAGACCAGCTGAACCAGTGGGTGTTGGGCCTGATGGGTGTAGGGGACGGGAGGGGAGAGCAGCTTCTAGAGCAAGGTTTAGACTTGCTATGTGGCAGTAACCTCTCTGAACCTAAAGAAGGCCGCGTTTATTAGTGAACTCAGTATGCGTGTGTCTATGGCTTTGTTCATTTGTCCATGACTGAGTATCTCCAGCTTCCCAGGAGGGGTGTGTGTGTGTGTGTGTGTGTGTGTGTATGTGTGTGTGTGTGTGTGGTGTGTGTAGTATATATGTGTAAGTGTGTGTAGTGTATGTATATAATGTATGTGTGTGGTATATGTGTAATATATGTGTGTGTGGTGTGTATGTGTGTAGTGTATGTGGTGTGTATGTCTCTCTCCATCTGTGTATGTAGTGTTTGTGTGTGTGTGGTGTGCGTATGTTAAGAAAGTTAAGGTGGGCTGGGCAGTGGTGGCACACGCCTTTAATCCCAGCACTTGGGAGGCAGAGGCAGGTGGATTTCTGAGTTCGAGGCCAGCCTGGTTTACAGAGTGAGTCCCAGGACATCCAGGGCTACACAAAGAAACCCTGTCTCAAAAACAAAAACAAACAAACAAAAGAGTTAAGGTAGAAGGTATGAAGTGGGGGTCCCTGGGGAGGAGCGAGATGACAGTGGCCATCATGAGCGCCCTGGCCTCGTGCCTGAAGCAGATTTCATCCAGCAATGCTGGTTGTGCTGTTTTGAGTGTAACGGCATCGTGTGGTCGAATCGTTGAAATGGTTTAGCTATCGTGTTGGTACAAATACTGATAATAGATGACTGTGCCACAGCAAGGAGATGTGTGTGCTCCTCCAGCCCCTCTCCCTGCCCGTTCTTCCCTGGGTGGGCATGCATGCCCACAGGTGCACAGGTATGCACAGAGAAAGCTGGGACCTCAGGAGAATGATTCCCCTGCCAGTTCTGTTCTGTAATACTAAATACTCTCCACAGAGCATATGAGGACTTGGGGACCACTCAGTGCTCCCAAGTGCTCAGGTTCCCAGTGACTCCGCTGACATCAGCTCAGGGCTCCACTGATGCCCAGACACCTGTCCTCCAGGTCTCCTGGCTGATCCTCAACATGGATTGGGTTGAGGACTGGGCTAAGAACTCTTTGTTAACCTCGAAATGGGTTGTGATTGGACGGGGGGTTACAGTTATCCCCATTCACACGGGAGCTTAGAAAAGAGAACCCATTGTCCTAAGGAGAGGCAGGCTAGCCTCCTGACTAGATCCCCTAACATTGGGAACCTTCTCCAAGCCTTCAATAGCATGCGTGCCCCTGAGAATTTATTGGTCCCATGTTACCTCTGTCTTCTAGAACACTGGCTCTTCTCTATCTAGTGCCTATACCCTCCCAAGGACTGGACACACACACACACACACACACAAGCCAATCACCCAGAATGAGATTAGAGCATAAGTTTTGTGGGGTCTTGACTCAGGATGAGAGGTGGGGACAGGTGTGTCTGAGAATTTGGATCTTCCACTTGAAAGGAGCTGGGGCCCTAAAAATAGATAATAGGCAGGAGGAAGAGTCTAAAAATAGACTCCAAACAAAATGATGGGGATTCAGCCCTTTGTGAGAATGCACACACACACACACACACACACGTGCATGCTCTTACACACATGTACACACCCTTTGTGAGAATGCACACACACATGTGCATGCTTTTACACACATGTACACAACTCTCACATGCATGCACACACATCACACATATATACTCACCACATGCACTCACACCACACATACAATACACTATGCACACACACACACAAAACACTATACACACATATACTGCACACACATACCACATACCACACACACATACACTATACATATACCATACATACATACACCACACACACAAACACTACATACACAGAGAAAGGTATACACACCACACATACACACACACATACACTACACACACACCACACACACATACATTACACACATACCATATATACACATACATTGCATACATGTACTACATACACAGACAGAGAGAGACACACACACCACACATACACTACACACACTTACACACATACACTACACACACACACACACACACACACACACCTCCTGGGAAGCTGGAGATACTGAGTCATGGACACATGAACAAAGTCATAGACACACACATGCTGAGCTCACAAATAAACACAGCCTTCCAGGAGAGCTCTGAACCACCACTCCCCCACCCCAACCCCCCTCCCACCTCTTCCTCAGAGAACCCTGACAGCCCTCACTCTAGCACTCACACACTCTCTGGAGCCATTTGTGCTCCAGGGCTGCAGAGTGGCAAATAGCAGGCAGCATGAGCCCCTCAGACCTCCCCAGGCCTGGCTAGTTGAGTCCCTGCTCCTGGCTTGAATCAGGGCCTAATGAATAGGGTGATCAAGGGCCTGTATAGAGGAGAAGTGGAAGGTGTTGGGGAATGGGGTGAAGGGAGGCTGGGACAGCCCAAGAAAGACTCAGGGTCTGGGGTTCAAATCTTACCACTCTGGTACCTCTGCCCACAGAGATGGAGCATGTGCAGAGACCAGACAGCTTTATGGAGTTGTTTCTCTTCCTTATATGGACTCCAGGGACCCAATTCTGGTCACTAGGCTTGTGTGACAAATGTGGTTTACCCACTAAACTATCTCACAGGCTCTATTTTGTTTTAAACAGGGGCTCCCTACATAGCACAGGTGGCCTCGAACTCTCAATCACCCTGCTTTGGCCTTGTAAACGCTAGGATTACAGGTGTGCATCATACTGGCTGCTTCTCCTATTGTCCACCCCTCCCTCCCAAGGACTGGGAATCCCCACCCAGTAAGCCAGTCATCCAGGGAAAGGGTGTAAGAGGGGCCAGGCCACCTAGACTGGCATTCTAACCCTGGCCCTTCCCAGTGGTGTGGATCTAGTGCCTTTCACAAATATCTCTGCCCTTCAATTTCCTCACATGAAAAAAAATGGAAATGACAATTGCCCTTCCATTTGTCTCATAGCAATAGACATAGTGAGTGTCACTCCTAATGCAGCTGGGTCACAATAGGTGTGTGTCTCACCAGCAATGTGGCGGGGGCGGGGGGGTTGACAGACTGGGTTCCCCGTGCGCATTGTGTATCAAGAAGCCTCCCATTGTAAAACAAACTGAGATCCATTTTGTATAGTTATGTAACTGGACTAGGTCGTGGCTATTTAGGATGAGATCTGGGGTATGAACAGTCCCCAGACCATTTCTGGTGGATCTCAGGCATTTGCACACTGGGCTCCCTGGCGGCACCGACGGTTCTCACAGAGAGACCTCCAAAGGCTGCCAAGGTGTGAGGTCAAGGGAAGGGGAAGAAAGTAATGCTTAAAGGGGAGGCTGGGCTACAGGTTCCAGCTCAGAACAGGACAAGGGGGACGGGAAGCCTGAGCGAGTGGAAGACAAACCGAAGAAGACAGCAAGGAAGTCGAATGACTGTGCCCAGCTATATTCTAGCAATCTGAGAGGAGGTTGAGGCAGGAGGATGAGTTCAAGGCCTGCTTGGGTTATACAATGAGTTTGAGGCCACAGGCTAGCCTGGGCAATGCAGTAAGACATGTCACAGAGAGAGAGAGAGAGGGAGAGAGAGAGAGAGAGAGAGACAGACAGAGACAGAGACAGAGACAGAGACACAGAGAGAGACAGAGAGAGACAGAGACAGAGACAGAGAGAGGGAGAAACAGAGAGACAGAGAGAGGGAGAGACAGAGACAGGGAGAGACAGAGAGAGAGGGAGAGACAGAGAGAGACAGACAGAGAGACAGAGACAGACAGAGAGAGGGAGAGACAGAGAAAGAGAGACAGAGAGAGGGAGAGATAGAGGGAGAGACAGAGAGAGACAGAGACACTGAAACAGAAAGACAGAGACAGAGAGACAGAGGGGCAGAGACAGACAGAAAGATGGAGACAGAGCCACAGACAGACAGAAAGACAGAGACACAAAGACAGACAGAGAGACAGAAACAGAGAAATATTTGTGGATGGGGAGGGAAAGAGAAAACCCAAGAGGCCTGGCACCCTAAAATAAAATGGGACAAAGAAAAAGGTGACAGGAAGGAGAGAGGTAGGCTCCCATGTTGGGACAAAATTCTTTCCCCAGCCTCCTCCCTCACCTCAGTAGGCTTGAGATGCATTTGTCTTCCCAAACACCTACCCCAGCATCCTGCCTATAGACCCACAGCCCATCTTGCCTCGTCTCCATCCCTCCTGATCTGTGGCTGAGTGTGGCACCTGCCCAGGACCTCGAGCATGCCTAGGTCGAGGAGTCTCAAATCAAAGGCATCCCTCACCGCCCGCAGCCCCTGTGTTCAGACAGCATCTAGGAAATGTCACTTTGCCTCTGTCATCCCACCTTTAAAACAAGGATAACGACAATGGAGTTACTTGCTCCATAAATAAGTGTCAAGGTTTAATTTATATTTTACATGTACAAATGTTTGCCTTACGTGTGTGCGTGTGTGTGTGTGTGTGTGTGTGTACCACATGTGTGCAGTATCCATGGAGGTCAAGGGAGGGCATGGAATCCTCTGGAACTCCAAGTATAAAGGGCTGTGAGCAGCCATGTGGGTGCAGGGAACCGAACCTGAGCCCTCTGGAAGCACTCTTAACCACTGAGCTAACTCTCCAGCTCAAGGGCGAGTCTTTGCTGTTAGGGTTAGATGAGTACACAATACTTAACACACATCCTGGACACCTTATAAATCTCAGCAAATGATTAAAAACTTGAGAACAACCAGGTGTGGTGGTGCATACCTATAATATCAGAACTTAGAGGGTAGAGGCAGATAGATCTCTAAGTTCAAGGCCAGCCTGGTCTATATAGCAAGTTCCAGGACAGCCAGCACTACATAGAGAGATTCTCTCTCAGAAATACACGTATTAGCTTCCATGAAATTCCATGTCTTCAGTTGCAAACTGAAGCTAACACCCACCCCAATCTTCCCACCTCCCAGGGGATTCTTATGATAATGTTTAGGGTTCAGCTCCAGGCATAATGAAGGGAAACCCATCCAGAAAAGATCCTTAGCTCCTTGGACACCCCCCCAAACACCTCTGACCTTGCCTGGGGTTCTCCCACTGGTTGGCAGGTTCATCTTTGACTCTCTGTTCCCTGAGCTGGGGTGTTAGCACCCCCCTTACTGGTATAGTAAAGATGCCTCTGTGTTCTCTCCACTGGGAGCTGGGCTGTGTTGAGAGTAATGGGAAGCTATGTTCTCAGGAGGGAGCCTGAAGGGAAGGCTGTTCCCCGGGACCCAACTACTGGGCACCGAGCATATCGCAAGCATGCGTCGTACCCCCGGGCATTCTCAGGCCAGCAATAACTGTGACCACTATTAACTGGGGTGTACTAAGTATCAGGTTGCACACAGGGTACTTCATCAGCACTAACACACACACTAATAACCTGTGGGTGACACTGTGATTATAACGCCCATTCTACATGTAAGGAAACGAGCTCAGGGAGCCACGCAATTGGAGGAGGCAGAGCAGTCGTGCTATGCATATGTGGCTATCCCCCGAGCCCAGATAGCTCCTACTCTGATTTATTTAAAAAAGAACTTGATTCAAGCATGCCTTGTGGAGAAAGAGACGTCGTAGTATCTGAGGTCGGTCAGATAGCATGGAGATGGGTGGCTGAGGTTCACGTACGGCATCACTAGTTGAGTTATTGCTGCCCTGTGGCTGTTGCATGGCATTTGACCAGCTCTTCCGCTCCGGGCCTCTGTGTAATGGGAGTTAACCACATACTAGAGAGCTCTCCTGACACTGAGTCACCCCAGCCTCCACCACATCGCTCCCCGCATTGTAATGCACTGAATTCACAGCCATCCAACCCAAAGCTATTTTAAAACAAAACAAAACAACAAACCCCAATATTTTTATTTTACCTGTTTGTGTGTTTTGTCTCTCTGTCTGCACATATGTATGTGCAGTGCCTGCAGAGGCCAGAAGATGTTAAAGCCCCTGGGACTGGGATTACAGATGGTTGTGAGCCACCATGCGGATGCTGGGGCAGATCCTCTGGAAGAGCAGTAAGTGCTCTTAATTGCTGGGCCATCACTCCAGTCCTCAACCCAAAGCTGTTTAATCCAGGGTCCTGAGTCTCTTCAGATTCTGGCCATAAACTGTCTCGAATCATCAGCAAAGTTGAATATGAATGTGCATGTATGTGTGCACATACACGTGCTTTGTATAGGCTTTCCAGGAAACGGCACCAGATTCTAATCCCCAAACTTAGAATTACTAGTTTTTCTAAACTTGTACAGTTTCCCTGTTTTTCAATGCAAGGCTATACGCACAACACAACAGAGAGTTTTGCAGGCCCTTTGTAAAACACAGGGCGAGAGCGTGGCACTTTCTTCCAGTCCAGGAGAGTCATATTACACAACTTTTATCTATCACAAACAGATTCTGTTTAGATTACATTTAGTGTGTGTGTGTGTGTGTGTGTGTGTGTGTGTGTGTGTGTTTGTGTGTGTGTACCAGCATGTGCTATTGTGCACATGTAGAGGTCAGAGGACAACTTACAGGAACTAGTTCTCTTCTTCCACCATGGATCCTGGGGACCAAACTCAGGCTACCAGGCTTGGCAGCAAGCACATTTACTGAGTAAGCCATCTCACTGGACCCCAGATTTCATGAACACATATTCTTTATGGCTAGATGTAGGTCTATGTGAGGCAAGGAGCAATCTAATCTTCAGAAGAGGAGGGAGAGGAAGGAGGAGGAGGAAGAGGAGGGAGGAAGAAGAAGAGGAGGGAGGAAGGGGAGGAGGAGGAGAAGGAGGAGGAGGGAGGAGGAGGAAAAACTGTAAAGTTCTTCCCTTTATCTGTCTGAAGTCCCCTTGGGTTTCTTAGACTCTATCTGTTCCTGCTGTCCAGGATCCCATCCTTGAGCCACACTGGCCTCTGGAGATTCAAGCTCCCATTGCCTCCAGTTTAGTCTCTGAACATTGACACCCCAACCCACTCTGTATTGTCTTTGAGCGTCTTTCTCATCCCCTCGGTCTGGGCAAGGACCAGTGTGCCTTTCCAGAGTTAGGTGCAATAATTAAGATGACCAGTAGTAGTCACAGTTGCACACACTGTGTAACCCTGGCTGGTTGACTGGTTTCTTCATTCCCCTGGTGGCCTGGGTATAAGGACTTTGTGGCCAAGAAGTCACCATGTTCTTCACCTCTGAGAGCCTCATTTTTCTCATCTGTAAAGTGGAGACAGGTGGTCGGCCACCACGTGATGGTTGCTAAGCAACCCACAACGCACCTACATCCTATGTACCTTTCTAGTTGGTGCTGGGTTGGGTTCATCATCCGAGATGGAATGAGATGACCCCAGCCTTGGCCGAGAAAGCAGAGTCTACTGCCCACCTGTTTGGGAAGATATCCTTGAGAGAAGAAAGTACCGAATCTGACACCCCAAAAAGTCTTAACAGGAAGAGTTAAGGAAATCAAGATCCTCTACTGGAGACGCCCCAGGAATGAGAAAGCTCAGATCCTGGGTGACAGGCAGAAAGCTCAGGAGAATGGCTTCTTGTCCGCTTCCAAAAGAGCCCAGGTGGGCCTGGTGGGAAGAGAGAACACCATTCTGCCATCAGCTGATGCAGGGTTAGGGATCGAAGCAGAGGAGAGAGATGTCGGGAATGATCCCTCCAGACGTGTGCAGAAGCGAGAGGCTCAAGGACCCCTCTGATGAATGGATCTCACATATTCCCGCCTTCCACCCAACCTCTCTTCTCCCCCATCCCTCTTCCACCCACTCCCCAGTGCCCATGGAGCAGAACACAAGCGTGACCACAGTGGAGAACATGCTGTACAAAAAATATAATTAGCCTGAGGGAAGGGTTTGGGGTACACCAGTGAGGGTCATAGCATCTGGCCCAACCCCGGTGCAGGGAGAACCAGGAGGAGCCGAGGCAGTAAACAGTCAGAAGAGGTGAGAAAGAGCAGTACCTGGGGCTCTGAGAAAGAGGAGTCGGCACTTGGAGGTGGCCCCAGGCTTGGGCCCAGAAATCAAGAAGGCTGGTGGGTAGACTCAGGGTGGTGGTGGGACAAAAGCCACCTCCTCCTCACTCAGAACTGGCACCTCCAGACAGAACACGGGGTCTCTGGGGGTTCTTCCCTCTACCCAGTGTAGGGAGCTGAAGGAGGAGCTAGAGGCTACGCATGCTCCCTGCTCTCCAAGCAGGAGTCTGGGATGGCCGTCCATTGCTGACAGGAGGGGCATATCCATGGAAGGGTGGATGTGACTCTGCATGCACACGGCTCCTGAGAGGCTTCGCCACATCCATAACCTCGGTGATGTTGCTGTGAGGACACATGCTGAGGACCTCTGGGCTAGCCTTTGCTCTGGTTTTCACCTCCATACCATTCCAGGGCTGGGCACGAAGGGAATTCTCACTTTCACATGATCCATGCAGAATCAAGAGCAGCTTGGGCCCCTCCAGAGCCTGAAGGAATCTTCTAACCAGACCCAACACACACACACACACACACACACAGAGAGAGAGAGAGAGAGAGAGAGAGAGAGAGAGAGAGAGAGAGAGAGAGAGAGAGAGAGAGAGAGAGAGGAAGAGAGAGGGAGAGGAAGAGAGAGGGAGAGGGAGAGAGAGGGAGAGGGAGAGGGAGAGGGAGAGAGAGAACGCTTTGGGAACCTGGGCACAATCAGGACCTCAGGCTCTCTACATCCCCCAAGATCTTTCCCAGCCCGGGCCTGACACAGACTGTGTCCAGCCCCTGCCTGTCTAGGCCTGGGAGACGCTGAGGCAGTTAGCGGATACCATTCTACAGACAGCTGTGACTTCCAGGCCTGGGCGGGGACACGATTCTGCTGTACCTTGTGTCTAGGACCCTGGTCCTCTGAAAGCCCTGGGGAGACCAGGCTTCATAGTGGAGTGGGGTGAAGCTAAAGGAGACAGTCTGGGCTCCCAGAATGAGCTGAAAGGAGTACTGATTACTCCAGCCTACCCCAGCCCGGCTTCCCAGCTGTGGCCATGGCCAGTGGCTGAAGAGGGGACTGGCCTTCTGGACGAGGGAATGTGCTGGGGAGCGGAAGAAAGAGCATTTGGCTGAAGAGTCTGGCTGGGGACCTCCTTCTTGGGGACGTGAGGAGGGGGCCCCCAAACTCTTCTGTTATAGCAACTAGGAAGCAACAGGTTTCCAGCCCGAGAAAGAACAGGAACCCCCAGACACCCGCAGAAGGCTGGAGAGGACAGATGGAGCAGGTGATGGAGCTGTGACTGGGCAAGCTCCCCCCTGCTCTCTCTCTACCTCAGCTGTGATGTCAATCAGCCCCCCCTGATCTCCTTCTGGGGCTGACCCTCCACCAATCCTCTTGTAATTCAGGGCTTTTCAAGGAAGGTGGCTGGAGGGGTGGGGGCTCCAACACCCCTCAGAAGCAGGGCTCCAACACCCCTCAGAAGTGGGGCTCTGGAGTGCTGTGGTCTCTCCGGGTGCTTTCAGGCTACGCCTCTGCTCCGGACTGCAGACCAGGCTTCCAAGGGAAATGACCCGAGTGACCCTTGCTCCTAGAGAAGGGACAGCTGGAATGGCGATGGTGAGGACCTCTTGGCCCACCGTGGGTTGTGGCAACTTGCAACTCATTTGGTGTGAAGAGAGGACCCCTCTCATCTGTGGAAAGATAGAGCCTGGGTTTAGAGGACAGCTGCCAAAGACCTCATTTCCTCCAAGAGAGGGATGCTGACTCCCCCATTCCCTGAATTGTGAGTCATACTGCCTCCCCACAGCCACCCTTGCCCCAGCCATTTGGGGTAAAAAGGCCTTGGGTACCAAATGGAAGGAAGGGCTGTGGGCAGTGGGCTTGTGGGGAGTGGGCAGTGGGCTTGTGGGCTTACGGGCAGTGGGCAGTGGGTTTGTGGGATGCTGTAATGGGTAGGAGCAGAGAATGGCTTGGGCAGCAATGATTGCTTCTAAAACCACGACTGTGCCTCCAAGACTGCTGTTGGACCTGTTGGGAGCACGGTGTGAGGACAGCAGGTGGAACACACTGCCCCGAGGTCGTGGGCAGTTGAGAGGGGCTGTAGCTGCTGCTGCTGCGGCCTCCTTTTCCCCACCTGGCTTCTCCCCAGGCCCTAGAGCCAAAGCTAACTCAAGTTCATCTTGGCACCGGCAGTGGTGAAGCCTGGGGTGAGCTACAATCTAATCTCTAATCCTCCACTTGCTCACCTGTGGCACTCTGGGAACAGGGCTCAGGACTCCACAATAGCACATGCTCAAGGACCTGGACAGGGCAGCGCTCCGAAAGATCCCCAGCAGAGGGGCAGCGCTCAGAAAGATCCCCAGCAAAGGGGCAGCGCTCAGAAAGATCCCCAGCAAAGGGGCAGCGCTCAGAAAGATCCTCAGCTTTGAGGCTTGGGCTGTAGCTTAGTTGGTAGAGTGCTTGCCTCCAGCTCTTAGCAGGTCAGAGGATCAGGAGATCATTCTCAGCTACATAACAAGTTCAAGGCCAGCTTGGGCTACATAAGACCCTGTCTAAACGGCTTCGAAAATCCTACCCATGACTACTGTAAATGTATCCCATTCATACCAAAATGCTTATTTTTCCTCTTTTGGATTATCCCAGCACTATCAACTGTGATAAGAAAGCATCCAATTGTTAAACAGGCAGGGGTTTTTTTTTTCCTCCTAAGCTAGTGTTAAATACTACAATGAGGCCTCTTGTAGTCGATTGCAGCTTTGATGGGTTCGCTTTGTTTTGTTATGCAATGTGGTGTTAAACCAACTCCCATTCCTGAAAAGGTTGACCCTCACCTCTCCTCCATACAAAACTCACAGCTCCGTGTCCTCCAGAGCCAGAGGTCGCTCCAGAGCCTGCCTGCGCCTCCGCACGGCCCCCAGGATCTTCTTCCGAGGCCCCAGTGGCACGCTGATGCTGCGTAGGTCGAGGTCCGAGCACAGCATCAGGGCCTCCAGGTCGATCTTCTCGTGCCGCAGGAGGGAGGCAAAGTCCTCCATGTGCAGCGAGGCCAGGAAGGTCTCCAAGGGGCTGGTCTCCGGCTCCAGGTCCTCATCCAAACCCAAGTCTAGCTCATCCCAAGGCAACTCTTCCCCGCAACTGCGTTCCTGCAAGCTGTTGGCACTGCCCAGGCTGTCGTCGTCCAGGCTGGGGGAACTATGCAGCCGAGCCCGCGGCGTGCCTGCTCCATCCAAGCCCCCGTCCTCTCGGCCCAGCCCGTGCAAGCCGCTGCTCACATAGTTCCTTCGAAACACCATGGTACCCAGGCCGGGGCGGGTAAACAAGGAGTCGTGGCCTGAATCGGTGCTGACCTCCGAGTGGGCAGGCTCGGCAGCCAGCGTGGCACGGGAGACGCTGTCCTCGTCCGAGAGGAACATGTCCCTGAGTGGGGCACGGCCCCACTCCTTGGGGTTGGCGTAGGTGCCTTGGCGAACAAACATCACATCGCTACCCAGCTGCAGGCCCGAGAGCGATCGGACGCTTTTGCGCCCGTCCTCGGAGACTTTGAAGGTGCCCTCGCCCCCCTGCTTGCGCCTCTCCAGCTTCTTCTGGATCTTGGCCTTGCCCTTGGCCGTGCCGTGCAGCGTGGCCTGCGAGTAGGGCAGCTGGCTGCCCAGCGTCATGTGCTGCAGCCGGCGGCTCAGGGTGCTGGACGTGAGGCTGGAGAAGCTGAGCGTGTCGGAGCGCTCGGCCAGCTCGCGCCGGTAGCGACGCTCCATCCGCTCGTGGTGCTTGCGTTGCATCTTGGCGCACTCGCGGATGCGCCGCTCCGCCTCGCGGAAGGCCTTGTCCTTCAGCTTGCCCACCAGCTTGGGGTTGAGGCTGCTTTGCTTGGCCGCGATGGAGTCCAGATAGCGCACGCACTCCATGTGGCCCTTCATCGCGGCCATGTCCAGCGGCGTGTGGTAGTCATTGTCCAGGCACCAGATGTTGGCCCCGAAGGACACGAGGAAGGACAGGCAGTGCAGGTGGCCATTGGAAGCTGCCAGATGCAAGGGTGTGTTTCCCCAGATGTCACACTTATCCGGGTCACCCCTGTAGGGACAGCACGTGGAGAGGCAGGATGAGTCACTTTAGCAAGCCAGACCACCTGGGGTCTGATTGGAGGGATAAGGAATCTTG
>NW_022196911.1:111699453-111711477 GCF_008632895.1 Mastomys coucha
GGAAGGGGTGAGGGAGGGGGAGAAGAGGGGAGGGAGAGGGAGAGAAGGAGGAGGAAGAGGGAGAAGAGGAAGAAGAGGAAGGAGAAGGAGAAGAAGAAGGAGAAGGAAGAGGAGGAGGAGGAGGAGAAAGAGAAGAAGGAGAAGGAGAAGAGGAAGAAGGAGGAGGAGGAGGAAGAGGAGGAGGAGGAGGAGGAGAAGAAGAAGAAGAAGAAGAAGAAGAAGAAGAAGAAGAAGAAGAAGAAGAAGAAGAAGAAGAAGAAGAAGAAGAAGAAGAAGAAGAGGCCACAGACATTGTGGGCGTCCTGGTCCTGGAAGCAGAAATTCTCAACCTGTGGATCGTAACCCTCACAGGGTCGTATGTTAGACATCCTGAATCTAATATATTTACATTATGATTCATTACAGTAGCAAAATTAGTTATGAAGTAGCAACAAAATAATTTTATGATTGGGGGTCACCACAACATGTGGAAACTGTATTAAAGGGTCGTAGCATTTAAAGGATCACAGCATTAGGAAGGTTGAAAACCATTGCCCTAAAATAAACACATGGGGTTGAGACCTATAATTCCAGGAGACTAGCGGGCTTGGGTCAACAGATGCATCAGGATTACCCACAACTACCAGGTGGGGTGTGTGTGTGTGTGTGTGTGTGTGTGTGTGTGAATGAGAGAGAGAGAGAGAGAGAGAGAGAGAGAGAGAGAGAGAGAGAGAGAGAGAGAGAGCGGCTCAACCCACAAAGGGGTGGGGCCACCTAGGAGGCAGGGTGAGGCGGGCCTTCCCCTAGAGAACTGAGGGCTGGGAATCTCAGGGTATAAATATTTGATGCGCTGAGAGAAAGGAGTGAATTATTCATGGGCCCTTCGGGGAGCTGGCCCAGAGAGGTGGTGGGCCAGGCCTGAGTCTGGGTCTCTAGGCAGGTGCGGTGGCTTGGGAAGCCACATGTTACAGGATGACTGTGTAAGAGGACTAGAGGGTGCCCTGTGTGTACACGCTGGGCTTAAACCCAGAAGAGCATGAGAGGGTGCGTGCTGGTACACAGTGAGCACCGCCATGTCTACAGGGAGCGGGGCCAGGCCTGGCAGCACCAGTGTTAGAGCAGGTGTCGGGTCTTGGCCTGGGCCAGAAGGGGACTGTGGGGACAGCCAGAACTAGAGAGGAAGAGGGCGGTGACCTGGTCATGCTGCACTCCCTTGTTCAGGCTGCCCTATGAAGCGGGACAGCTTTGCCCCTCTCTAACAGCCTTCTCTAATGCCCTCCACGTCTAACTCCAGCCTATAGCCTACCCAGCTCTGCTGGCTTCTGTAGGAATCTTGCCAATCCCTCTGGGTTTAGCACAGGGCCCTGGCCCACACTAATGAGGCCACAAGGCCAGCTCGGGTCTGGGGGAAGAATCACTCCCTTATCTCAACACCCCCCCCCCGACCTTCCCCCTCTGGTTACCAAGGATCCTGTGGGGAAGGGTGGCTTGTCAACAGACCCCCCCTCATCAAGCACAAACTCTTGCCCCTGTAGAAACTCAGGGCTTTGGACAGCTCTCTTTCCTTCCATATCCCTTCTCCTCCCTCCCACAGGAGACTCCCATGAGCCTCTCTGATGGATGGGGCAGGGGATATAGTACCACTGTGTGCCCTCCTGGAGTCTTGGGATCTGTCTCAGCTGTCTGATTCCACATTGTTCCCACATGCTGCTAGACCATAGGGGCAGACACAGGGGAAGAGGGGAACATGTCCCCACATATCCAGCTACTCCAATACCAGGGTCAGCACAATCCCTGCCCCTGACCTTGGCCCCCAGATAGAGCCCGAGGCATTCACATGAACCCTCTTGGGACAACCTTTTCCTTTCTAGGCCACACCAGAGTAGAGGCCAGTCCTACTAAACTGTTGGTGGGTAGGATATTTCCAGTAATATGATTTAGTCCCCTTCTCCCACCCTAAACCACTTTCGTGACCCTGGATCCACACTGCCTGACTCCTCCTCCAAATCCCTGGACTCCGTGCCCACCCTCCCTCCCAGGACAATGCCAGAGGGAGGATGGGGGGGGGGCAGATGTCCTTTCTGCATGCTACAGTTTCTCACTACTGGGTCCCGAAGGGGGGAGGGGTACGGAGAGTTAATCCCTGGCTGAATCAGTGACATTTGGTAGTGTGGACAGTGTCCATAAATTCTGGAACAGTGGTGTGAAGGCACAGGTCAGTGTGAACCCCAGCCCGTGGGAGCTTTTGGTGCTGTAGGGACAGCCTTTTGGCTCCTAGGTTGGGAAATAGGCAGCGAAGGTCTCTCCTTCCTGGCCCCCAGTTCTAGGCCCCAGGAGACTTTCCAGCCTTCCCTCTGGTTCCCACCTACCTTCCACTCTTGCTTCCAGGCACCTCCCCCAAAAATGTCTTTGACTTTTGAATAACTCTGCAGCCCTCATCCCATAATCATGGATCCCATCCCCAAATCGAAGTTCCTCTCTAATCCCCGCATCCAGTCCACACCTGTCACAAGCTCAGCTTATGTCTCCTCCACGTGTGTCTCTCAGAGTACCGGCTGGCTGCACGGCCCCACTTTAGGGTCTGTCCCTCGGGGGAAAGATCAGCTCAGGCAAGAGGGTAAGCGAAGCCATGAGGTTTAGGACACGGGGTCTCAGGAAGCTCTTCCTGGTCTCCCGCTGGCTAGGCAGAGGGCTTACTCACCCGCGGCTCACAATGAGGCGCAGCGATTCCAGGTTGCCATGGTAGGCAGCCCAGAGGGTCGGGGTCATGCCATCTTCGTCAGGGGCATTCAGCTCCTTCCGGGTGGCTTCCTTGAGGAGCTCCAGATAGCCATCCCTGGCGGCCCGGTGATACTGGTCATTCATGGCGCCCGAGTTGGACGGGGCGGGCAAGGGGCACCGAGAAATGTCCCCCGATGGGGAGGGCAGCCAGGTTAAGGCTGAGACATGGGGTTGAAGGAAGGGGCTGGGCAGGGGCCTGGGCCGCCAGCCCCTGCTGCCGCAGATGGTGGATGCGGAGCGCCAGAGCCACGACTACAGACGACTACAGACTACCGGGACATCTGAGCTGCACACCGAGGGAGGGAGGGGGAATCTCTCACTGCCCGGTGGACCGCCCAGGAGCTTCCTCTGGGTCCTAAACGCCATGCTTCTAGGTACAGAGACGTGACTCAAGTGAAATCCCGCTCTCTCGCGCCAAAGGAGTGCACTATGGCGTTTTAACCCTTGAAGCCCAGTATAGGGACATTTAGTATGTCCTAGACAGAAATCCGGGTGCTGGATCCCCTGATTTCTTCACCAGTCAAAAGGACAGGTCAAAGGCTGGAGAATGGTGTGTGAGGGTGGGCTGGAGAGGCAATTCTGATCTGGAGGATAGTGGGCCCAGAGGAACAGGAGGACCCACCGCAAGACCAGCGGCAAGACCAGCCGCAAGCAGGGTGCAGCAGTCCCTGCAGTTAGCCTACACGCGTGGGGGGGAGGGGGTGTCAAACAACAGTTCTCCAGCAGGGAGCGCTAGACGACTGGAGGCCGGCTGAGGGCACCGCGTGGGAACCAGGCTTTGCATCATCCAACCAGCATTTCTGGGCAGGAGTAGTAGGGATACAGGAAGTCCGAATTTGGATCACTCTGAGGGCAGGTGGGGAAGGGAACTGTTGTCCCGATCTTGGGACAGCAAGCAAGATACAAAATATAGGTGGTTCCTGAGCTGCAGAGGCATCTAGGTGTAGGCGGGCACCGGGGGAGTAGGGGTCAGCTCTGCAGGCTTTGGGTGGGTGTGATCTCTGAGCACCAGGTAACGGTGGGTGCTGGGGGCGGAGGACCCTTGGGTATTGCAGTATAGGGCCGTGCCCGAACCCTGGCCGTCCCAGCGCGACAGGGTGAGGGGATCTTAACAGGTAAATATAAATCTCACCTTATCTGGCTTCCCTAAATTCAGCTCGGAGAAAAGATGGATCATGTGAGTGGGACTGAGAGGTTTATGGAGCCGAGCTCTTGTGGCTGTAAATCATTCTGCCCTCTCCGGTATAAAGCACCGGTCCAGCCCGGCGTGGGAGAGAGGAGACGCTTGCTACCCCTTGACCCCCAACTTGGTGTCGGCTCCCGATGCAGCCAGGTGCGTGCCCCTGGCCAGGGGACTGTCATATCTGGGGAGTGGGACCTTGTAAAGGATCCGGCCTAGGGTCACTGCTTCTCTCTGTAGAATATTTCCGAGCCAGGTAGGAAAAGTGTTGCTTTCGGTTTTTCTCGTTTTTCCCCAGTGCTTGGTCCAGTACCCTAGTTCCCACATTCCAGGGTCCCCAAATCCAGGGATCACATGGGAGGAAAGGAGAGCCCCTTGGGTTGACTTAGAATCCTATCCTTGCCCCCCTCCCAATCCCTGACCTCGCAGTGATCCCTTCAACCTCCTCCAGTCGCCCCCACCATGTCGGAGGAACTGGTCCCGCATCCCAATGAGAGCCTGCCGGGGCCTCGGGCCAGCCCCCGTGAGGTGTGGAAAAAGGGCGGCCGTCTGCTGTCCGTGCTCTTGGCTGTCAATGTGCTGCTGCTCGCCTGCACGCTCATCAGTGGCGGTGCCTTCAACAAGGTAGCTGTGTATGACACCGACGTGTTCGCGCTGCTCACCACCATGACGCTGCTGGCCGCGCTGTGGATCGTCTTCTACCTCCTCCGCACTGCGCGCTGTCCAGATGCGGTACCATACCGGGATGCTCATGCTGGCCCTATCTGGCTCCGAGGTGCCCTGGGAGATGGGGACAAGAGTGGGGTGGGCACGCTGGGGTGGGCATTCTGGGGCTCATGGAGGACCTGCAGCGTGTGACTTTGGGGTAGACAGGTGTGAAGTGCCCTGGGAAGGAAGAGCAACATGGCGGAGGGCTTCCTGCGTTCCTGCGGAGGGCTTCCTGCGGAGGGATGCGGCTAGAGGATAAAGGGGGGAGTCCTAGAGGATAAAGACTGGTGGAGGGAGCTTCTTTACCTTGTGTTAAGATTGGGGAGATGATCATAGAGAGCCCCTGTGAGGGGAAAAGCAGAAGACAATAGCAGCTGGCAAGGTCTGTCTAGAGGCCTTGCCCTTACTGTGCAGCAGTGGGGACACACTGGATGTCCTTCCTCTTCCCTATCAATCCTGCACTATCTCCCACCCACCTACTCATCTTTCAGCCCTTCAGGTTTCCCATTCACCTACTGATCATTCGTTTATCTGTCCCCCACCCTTTCCATCCTTCCATCTGTCCATCCATCCATCCATCCACCCATCCACCTGTTTATGCTCTCTCTCATCCATCCACCCAGTGACCTCTCAGTCTATCCATTTGTCCATCCATCTAATCATCTTTTCTTTTCTTTTCTTTTCTTTCTTTGTTTGTTTGGTTGGTTTGTTTTTCGAGACAGGGTTTCTCTGGATAGCTCTGACTGTCCTGGAACTCACTCTGTACACCAGGCTGGCCTCAAACTCAGAAATCCACCTGCCTCTGCCTCCCAAGTGCTGAGATTAAAGGCGTGCGTCACCACCACCCAGCAAATGTTCCCACTCATCTTTTCATTCATTCATCTCCAGCCACCCAGCCACCCACCTGCTCATTTATCCATTCAACCTTCAATCCACCCATTCATCCATCTTTCAGACACACAGTTGCCCAGTCATATGTCCAGCCAGCCAGCCACTCACCCTCCTAACCTCTCCACTCAATCCATTCTTCCATCCAGTTATCCACCCATGCCCTATTCCCACCCAACTAACTCCTCACCTTCAGAACCTATCATCCACCCTGCAAGGCCTGTCTCCTGCCTCTCTGATACCCCAGGTGGACTGGTGCTGTTTGGGATTTGCACCCTTGTCATGGATGTCTTCAAGACTGGCTACTACTCCAGTTTCTTTGAGTGCCAGTCGGCCATCAAGATCCTGCACCCTATCATCCAAGCTGTGTTTGTCATCGTCCAGGTGGGTAGAAGGAATGTCCCCTAGTGGGGAAAGGCCTCATGCTTGGCAAGAGGTCAGGAGATCTGAGCTCCACACATATCCCCCTCCCTGAGCAATTCAGCAAATGGCATTGGACTGTGGTAGAGGTCATATGATCCCATAAAGGAGGGGACACTGACTCATGAAGTGGCACCTAAATGTCAGCTTCTACTTAGGGGTGCTGCAATTTTATTTCAGCCTAAGTGGTGTCAGTAATTAACAGCCAAGAGGTGCAAGTTGTGACAGCTGACCCTGTCTGATAGAACCCTGCATGTCTATGGGGGTGTCAGTCTCTGCCTACTGTCGCACCGTGGCCATGACCGTGGCCATGACCGTGGCCATGACCGTGCCTGGGGCTTGTTTGGTCTCAGCCATAGCTCTGTGCCTGATATTTGTTTAGGAGGCAGGACATCCCGTAAGTTACAGTTTTTCAGACAAGTTTAAATCAATTTCTTTTCTTTTCCTCTTGTGACTCACTTTCACAACCCAGACTGGCTTTAAACTCCTGCTTTCTCCTCTAAAGTTGGGGAGATTTTAGGAGTGAGCCACACCTGGCTCTCATTTTTTTTTTTTTTAATGTGTTACATAAAGACAGTTTTGAAAGAGCTGACTAAGCCGAGACAGGATTGCTCTTGCACAGGACCAGAAGAGAAACTCACCTTCTAGTGTAAGGGTAAGGAAGGTGGCCACAGGGTGACGCCATGCTTTGGAGCATCCCCCTGCCACGCGCATATGGCCGCGGCATTTAATGTAACTTTAGTCTTTTACTTTTTATAAATCTGAAGAATACTCAGGAAAAATGAAAACACAAATATCCCCATGTCGATAAGTCCCATGGCAGGGATTCAGCAGTAGTTAGACGAGGGCAAGGCCTTTCCAATCCACAAAGGAAGAGGATGGCAGGGGATGGGCACAAAGAGGCCAGGGGTGCGGACAGGACAGTTCAAGGCCAGCCCTTGAAAAGCTGAGGCAGGCAGGTGTCTGTGAATTTGAGGCCAGCCTCTTCTACAGAGGAAGTTCCAGGGACTGTCTCAACAACAAAATCCTCAAAGACCTTTTTACCTTGAGACTTGAGGAAGACCAGGTCTGAAGCTGACCTTGCTCCCCAAAAAACATCACTTGGTATGCCAGACAACATTTGGCACTCTATCACTCCAGCCCTGCCCCCCACCCCCACCCCGTCCAATTTCATCAAGGTGAAAATGTTTTACAAGTGACATTTTCCCAACCTTTAAGAAACACAGAGAGAGAGCCACCCTTAAAAAAAAGAAAGAAAGAAAGAAAGAAAGAAAAAAAGCTTCAGGGTTGGGGATTTAGCTCAGTGGTAGAGCGCTTGCCTAGCAAGCACAAGGCCCTGGGTTCGGTCCTCAGCTCTGAAAAAAAAAAAAAAAAAAAAAGACAAAGAGAAATTATTCGTTCTCCTCTGTAAAGTAAACCTGACCAACTACTATAGGGTTATTGGGGGTAGAGAACGCATCATACTGGGTGTGGGCGGTGTGGGTGGGCGTTGGGCTCTAGAGATTACCCCACGTACACGGTCCTGAGCCTGCCCCTCTCTCTCCGTGTAGACTTACTTTCTCTGGATCTCTGCTAAAGACTGTATCCACACCCACCTGGACCTGACCCGGTGAGAACCACAGCTTAGTGTCTGAGGGCCAAGGACTCAGCTGGCATGAGAGAGCGGGCTTGTCGTCCTGGGGGGGGGGGCTCTCTAGCCATCCTTTCCTCTCTGCCCTTTTGCTTTCCAATGCCCGGATGGTGCCCTTGCCCCTAGTGGGGCCTGATCCCCCTGGCCCTCTCTTAGCTGACATCCCACTGGGCTGAGTCTTGCTTCCAAGTTCAACTCCCCTGTTCACGTGGGCCCTTCTGCCTTCTCACTTTATAAGCCCACCTCGCAGAAGGGCTCCCAACTCGGCCTTGCTTTACTAGGGACCCAAGACCTCATGAGCTTTTTATTCTCCTCCTCCATCATTCTGAAACAGGTGTGGGCTCATGTTCACCCTCGCCACCAACCTGGCCATCTGGATGGCAGCCGTAGTGGATGAGTCCGTGCACCAGGCCCACGCCTACAGTGGTTCCCATGGCAACACCAGCCACGCCCGCCTCACCCCTGACTGTAAGTTCCCGGTTAGCAGGGCCCTGTGGCTGCCAGGCATTGGATGGGTGCTTTGCGTATTCATAGTCAGTCAACCATGCCCTTGCCAGGGCATGGTGGTAAAAGGCAGAGGCCGGGGGCCTCCTCCCACTCCAGGCGCTCCCTCGGAAGTGTGGGCAGAGGTGACAAGGAACAAGAATATTCAGTGTCTCCTCATCCTTGAGTCTAAGCCAGACTATCCAGGTCTCCATGCACCATGAAGGAGCTCCGACTTTCCAGGGAAAGAGCAGGGGTGAGGGAGTTGAGGAAAGAGGAGGAAGGCAGAATGGTGGCCTTTCCAGCTTGGAGAGAAAGGGAAGACAGGAAAGCACCCCTAGTGTGATGACATTGTGATGATGCCACTTGGGCCCATGACTGTCCTGCGCAGCGCGGTGCTTCAGATGTTCTATGCTGCCACCTCTTTTTGGAGATAAATACTACTAACGGTCCCATTTTATAAAAGCAGAAACTAAGCACAGAGAGGTTAAGTAGTTGCCTGGGGTCACAGAGCCAGACATTGAAGTGTTCAGACGTCCCTTTGCTCAATGAGCTACCCTAAGAAAGAGCATCCTTCACGGTCCTGAGTCTAGTTCTCTGGACTTCTCTATCTGGGACCAAACTGGATAACTAAGACGTCCACAAACACCTGGAAAGCCTTCTGTCACAGGGGAGGCTTCAGAAATTGGAAGCATGACCCTAGCCTGCGAGGAGACCCCAGCCTAGAAGGGCTGATAAGGAGCAACCTGGTGTATACAGGGGATCTTGGTGGTGGTGAACACAGCCCCAGGCAGGCGGTCACCTTAGCAGATGAAACTGGATCGAGTGAAGCCGCAGCATTGGGAATTGGCATTTTCTTTCTTGGCTCACCCATCACAATCCTCAGACCTCACTGGACCTCAGCCTCTTCCTCCATAGACCCAGCTGGGGTAATTCTGGTCCAAAAGAGGCCTTTGCTGAGGCCCCAGGGTCCTCGACAGCACATTCTGGATTCCCCTTGGTGTGGCACAACTGAAGGGACGGGTGCTGGGCTGTCATATGGGGAGAGCTATAGAGAGCAGACCTGGGGGAGATTGCTTCCTCCCTCAGACAGCGCTGGCCTATCTCAGGGTACAAAGGGTCATGGGTGAGGAGGGATGGAAGAAATGGAGGAGGGCAGGTTTGTAGTTCTGGTTTTCTTTTTAATTTGTGCAGTGTGAATATGTATGTGTTTCTGTGTGTGTGTGTGTGTGTGTGTCTGTGTGTCTGTGTGTCTGTGTGTCTGTGTGTATGTGTGTGTACAGAGATCAGAAAACAACTTCCAGGAGCTGGGTCTCTCCTTCCATCATGTGGGTCCTGGGGATGGCATTTAGGTCATCAGACTTGGTGGCAAGCACCTTTACCCACTGAGCCATCAGACTGGCCCTCCACCTTGCTTTCTTATCTCACTAAACCTGGACCTCAGCTAGATTGGCTAACCAGAAAGCCCCAGGGATCTCCTGCCTCTGCCTCCCCAGCGCTGGGATTCCAGGCATATACCACCACCTCACTACGCCAAACGGACCTCCGCACCCCCCCCCCAGGGCCACTTGCTTTCTACAGATCTCCCCACATGTGACAGCCCAGCTGCTGGACCCAGGCCCCCTACCATGGTTCCCGTCCTTTTGGTTTGTGCCACACCAAGGGGAATTCAGAATGTGCCGTCTAGGACCGCTGGGGCCTCAGAAAATGCCTCTTTTTGGCCCCAGGTACTGTGGAGTCAAACTCAGGTTCTCAAGCCTGCATGACAAGGACCTTCCAAACTGGGCTCCCCTTTCTGATCCAGGTTTTTGTTACTTTGTATCTTTAGCACAGCCTTATCCTGCAGTGTCTGGCACAGTGACTAATTATGGGCTGGGAGATGCTAGACACCATGAAGTCCCTTGGGCTGGCAAAGAGAACCCCTGGCCTTGCTTGTCACAAACTAGAAGGAGAGGCCAGAGCCCAACCCTGTGTCCTTCTCTCCGCAGCAGAGCGTGCAGGAGGCGCAGCTGAAGGAGACCTGTGCCTCTGCAGCACGGCCATCTGTCAGATCTTCCAGCAAGGTTACTTCTACCTGTATCCCTTCAACATCGAATACAGCCTCTTCGCTTCCACCATGCTGTACGTCATGTGGAAGAACGTGGGAAGGCTGCTCACCTCCACCCATAGCCACGGGCACACACCGTCCAGGGTCAGCCTTTTCCGGGAGACCTTCTTTGCTGGCCCAGTCTTGGGCCTGCTCCTCTTTGTGGTGGGGCTGGCTGTCTTCATCCTGTATGAGGTTCAGGTGAGTGGAGAGAGAGGCCACACCCAACAGGCCCTGGTCATCTACTACAGCTTTAACATTGTCTGTCTGGGGCTCATGACTCTGGTCAGCCTGAGTGGCTCAGTCATCTATCGCTTTGACCGTCGGGCCATGGACCATCATAAGAACCCAACACGGACCCTGGATGTGGCCCTGCTGATGGGCGCCGCCCTGGGCCAGTATGCTATCTCCTACTACTCTATCGTGGCTGTGGTGGTAGGCTCTCCCAGAGACCTGCTGGGAGCGCTCAACCTGTCCCACGCTCTGCTCATGATTGCTCAGCACACCTTCCAGAATGTCTTCATCATTGAGAGCCTCCATCGGGGACCTCCTGGAGCTGAGCCTCGTGAGATGCCCCCCAAGGAGCCCTGCCAAGGCATCACCTTTGCCAACCTGGATGCTATCCGTACCTTGCCTTCCTTCCCACCCACCCCCAGGCTGGTCAGTGCCAACCCAGAAAGCCCTCAGGAAGCGGCGGCTATCATCTCGGCCCCCAGGTGCCACTGGCGACGTCGGTGCCTGAAAGACATCTCTCTGTTTCTCCTGCTCTGTAACGTCATCGTGAGTAGTCGAGTGACATGGGGGTAAATGGGCTGGGGGGGGTGCCCCTAGGCTGGGAGAGAATTGATGACCACTTCTCTGTCTTGCCCCAAACTCATTCTAGAATCTTCTGTAAGAACAGGTTCAGAGAGGGACAATTGTAGCTTCTAGGCACACAGTATTTCAGGGCACACGGACAGATGGCAATCCCAGCCCGCTGGCATGTAGGCAAGCTGATGGAGGGATCCCAGGGAAGGCTGAGGTGGGGGAGGGGAGACGTGAGAGGAGCTGAGAGCTGATGTGGAGTGTGAGGGCCCTCAACCCCAGGTGGGAGGTGTGACAGCTCCCGGGATCTTGTGACCTGCCTGTTTCTCAGAATAATTGGGACAGCCTCAGGAAGTCACAGAGATCAGAGTAAGTGCGAGCAGCCCGTTGTCAGGGTGCAGTGAAGGACCAGCTGGGAAGAGCGGTGTGTACCACCCTTCCAGGTGACTCTGCAAATCCAACTATAAAGAGTGAGAGATGTCATCCTGCACAAGTTTGTTCTCTGGAAGGAAAGACCCCAAGCAGAAGCCCTCATAAGAAGAGGGGACCCTCCAAAGAGAAGCACTCCTAGCCTAGCCATGCTCCACCGTAGACACGGTCTTCCCCACACACAGAAATATCTGATACAGAACCGTGAGCCTGCAGGGACAGTTAGTAGACCTCTGGGTCTGTAGGTCCCATGCCTCAGGATTTGCCCAACCCTCAGACAGAAAATAATAGGAAAAAATTTTCTATCCTATCGAATAGGATTTTTTTTCCCTTGTCATTATGCCCTAAACAGAACAAAGTACCAACAATTCTCATAACATTTATATATTGTGAACACAGTAATTTGAAGTATACAAGAGGATGTACGTAAGTTATTTTATGTATCATTTTATGTAAGGAACTCGAACTGCATGCTGGATACCTAAAATGTTGTTTCCGGGGTGAGATCTTTCAGCAGTCCCCACCTACACCAATTGAAAACTGCACAGCCTTGGGCCAGGCTGTGGTGGCACACCTTTGATCCCAGCACTTGAGAGGCAGAGGCAGGTGGATTTCTGAGTTCGAGGCCAGCCTGGT
>NW_022196911.1:111711848-111721452 GCF_008632895.1 Mastomys coucha
GAAAAGAAAAAAAAAAAAGCAGTCATCAACCCCTGATCTTAACAGAAGCAATAAGGCTGAGAACTCCATTGTGTCCGGGGGCCCATGCTGGAACATGGCCTCTCTGCCTCTGCCCTCCCCCACCTTCAGCCTGGCCTCTTGCTTGGGAGCTGCCTTCCAAAAGGCTGTTCTTTCTCCAAGTATCTGAGTTCAAATCACTCTCGACAGCATCCTTCCCGTTGCTCATTTTCTAGAACAGAAACAGACTCGGGAGAGGATGTGATGTCCCCTGAGACGGGAGTTAATTGACTTAGGGGTGAGGCTAGCCTTGAACACTTGACCGTTTGCCCTATATCCCACACCCATAAGGTCTGAGTTCCTATCTGGGGGTGAAGCACGAGTCTAGCCTTAGACTATACATCGGAGGGGTGGGGAGTAAGTAGATAGGAACTAGAGGAGGGTCGGAGCAGGGGTGGCCTTAGGCTTGACTGGTTCTAGTCTGCCACCAGCACTGAAGCACACATCTGCCCAGCTCCTTCAGCATTTCTATCAATTTCTTACATTAAAGCTTCCATCTGACAGGGAGGCCATGATAAGTGACTTCAGGTGGATGAGTGGGACAGTTTAGTTAGACATATTTCTCAGCTCCACAATGCTGGAGGTCAGCCCTAGGTGACACTCAGTCCCCAGTGGCCACCAAACTAGAAGGCTAGAAGGGATCTTGTTCTTTCCCGCTCAGCAAAGCTCACACAAGTCACAAGCAGGCTCTTGACGCATGCCTTTTCCCACACAGCTGTGGATCATGCCAGCCTTCGGTGCCCGCCCGCACTTCAGCAACACTGTGGAGGTAGACTTTTACGGTTACTCCCTCTGGGCGGCCATCGTCAACATCTGCTTGCCTTTCGGCATCTTCTACCGAATGCACGCTGTCTCCAGTCTGCTGGAGGTCTACGTACTGTCCTGATGCTCCACCAAGAGATGGGGCAGAGGAACCCCAGCACCTGGGAGTGAATCAGGCTGGCACTCGCTCCCCACCTGCCCCAGACTAGAATTTTCACTACAGTTTATTTTTCCAGGATGAGTTTTTAAAATCAAGACATGCCCATTTATTCCTGCATGACCCTGAAGCCTGGGGAGACGGAGGCAGGGCAACTGCTCCCTGTAGCATCCCCTAGGACCAGACAGGATCTGGAAATACCATCTCTGGCTCTATCTTTGCTCCCAGCCACATGGCCTGTGTACTCTCTGGAGATGGGACCAATAAACCTGTAAGCGATTCCTTTGTCCCCTCTTCTTGCCTCAGCCTCACCTGAAATGGCGGCAGGAGGTCTGAGCTGGTTTAGGGTTGTTTCCAGACATCCACCTTTTTGGTGAGTGGGCTAAGCTGGGTCTATGCAGCAGGCTTTCTAAACAATGGATAACAGGGTGACCGGGAGGAACCAGCGAGTACCCGTGAATGTGATCATCTTTCTTATGATGCAGGAAAGTCAGGGAGGACTGATTTCATCTAATGCCCATGCTTTACAAAGAAGGAAACGGAGGCTTGTGGATATAAAGAACCAGAGCCTTTCTACCAACAACAATAATTTGTCAGTTGTGTGTGTATGTGTGTGCACTTGCGCATATGTGTAGGTGGGTATAGAGGTCAGAGGTCAACCTCAGGAGCTCTCCATGTTGTTCCCCCCTTTCCCTGTGTGTGTGTGTGTGTATACACATGCATTGAAGAGTGCCAGCATGTATGTGAGAGCATGTGGAAGCATCCTGTTCCTTGATCCAAGGTCCCACAATCAAATTCAGAGCTCACTTACATGGCTAATCTTGGTAGCCCGCTACCTCTGGGAACTCCATCTCTGCCCTCTAGGGCTGGAATGACAAGAGCTGCCACATCCATGGGATGTTTGTGATTTATGTGAGTTTTGGGGATCTATATGCGTGCTTTAACCCGTGAGCCAGCGTTGGTTTTGCTTGCATGTGTGCCATCAGATCCTGTGGAACTGGAGCTACAAATAGTCCTGAGCTACCATGTGGGTCCTCTGGAAGAACAGCCAGTGCTCTTAACTGCTGAGCTCTCTCCAGCTCCCATCATTTAACACAGGGTTCTTCCTGCTTCTCCTCCTGGCCCTTGTGTTACCAGTGTGCCGCACACCCAGCTTTCCAGGTGGTGCTGGAGAGCCGACTCAGGCTTTCACACCTATGTGGCAATCTTCTGAGGACTGAGCTCTCTCCCCAGCCCTCAAACTCTTTTTTTTTTTAAATGAGCAGCAGAGGCTTTTGTTGTTGTTTTGTTTTGATTGATACATAGAAATTGTGGCATTTTTAGATCTGAGTACTGGAATATTGGTCACCTCAGGCAGAAACTACTGTGTCTTGGGAACATTCAAGGTCTCCTCTCCTTGTCGTTGAGAAATACACAATGGATTGTTGCCAATCATTGTTAGCCTCCTGTGCTGTAGAATCACAGGAGTAATCCTCCTGCCCAACTGAGCCTAACCCCATTAACCCAAAGCAGCAGACATTTTCCCTTCAAACATCTCCGGACATCAGGGTCATGAGTATAGACGACAGGAACATACTGCAGGAAGAAGCAGGTGCTCCCAGCTTCACGGAAGCGGGGAGAGTCCTTACCTCCACGGGCTCCCTTTACTTACTCGGCTTAGGGTCTTAGAGGATCCTCTCCAAAGCCACAATACATGTATAAAGATGGAGGAAGGCAGGAGGAGCAGCAAAAGCGAGAGGGTCAGAGTTGCTTTTGTGTTACATTGAGGTGGTTTTTGGTTTTGTTTTTGTTTTTGAGTCAGGATCTCCTGGAGTCCAGCTGGCTTGTACCTCCCTCTGCAGCCAAGACCTTTAACCCCAGATGGTCATACCCCACCCAAGTCCTGGGATTACAAGTGTGCATCATTAAGCTTGTTTTGTTTATTTTAATTTTTATTATATTTTAATGTGGTGTGTGTGTGTGTGTGTGTGTGTGTGTGTGTGTGTGTATGTGTGTTCTCCTGCTGTGGTGTATCAGCGGAAGTTAAAGGACAATCTGCAGGATCAATTCTCTCCCTTCACCTTACAGGTCCCGGGGATGGAACCCATGGCATCAAGCTTGCTGGGCGCCTTTACTTACTGAGCCATCTCACCGGCCCCAGCCAGTTTGTTTTTTTGTTGAAAGTCAGAGATTGAATGGAGTCAGGAGGGAGAGCCAGGTGGGAGTGATGACATTTGGGGGTGAGAACAAGAGACCTCAAGAGACATCAAAAGAAAGCGGGCCTGGCTTCTGACATCAGCGAGAGGTCCATGGTCTCTGTAAGGCTATAGAGACTGGTGGGGATTCGAGGGAGAGAGAAAAGGGAGCCAGAGGAGGTCCTAAGGACTACCTCCTCCCACTCTGCCCACACACACCCCCAATCCTAATCCCATCTCCCACCTTGGGTGTCTTCCATCCCAACTTCAGTTTCGATGTAAGACGGAGATGATTCTGAGAAGCCGCTTTGGTGCTCAGTCAGCTAGACAGGGTGTAGAAAATACGCGACCTGGACCGGGGAGAGGGGAAGTTCCCATTCACAGCTCAGCCGCCACAGGCAAGTATGGCCTGAAGCCAGCTAGCTCTCTGTGCGGACCTGATGACTAGGCACCCCATTCCATTGGGGGCTGCCCTCACCCAGACCCTGCAGCTGGCGTCCGCCACGCCTCCTGCCACGCCCTCTTGCCTATCTGCCTCGTCATTGGCTTCCCGACTTGTGCCCGAGCCCCCAACGGAGTAATTAACAAGGGATTAATGAGATTCCCAATGTCAACAGAAAAATCGATGGGCCTTGGAGCCCGAGCGGCGACTGCGCAGTCTCGCGGGGGGGTCGGAGGGTGGAAAGGGCGTCGAGGCATCTGTCCCAGGGCACCTGGGACCTTACCAGGATAGAGAATCCGCGCTGCAACCCAAGCGGTGGGGAGCCCGCGACCATGGCTTCGCAGACTTCAGGTAGGGTTCCTTAGCTCGAGCTGGGACACCCCCGAGCGCCCGGGGACAGCTGACTGAACCTTCTCTGGGAGCCCATCTTCACACTCACTGCTCCAAAGTGGGGGTTCATGATCCAGGCGCTCCAAGGATTGGACGGAGCAGAGTGAGTGAGGCGACCCTAGGCTGTCCCCTCTGTATCACACATCCCAACTCTGGCTCTGCGCCCACATCCTCATCTCCACCTCACCCCTGGGTTCAAGGGTCCTCATAGATCAAAGGCAGTGCCCAGGCCTGAACGAAACCAGAAACCTGGATATATGGTTGGTTAAAAAATACAGTACTAAGGCTGCCTAGGTCTTCCCCAACCCCTGCTCCAAACAAAATCCCAAAGTTTCCCTGCCAGCGCTCCGCAGCCTCCCTTGGAGCTGGCCCTGTACTACCGGTCCCGTGGCCCCGACGGTTCATCTTTCGTTGGCTGCCTCTGAACGCGACCATAAACCAGTTTGGTGTCTAGGACTTCCCTTGAACTGGCATCGTGCCTAAGAGGCGTACCAAGGGTGGCAGAGTTCTAGCTGGTTCCACGCGCGTTTGTTCTAGCTCTTTTTTTCTGGGTCCCTTGGTGCTTGCTCACCTGGCCTATCATTGAACCGTACTTGCCCCTTTGAGAACCGCTGGTGGAGCACTGAACCGCCGAACAGAGGAACAGGGGAAACCATCCGAAGGAAGAGGATCTGGAACCTTCTGCTCCAGGGCCCCCACACCTCCCACTCCCAAGGCCTGCAGTCTGAGCGAAAACTCCAACCCTTTAGTCCCTCTGGGATCTTGATCTCTTGGAAAGGTCACACACTTCTATCAGGCACAGCTCTTCGTGTATGCTCATGCATCAAATCACTAAAGTCTGAGGAGACTCCGGAGGGTGGCTTGATATCATGTAGCCATTCCTTCATTTATTCATTCAGTAACTTGCCGGGCTTCAGATGCAGCTCAGCGGTACTGCACCGGTCTAACATTCACAGGGTTGGGGGCGGGGGTGGAGGTGGGGGTTGGGAGGTCGGGATGGGAGCTAGATGCGGTGTGAGAAAGTGAAACTTACGGAGCACCAGGCATTACTGTTCCATAGTTGCTCATTCACTTCACCGATGGACGCGGGAATCCAGACTACAAAAACCAAGTAGCTTGGCCGAGATCACAGAGATGCTAAATGCCATCTGGGCTCTTGATCGGTAGGGGGTGGGGAAGGAAGGACAGATTGTGAGGAGGAGGAGGTGGAGCCACCAGGGCGGGCAGAGAAGGAGCAGGGAGGTGTCCTGGGAGCTTTCCTTGCTCAACCTGGGTGAGGGATGTAAAAGATAACCATCTGGAACACCTCCTCAGCGGCAGAAAGATGGAAAGCGTTAATGGGAGGGTCTCTGTCCACAGCTGTGGTGCTGAAATCCCCCCAGGAACAGCCGGAGTCCAGGACATGCATTTGGTGGGCTTTAGGGCTGTGTTAGACTTGGAGAGGTGGAGTGGAACAGGACCTCATCTCTGTCCAGAGGAGTCCCCTTGAGAGGACCAGCCCAGGATGGTGCACACTCATGCTCAGCAGAGGGGTGGCCCAATAAAGTAGCCAAGACTCTGCTTGGGCAGAGTGAAGGCTCCCCCCATGAAGAGGCTGGGTGAGGATCATTGGTGGCAGTGGGCAGGCAAGGAAGAACAGCAGAAGAAGGAGCCAAGAGACCACGTGGAAAACATGGAATCTGGGTTCGAATGGATATGTGGACCCTGGGGTGTGGCCAGGGGCTGGATGGGAGGAGGTAGGCTTGGCCCACAGATGACAACATGGATTAGCAAAGGAGAGAAAGCTGTTTTTAAAAATCTTGAAAAGGATCCAAAGTTTATTTCTTCACTGTCCCAGAGAATAGAAGGCATCAGTTCTCAGTATCACCCAGGGAGCATGTGGAGAAATAGGCCTGGGAGGCTGTGGTCAGGGCCAGTATGGTGAGGGTCGCCTAGTAGTGTCTTTTTTGTTTTGTTTTTTTTTTGTTTTTGTTTTTGTTTTTTTTTTGAGACAGGGTTTCTCTGTGTAGCTCCAGCTGTCCTGGAACTCATTCTGTAGACCAGGCTGGCCTCGAACTCAGAAATCCACCTGCCTCTGCCTCCCAAGTGCTGGGATTAAAGGCATACGCCACCCTTGCCAGGCCCTAGTAGTGTCTTGAGCAGTGATTCTCAACTTGTGGGTCATGAATCCTTTGGGGGGCAGTGAATGATCCTTTCATGGGAGTTGTCTAAGACCACCCAAAACCACAGATATTCACATTATGATTCCTCACACTAACAGAATGACAGTTATGAAGTAGCAACCCAAGTAATTTGATGGTAGGGGAATCACCACAAAAAGGGGAACTGTATTTAAGAGTGGCAGGATCAGGAAGGTTGAGAACCATTGGTCTTGAAGAAGAAGCAGAACAAAGCTCCATTAATGAAGATAAAGTATCTTGGGCAATGCTATGAACAAAGGATACTGGGGGTGGCAAGCAAAGACCTTCACCCAGCCTGAGGACCAGCTGGAGTCACCAAAGAGCAAGAGGGTGAGAATCGTAGACAAAGGACGGGGGCATGTACAAAGATAGGGAGGTGAGCACAGCAGAGGCATTCTGGGAACTACAGCAAGATGCTGCAGCCCATGGGAAGAGCAGCAGGGCCTGAGCCTGAGCCTGTGCTGGGGGTGGGTGGAGGCAGGAACAGGAAGCTGCAGTGGAGCAGGGGCCACTGTTCCCTGAACACCGTGTGCACCAGGCCCTCATTAGCACACAGTGTCTCGTTTCACTCAGAAAGGCCCCACACGTCTTGGACTTTATACTGAGGGCAACTGGCTGTCTTTGCAGAACTCTTATTAGGGGACAGACACTGTAATCAGGAAGGCCAGCCCAGGAGAGAGCAGATAGGCTCCAGACTAAAGTAGTGGTTGATCTGAGAAGCCAGGGAGGCATAGGGGTACAGGTATGCACAGGTATGTATAATCCCAGCACATGGGAGGCGGAGGCAGGAACACTGAGCGTTCAAGGCCAGCTTGGGCTACAGAGCCAGTCTGTAAAGGAAGAGAGCTAATAAGAGAGAAACCAAGAGGAAGAGAAATAGGGATGAAGGAAGGAGGCAGGCAGTATGGGAGCTGGGGTGGACAGCCTTGGGGTCCTGAGTCCCCCCCAGCCTGATGGGATGCAGAGTCTGGACAGAAACAAGGATGAAGCTCAGCTCACTGCCAGGAGATGTGAACATAGAAGCCCTCTGGGATCATGAGGATTAGGAAGCAGGAGGTAAGCTGGTATGAACTCAGAGGCCAGGGGCCAGAATGCTTGGTGGCAGGAGCTCTGTAGGGAGCAGCAGAGCTGGCAAGCACGCAGAAGCAGTAGGTCCACTGGGGAGGAGCAATGCTCAAGTGGCCCAAGGGACAGCACTACAGCTGTTGAGTGGCCCAAGATTGGGTCCAAGCAAGTGGCTGGCCTAAAAGAAAGCTTCAGGTGAGCAAGGAAATGACAAGAGACATTCAGGGTAAGAGGACAGTCATGGTAGTGGCCTCTTGCTATGCATGCAGCTGGAAGTGGGGGTGGGGGGCAACAGAAGTTGAGGCAGAGAAAGTCAAGTGCATGGCATTCGTGCTGATCTTCACCCATCCTGTGCACGTGGCAGACATTGCAAGTCGACCCCAGAGCTTTTCTTCCACCTTTAAGGAGTTATAAGATAAATTTAATTATAGCGATATTTTTATTTATTTAAGAAGAACACTGCAGAGCTGGAGAGATGGCTCAATGATTAAGAGCACTGACTGCTCTTCCAGACATCCTGAGTTCAATTCCCAGCAACCACATGGTGTCTCACACCCATCTGTAATGGGATCTGATGCTCTCTTCTGGTGTGTCTGAAGACAGCTATAGTATACTCACATACATACAATAAATAAATATATTTAAAAAAATAAAGAAGAAGAAGAAGGAGAAAGAAGAGGAGGAGGAGGAGAAGAAGAAGGCTGAAGCTAGAGGAAACTCCTCCAGTCCCTTCATCCCCTCCCCCAGAAGAAACTCTATTGTGAACCCAGTGGGTGTCACCTAGACCTTGCCAGCATCTATGGACACTCCATAATAGAGTATTATTCCAGACCACAGAATTCTTTCCTGCCAAGCTCAGATTCAGCCTCAGGATCCTACTCAACAGAGAACACTGTGGTTGATCACACCCCTCTGGATTTCATGGGTGGAGCTCCTTCACACATTAGCAGGTTCACAGTGACTTTTGCTGGTTAGAAGTCTCAGCTTGGAAAAAGGCCCAGTGACAGGACAGTACTCAAGTGACCCTCACTGTCTTGGCAAAACATCAACCCACTTTAGGATGAGCAATTGAGTTCAGAAATGAGTTGGCCCAGTCATGGATAGGTGTATTCAAAATAACCAGTCTTTTGTGCCCATGGGCAGCACGGAGGGCTTCTGTATATCTCTTGGTCTGTATCAACCTTAGGTCCCATCAGGAGCTCTAATGTCCCGACTAGAGAGGCTCCGTAGGAGCTGATGATGGATTCCAACCCAGGTCCCCTTGCCAACTGATCTATTTTCCCTCTCCAGCCCCTGCTGAGCCTGCACCCATGCCTTCCTCAGAAGCAGAGACCACTGAGTCAGCATCTACCTATGACCAAGCAGACATGGAGACCAAGCACGCGGGGCCCCCAAGCCCCCCAAAGCGGAAGTCCTGGCTGGCTCGGCATTTCTCCCTGCTGTTGCGGAGAGACCGACAGGCTCAGAAGGCCGGGCAGCTCTTCTCAGGGCTCCTGGCTCTCAATGTGGTATTCCTGGGTGGGGCTTTTATCTGTAGCATGATCTTCAACAAGGTGTCTGTCACTCTGGGGGATGTGTGGATCCTGCTGGCCGCACTGAAGGTCCTCTCCCTGTTGTGGCTCCTCTACTACACAGTGGGTACCACACGGAAACCCCACGCAGTCCTGTACCGTGACCCCCACGCAGGACCCATTTGGGTGAGGGGTGAGTGTCCAGTGCTAGGTGGGTGGAGAGGGCAGGGAAAGGAGACCATGCCCACTGAGCAAGTGTCTGCCCCCATCTGCCCCCATCTCTCCCCGCCAGGCTCCTTGGTGCTCTTCGGCAGCTGTACCGTCTGCCTGAATGTATTTCGAATGGGTTACGATGTGAGCCACATTCACTGCAAGTCAGAAGTGGAACTCATCTTTCCAGCCATTGAGATTGTCTTTATGATTATCCAGGTGATGGGTCTCCCATGCCCCCGTACCTCCAGGGACACACACACCATCCAGCCACCACATAGGTGATGTCTCCAGGCCCCAGGGTGTAGACACCCATCAGTCACAACCCACCTCCTCCGTGTATCCTCACCCACACACACACTCCTCTGCACACATGCACCTCCACACATACCTGTCTCCCAGGTGGAGACGCCTATAAACACACTTGACTCTGTGTGCCTGCATACACTTAAACCCAGGTCCCATATGTCCCTGCTCCGCCCTCTGTTGAGTCTCTGCTGTGCTATATGCACATCACCTTACTTCTCTGGCCAAGTAGGTATTTCCTCCTCCTCTTCCTCCTCCCCCTCCTCCCCTCCCCTCCTCCCTCCCTCCTCCCCTCCTCCCCTCCTTCCCCTCCTCCTCCTCCTCTTCCCCTCCCTCTCCTCCCTCCCTCC
>NW_022196911.1:111722287-111763054 GCF_008632895.1 Mastomys coucha
CTCCCTCCCTCCTTCCCTCCTCCCCTCCTCCCCCTCTTCCCTCCCTCCTTCCCCTCAAGCAGTAACAATTGAGTCCCTTTTCATAGCTGAGGGAACTACAGCACCAAGATGTTCACCACTGGCCTAATACCACACAGTAAAAAAAAAAATGGCCAAGCCAGGAGTCCAACCCAGGCTTCCTTACAGAGTCTTCCATTGTAGACACACACACACACACACACACATGCACACGCACACACATGTGCACACACGCGCACACACGCACACACACACGCACGCCCCACACACACATACGCACATGCACGCGCACACACACGCATGCACGCATGCATACACACACACACACACCTGAGGCGTCCCCCTTCATGCCACCACATCACTGGGCTCAAGGCCCTGTCTCTTTCAGACGTGGGTGCTCAGGAGACACTGTAAGGACTGTGTTCAGGTGCAGACCAACCTCACCAGGTAAGCCGTCCCTCTGGATGAAGTCTCCCAGTGTTCTCTGTTTCCACGGCTCTCCAGTTTCCCCAAACAGGAGGAGCCTGAGGCTGTGGCTTAGTGTGGGCTGCATCCCAAGTGACCCCTAGGGGCTCCTGGAATCCTGCCACCTCTGAGACTGAGTGGTCATCCCAATGGGAGCGGAGGGTGAGGACGGGTCCCTAGGAGCATCCAGGCTGTGAGCAGACTGTGGCCCTTCCTCCAGGTGTGGGCTCATGCTGACTCTGGCCACAAACCTGCTAATGTGGGTTTTGGCTGTGACCAATGACTCCATGCACCAGGAGATTGAGGCTGAGCTTGACGCCCTCATGGAAAAATTCTCAGGTACAAAGGGGACCAGAACTTTCCCCATTGTGTGTGTGTGTGTGTGTGTGTGTGTGTGTGTGTGTGTGTGCACGCGCGCGCAGAGAGCTGAATTTGGTCCCTTGGAGCCCACATTTAAAAAGCTACACAGAGCCAGACATTGTGCTGCACACCTTTAATCCCGGCACTTGAGAGGTAGAGGCAGGCAGATTTGTGTGAGTTCAAGGCCAGCCTAGTCTATATAGTGAGTTCCAAGCCAGCTAGGGAAGATGGCCTGACAAATCAATCTGGGACTCACTGACCAGCCAGCCTAGCCTAATTGAACTGTAGGCTAATGAGAGACTGTATCAAAAAAAAAAAAAAAAAAAAAAGAAAGAAAGAAAAAGGAAAAAAGAAAAAAATCCATATACTCATATACTTCCTAAGGGATGACACCCAGTTGGGCATCTTCTGATCTCTGTTTGCATGTACACACATGTATACACACACACACACAGAGTTCCCATGACAATGGTCCCCTTCATGCTCTATCAGGGACTGGTACCTGTTGTACAATCCCTGCAGCCATGTTGCTGTCAGCAAGCCAGTCACTAAACCTGGTTGAGCTGGTCACTGAGAAGTCTTTCAGGCATGCTTCCAATCCATGGCATTTGTATTTACTTGTAAGAGACTAAAAGCCCTTGGGCTGAAAGGAGTGCTATCCTAATGCAATCTTAGTATCTAAATGTACGGGGAGGGAGTGGAGACTTGTGGATAGGAAACGCTCCCTATGTTATCCCAGCCAGCCAATTCTGAACCTGTATAGTCTGCCCTTAAAGTAACATCCCGCCCATACATCCACATGAAGAGCTTGCAGTCTTCGGGATCCAGCCACACCTTTGTGTCTGCCCCACCCACAGGTGGCATTATGACCTGTGTGCACCAGCTCGCATGCATTCACACACCCTGGGCATGAATCATGGCATACCTCTATGTGTGGCCATCCCTCACCTTCTATTTGTACTTTTGCACAAAATGTACAAAGAGGGAGCTTTAGTCAGTGACATCATGGATGTGTGTGTGTGTGTGTGTGTCTGTGGCTTAGGGGTTGGAACAGAGCCTCTGTTAGGCAAGCACTCTACCACTGAGCCACACCCACAGCTTCAATTATTATTGTTGGACTCCAGAGACTCAGTGGCCAGTCAGTTTAGCTAAAACAGTGAGCTGCAGATTCAGTGGAAGACCCTGTCTCAAAATATTAGGTGGAGAAACAATTAAGGAAGACAAACATTGAACCTATACATACACACATGCATAGGGAGTATGACAGCACACACACACACACACACATGCACTCATATGTATGTGCACACGCATGTCAGATACACAATAGAGCCTCCTTTGCCAATGTTGACCTCCCTTCCCCGATCCTTCTCCCTTAGCTTTCCAAGTGTTGGGATTCCAGGTGTGAGATATTATTTCAGATTTAAATTCTTGTTTGTTGTTTTTGCAGTACAGGCATTCAAACTCAGGGCCTTAAGTAAGTTCTTTCCCACAGAGCCACATTCCTAACCCTTAACTTTCTGAGATAGAGTTTAGCTATGCAGCCCAGGCTGGCCTTGAACTTGAGATCCTTCTGCTCTGGTCTCCCAAGTGGCAGATTGTGTCACCATGCCTGGCACGTAGGTTAAGATTCTAATTTTCTTAGTTATATGTTTTTGTGTCTGGCTATGTGCATGAGGGGGGTCTGTGCACATATGTGTGGGTGTCTTATGAGGTAGGAGGGCCATTAGAACTGGAGCTACAGGTGGTTGTGAGCATCTGATGTGGGTGCTCGGAACTGAACCTGGGTCCTCTGTGGGGGGACCATTGAGCCATTTCTCTAACCTGTTAAGGTGGTGGTGGTTGTTGTTGTTATTGTTGTTGTTGTTGTTGTTGTTGTTGTTCTTCTTCTTCTTCTTCTTCTTCTTCTTCTTCTTCTTCTTCTTCTTCTTCTTCTCCTTCTCCTATTCCTTCTCCTCCTCCTCCTCCTCCTCCTCCTCCTGCTCCTCTTCCTCCTCCTCCTCCTCCTTCTCCTTCTCCTCCTCTTTTTCTTCTCCCTCCTCTCCTTCTCCTTTTTCTTCTAAGTGTCTTAGGGTTTCTTTTATATTTTAATTTTTTTATTCACTTAACATCATGATCACAGCTCCCCCCTCAGGTTCTTTTCTATGTTCTTTTTTTAAAGATTTATTTATTTATATGATGTATATTTGCACACCAGAAGAGGGCATTGGATCCCATGAGACTACAGTTGTAGATGGTTATGAGCCACCAAATGGATGATGGGAATTGAACTCAGGATCTCTGCAAGAGCAGCCACTGCTCTTACCCACTGAGCCATCTCTCCAGCTCCCTAGTTTTTATACTGTGATGAGAAACCATGACCGAGGCAACTCTTATAAAGGAAATTTTTAATCAGGGCTGGCTTACAGTTTCAGAGGTTCAGTCCATTGTCATCATGGCAACACACAGGCAGACATGGTGCTAGAGAAGGAGCTGAGAGTTCTACATCTTGATCCAAAGGTAGCAGAAGGGGACTGTGTGTCACACTAGGTGTAGCTTGAGCATAGAAGACTCAAAGCCCACCCCCAAGTGACAGACTTCTTCCAACAAGGCCACACCGCTTAACAGAGCCACTCCCTATGGCAAAGCATTCGAGCACATGACTCTTTGGGGGGGTCATACCTGTGTAAACCAGCACAATGACCTCTTCATTTGCTTCCCGGTGGTGGCACTTGGCTCCTTCCCTCTCCCCTGTTTGTCCTAGAATTGGATGTATAGCCCAGACTATGACTTGGATTCAGCTCAAGCACTCTGGCACCTACATGCCCCAGTGATTCCATGCACTCATCCAGAGGGGCTGCCTTCTGATTGCCCTAGTATGGGCTGCTGGGGTTGGTCACTGCATTCAGCATTCAGGTGTGGCAGCCCAGTTTCTTATTGCAGATGTTGGGTTTGCTCTACCAGCCACGCAATATGTAGAGATAAGTGCTTGGCCTCAGGGACAGCATGGCTGAAATGTTTTAGGGAAGTTTGACACCTAGCATCTTTGAATCCCTTTGTAAAACAGTAATCACGTTTTGATTCCCAATCTCTACGCTCCAGCCTCAGATATTTCCACATCTGTAAAATGAACATCAGGCTGGGTCCTGTCCAAATCCAGTATGCTCCAAGAGTGGGTGACTGAGCGACCGGGGCCACAAAGTTCTTCCGTGCAGGACCTACCTGAGAAACTGTCTTTCCTGCCCTATCCCCCTCTCAGGGAACGGGACCAACACTTGTATGTGCCTCAACGCAACAGTGTGCGAGGTCTTCCGGAAGGGTTATCTGATGCTCTACCCCTTCAGCACCGAGTACTGCCTCATCTGCTGTGCCGTGCTCTTCGTCATGTGGAAGAACGTGGGCCGCAGCCTGGCAGCCCACTCGGGTGCCCATCCCAACAGACCACCCTTCCGCCTGCACGGGACCATCTTTGGGCCACTGCTGGGCCTTTTGGCACTGGTGGCTGGCGTATGCGTCTTTGTGCTCTTCCAGATCGAAGCGAGTGGCCCTGACATAGCCCGCCAGTACTTCACCCTCTATTATGCATTCTACGTGGCTGTGCTGCCCACCATGAGCCTCGCGTGCCTAGCAGGCACAGCCATCCATGGGCTGGAGGAGCGCGAACTGGACACGCTCAAGAACCCCACACGCAGCCTGGATGTGGTGCTGCTCATGGGTGCTGCCCTGGGCCAGATGGGCATTGCCTACTTCTCCATCGTGGCGATCGTGGCCACCCAGCCACATGAGCTACTCAACCAGCTCATCCTGGCCTACTCACTGCTGCTTATCCTGCAGCACATCACTCAGAATCTCTTCATCATCGAGGGCCTGCACCGCCGCCCGCTCTGGGAGCCTGTGGTCTCCGGTGAGATGGAGAAGAAGGATACTGAGCTACCCCGCAGAGGCTCCCTGCGGGAGCTGGGTCAGGACCTACGGAGAGCCTCAAGGGCCTACATCCACTCCTTCAGCCACCTCAACTGGAAACGCAGGATGCTCAAGGAGATCTCTCTCTTCCTCATCTTCTGCAACATCACCGTGAGTGTCTGGGCAGAAGCTCCTGGGGCACAGGCGTGGTGTGGGGGCGTGGTGTGGGGGCGTGTAGCGGTGTGGGGGCGTGATTTGGGGCGTGTGGCGATGTGTGGGCGTGGTGGGGGCGTGGTGGGGCGTAGGCCCGGTGTGTGGACATGGTGTGTGGATCCAGAGCCCCTGATTTAAGAAGTCATTCTTCTCTTTCCAACTACCTGTATGCTTCTTGAGAACCAGGAGTATCTCCAGCAGCTCCCTGCAAACTGTCTGGCGCGAATTAATGTGCTCCACACATAGCAAAGTGCCCTTTACAAATGTGTGAGATTCTGACTTGCAGTCTAGGCGGGGAAAATGACAGGGGGCTGGTTAGAAAATGACCACTAAACTCTTCGTCCATTGGATTTGGCCAAAGGGGCAGCCCAGAACTACTTGTTTTCTATTAATCCCTAGTAGGAGAGGTTGCATTGATCTCCTAGCTTCTGGTGGCTGCTATGTCATGGGCCCCTGGTCCTTTAATCATTGCTATACCTCCAAATGACTGCCCACCCCCCTTGACATATTGAAGCTTATGTTTCTGATCAGCCACACACTCACCCCCCACCCCCCGCGCCTCTCATATCCTGTAAGTGGGAGAGCCACAGGACCACTCAGGGTTGTTTAGCACTGAAAACACACTCCAGATGTGAAACAGCTGTGAAACATGCAGGGAAGTGATACATTGGCTTTAAGCTGTGTCAGGAGTTGAGAGATGGAAGTATGGGTCCCAAGAGCCAGGGCAGGTTTTCAAGGAAGTTGATAAGGTTGATCTGGGCTTTGGGAAATGAGCAGAATTCTCACAGGTCGGTAGAAGATGCAGGTGGCTGTAACTAGCGGAAATAGTAACGCCTGAGCTCAGGGCCTAGGGTACAACAGCCCAGCTGGGCAACAAAGACTGCTAGCTGGGAGGTCCTGCCAAGTGCCACATATAGAGAGAGGCAGCCCTGTGGGGCTCAGCCTGGCCTCAGGTAAGCCAAGGTGGCCAAGGCCCTCTGTGTCAGGTACTCAGAAAGCCTCTTGGCTGTGAACCCAGCTCTGCAAGGCCCAGGATGATGATGTGGGTGTAGCATTGCAGGAACTGCTGGTTCTAGGTCAGCCTCCCCTGAGCTGAGCAGCTTAAGATTTAGGAGCGCCCCATCCCTCACCCAGCAGCCTCTTTCCTCTCTCTCTCTCTCTCTCTTTCTCCCCAGCTGTGGATGATGCCTGCCTTTGGCATTCACCCAGAGTTTGAAAACGGGCTGGAAAAGGATTTTTACGGCTACAGGGCCTGGTTCACCATTGTTAACTTCGGCCTGCCTCTGGGGGTCTTCTACCGCATGCACTCTGTCGGGGGACTCGTGGAGGTCTACCTGGGGGCCTGAGTACTCAAGGAACCCAGCCACAACTGAACCCCAAAAGTGCAAAGGCAGAAAAAGAAACTTGGGGTATCTGGACAAGACACATCAAGAGGTGCAGAAACCTGCCTAGGGGTTCCCAGAATGATCTATCTTCAACCTGACTGCCTGGAACTCAAAACCAAGGGCGGGGCTTGGGGAATAGAACCAACAGGCCACGTAGTCAAGGATGTACCTCCCGGGGGGCTGCCAAAGGCTGTGAGGGTCAGTATGAAATTGTGGAGTCTGGGGGCTGGAAGAGGCTGAGTCCTTCTGTGGGACATCCTAGAAGCTCAGAACTCCGACTGGGAGCTCAGAACCCAGCACTCCAAGCTTGGCAGGCAGCCCTGCCCCTCTCCCCACACGCCCGTCTCCTAATGAGCTCATTCATTAGCTGCCAGGCAGGGCCTAACAGCTCTTTCCTGCTTCCATAAACCCTGTTTGTTTGATCGATCCCCTTTGGCCTTTGTGGTGTTTGTTCTGAGGACAGAACTGCCACTCCAGGTGTGGCGAGGAGAGTCCTCTCAAGCCAGACACTCCCGTTCCTCAGCCAGGAGTGGTCTACCCCAGATAATCTCTGTCTCCTCTATGGACAAGCAGGAAGAGATGGGTCTGGGCTTGTATAGCCCTGACCTCCACCCTTCACCGGTTCTGTCTCTCGGAACAGAGCCTCGGGAGCATTTTTGCAACTGCCTTACTATGGGTGGTCACTGCGGCCTCTGCCTTCCCAGTGCCCAGGCCTGCCTGGTCCTCTGAGCCACTGGGTGAGGCGGGGAGGTGAGCAAGCAAGCAACACCAGCCCTCCATCCATCTCTCTGAGCCCAGAACAAATATGTCCAAGGTGAGGCCCAATGGGTATGACCCTGGCCCTGCAGACAGGGCTCTGCCCTTCCCAGAATCCCCTGCTCCTATGAAGCTACACACCATCAAGCCCAAGTCTCCTTGATTCTAGTTCTGGCCACCTGAGGCCGGGCAAAAAACTTAGGCTTTTGGCCTCTCCTGCATGGGCTTTTCTCTGAGTAATGGCTGCCAAACCCTGGGAGACAGAGCACAGTTCTGCAGTTACACACACGCACACACACACACACACACACACACACACACACACACGCATGCACACACGCACACACATACACTCACACACACACACACCGGCCAAAATGGCAAATGATGGCTCAGTCATGGGGCAAGAGTTCTCTGATGATGATACCTCTGGGGTATAGAGTCCCCAGCTGCCCTGAAGATAAGAGCCCTAGCCACGCACCTCCCCCAACTCCAGGTACAGAGACACAACAGCACAGGGAGGGACATTTTATTGTGTAAAGTGGCCGATTGTACAGAGCAAAGATTGTACTGACAGAGGAGGCAAAGGAGACCCAGAGGCCAGAGCAGGGGCTCGGAGAGTGTGTAACTCCCACCACCCAGGCAGCAAATAAGGCAGGGACACTGACATCCTTCAGGTTCCACCTGGGGCAAAAAATCCCCCAACCCCGGGCCTGAAGCAGGGCACCCTGCTCCAAGCCCCTAAAGCAGCACACTCCGCAGCCGTGCTTCGTAAGCTGCCAGCCCACAGCCTCCTTGGCCAGCCGCTCAGCCACCCTCTCCCCAGGGGCGCTGGCAAGGAGAAGGCCCGACAGTAGTCTCAGACCAGGTGCCCCACGGGGCAGCACATGCTCCTTTTTGAGACAGCTTACTAGGGCACAGTGACCTGGCAGCTTCTGGGGGCAGGCAGCACAAGGGCAGGTCTTGAGGGAGGAGCCAGAGTGGGCAGGGGTTCTGATGGGGTTGAATCTCTGGAGACAAGAGGCTCCTCCTAGAACAGCCCTGAGGGCAGAGGGGCACTTTTTTTTTTTTTAAATCCCTGTTGTCTCCAGCCACGGTGGGCACCTGGGACCTGCCATCCAGGACCAACTACTCTGTTTGCCCCACATCCTGATAACAGAACAATGGGCTTGGGAGCACTGGGGACCAGAACCATCTCCTGGTCCTATTCCCTGGTCTCCGTCCGTCCTCACACCCGCTGGATCTCAAACAGCTTCACATCAGTGTCATACCAGATGGGCGGGTCCACATTCCTACAGAGGGAGTGTGCACTGTCACCTTCTTGCAGGGGATACCTTGGAGACCCACCCCCCCCCAAGGAAGAGCCAGGTAGCTACAAGGCCCCCACCCAACCCGATGCCCTTACTCTGGGTAATGAGCGCCCACCCGCCTGATTGATTAGACATTAGCCCCACTACGGTTTGAGGAATCCAGAGCTAAGGTGGGCAGTCCTAAGGCAGACATCCAGATCTCCCCCAGGTTGTAACTTCCCTACCCCTAACAGGACCCACCTCAAATAGATAACGCCCCACATGTAGGTACGGAACCACATGGCAGTCCCTGAGTTCGCCTGGTACTTGCGGATAAGGATGGGGTGGGGCACAGGCAGAAGCCCCACTAGGGTGCCATGCTGCAGGAACCTCAGGATCTCAGACTCGTCTGTCAGACCCCTGGAGAAAGAGGTGGGGTCTCCAGCACGTACACTGTGTGCTCCGCAACCCACCCGCCCCGAGCCTGAGCTGGCCCCTCCCCTCAGGCCACCTGCCCGCCCCGCCCCTCTCCCTGGCCAGCTTCTGGACTCACTTGTCAATGCAGATCTTCTCCACCTGCGGAACCAGGACCTGCAGCAGGCGCATGATGGTCTGCAGCGGCAGCTTTGACTTCCAGGACAAGATCTGTGAGAGCCACAACCAGAGTTAGGAGACAGGCTTGTCCTTGACCCAGAGCCACGGCTCTCCGCCCTACTACCCCCGCCGCCCCCGCCTCCGCCAGGCACAGCATGGCCGGCACCAAGCAGAGCCTGTGGCATGGTCTGCACCAAGCAGAGCCTGTGAAGGGGAACTGTTGCTAATGGGAAGGGCCAGGCCACGATGAGCACTGCCACGGGCCAGCTGCTGGGCCTTCCGGAAGACCTTCCCCTTTAATCCTCACAATGGCTGGATGGCACGATCATAAGCCTGTTTATTACAACCATCCAGAGCAATCAGTGGGGCTCACAGGAAACACACAGGGAGTGGAAGGGATTTGGGCAGGAACTCAGCAAGGGTGATTGACAAAGGAATCAGTTATATGGGCAACTCTGAAAGAGCAGACTGGAGCCAAGGTCGCGCGACTGGAAACACTGTCCCTCAGCATGGTCTTTGGTTTGCTTTTCTTTTCTTTCTTTCTTTCTTTCTTTCTTTCTTTCTTTCTTTCTTTTTTCTGAGACATAGTTTCTCTGTATAGCCCTGGCTGTCCTGGAACTCACTCTGTAGGCCAGGCTGGCCTCAAACACAGAAATCCACCTGCCTCTGCCTCCCAAGTGCTGGGATTAAAGGCATGCGCCACCACCGCCCAGCTCTTTCTCTTATTTTTTTTTAAGATTTATTTATTTTATGTATGTGAGCACACTGTCACTATCTTCAGACACACCAGAAGAGGGCATCGGATCTCATTACAGATGGTTGTGAGCCACCATGTGGTTGCTGGGAATTGAACTCAGAACCTCTGGAAGGGCAGCCAGGGCACTTACCCTCTGAGCCATCTCTCCAGCCCCTGTCTTTGGTTTTCTTACTCTAGTCTTTTCCCAAGCTGGACCTCTAAACACCGCCCCTGCTCAATGCCTTCTACCCAAACCCCGGCTCCCAGGTCTTCCTCCAGCTGTGTCTCTTACCCAATCTGATGTTGGGCTCCACTGGCCACTGGCTGATGCATTGGACAATCTCCGTTGTTCCCTCCATGTTTGGCTGGGCTCCTGGTTCTCAGAAAGAAATGGAAGTGACCAGAGAAAGAATGGATACAAATGGATACAAGGTGCAATCGTAGAGTAACATGTCTCCTCTGGCCCCACTATAAGACTTGGGGGGAGAGGGCTGCACCAGACCTATACCCTTTGCCCTGGTCCCAAGGGCCAGCCTAGCCCAGGCCAGCTGAGTGACAGGTTTAGGGCCAGGGGCTGACAGAGAAGGCAGGGTAAAGGCCAGACTCAGATAAGGTGATGGATGAGGAGCCGAAGGTCACAGGGCTTTGCTGCAACCGATAAACAAAAGGGAGAGGTATGTGATCGGGACACCTCTCCCTCTGGTTCAGTGATGCCAGCCCCGAGTCCCTTGTTCTAACACGGCAACCTTAGAGTGCCCTGGCCTTGCCCACTCCCATACTTCAGGATTCAGAGAGCACCATCCCCCGGGGCATTCCCAGTACCTACCCCCTCAGACGGGCTGCCTTCTGCTGAGTTCTGCTGGGATTCGGGCTCTAGAGACCGCAAGGTACCATCCTCTGATACCTGGGATTTCTCTGTCAGCTTGTCGATGCCTGGGGGGGGGGGAGCACAGGAGGAAGAGAGGGACATGCCATAGTACCCCTCCTGGCCCAGGAGGCTGTGTGCTCCCCATTCACAGCTGAGACAGTGTCTGTCTTTCCCTCCTATAGCTACTTTAAGTTCTGAGCCCTGCCCATGTCCCTCCTCTAATCCTCACCCCCCCAACCTAGGCCCACCCAGTACTTCCACCCCCACATGCTGTTGAAGTCCTTTTTCTCGGCTTCCTAGACAGGCATGACACCCCCGCGATCACACCCATCCCCTGACAATGCGCCCCCCGGCCAAGCCCCACACTCTCCCAGCCTGACAGCATCCGGACCTGGAGTGGCCACCAGGCTAGTCTTAAGGGTGCCTGGTTCTGCAGGGGCAGCAGGGCGGGATCCCTCCATGGAAGTACCCTCCTGGGAACCGGCACGGGACAGGGCCTCCGGTGTCCTCCGCCGCCGCTGCAGTGCCTTGTGGATGGAGGGTGGGTCAGTGGGCAGGTTGGCCAGCTGGTGGAAGACTCCACGTTTACGGATGATGGCATAGACCAGGTTAGAATTGCCTGTGGGGGGAATATGTCTGTCCTCAGAAAGCTTTCCTTCCCACTCCGCATCTGGGCTGGCTTCCAGGACAGGAGGGCAGTTTGTGAGACAGGATGACATCTTCCCCAGGGATAAGGACTGGACAGGGTATCCAGAGACAGAGTGGGGCAGACCCAACTATGTGGGTATCCGTGGCAACAGTGGATGGTTAGGCTGTAGGAGATACAAGTTAGGTTGTAGGGATGCCTGATATTAGGCTGTAAGAGATACTGAGAACTTTGGCTGTGGGGATGCCCAGATGCTAAGCTATGGAGATGCCAAGAACTTAGGCTATGGGATGCCTGATGCTAGGCTGTGGGGAAACAGCTTGGCCCTGAGCTCCTCAACGTCCTTCTTACAGTGTCTAGAAAAGGACGGCCGAGCACTGCTGAGGTGTCATCTGGCATGGTGAGGTAGCCTGAGCCCTACACCAACCCAACAGTAAATATGTAACCTCTCAGTTGAGCCACAGGGGAGTCCAGGAGGACATGTTATATGCCTCTGTCCTCCATCATCTACCTCCAGGTTCACACAGCTGTCAGGGGAAGAGGCAAAGCTATCCAGAACTCTCAGTGCCCCCATCTACCTATCTAGTTCCGTGTCACACCATTGTACCTTTAGCTTAACATCCACCCCAGGGCCTTTGCACAGGTCTCTTCCCAGGCAACGCTTTTCTGCCCACCATTCGCTCATTCACTACTCATATATACATCTAAATTTTACTTACTTTGGAAACAGTAATAATAATTGCTAATATTTGCTGTGCCAGGTGCTTTTTTTGTCCTCTAAGAGAGGGCTTTTTTTTTTTTTGAGGGGGCAGTTTCTGCATAGCCCTGGCTGTCCCGGTATTTACACTGTAGACCAGACTGACCTCCAACTCAAAGATCCACTTGCCTCTGTCTTCCAAGAGCTGCAATTAAAGATCTGTGCCCTACAAAAGGGACTTACAGCAGCCCCATTATAGGCATCTTCCGGATGAGGAGACCAAGGCTTAGAGATTGACATGCTCATGGCCACAGAGCACATGGTTGATGAGATCTAGATTAGCATCTGTGGTACTTGTAAGGTGCCTGGTGACAGCCAGCAGGGCTCTTCCCACCCTGAGTTTTCCAGTCAACCAACTCTAAGTAAACTCTTCTGTTCAGTGGGTCAGGTTGTCACCTAAAGCCCTGCCCAGCTGTGAGCTTCAAGACAGACAAGGCACACTTTGATTCTCCACTGCCTGTCCTTATACCAGTTACACTGTAGGTGCCCTGGGCTGGGGCTTCCCTACATGGGCTTCCCTACAGGGGCTCAGGCCGGTGCCTCACCATCAAACTGGTACTGGATAATGTTGTTGAAGACCTCCAGAAGGAAGAAGACAAGGTGGTGGTTCTGGGACACCGAGAAGAGGAACCAGGTGGTGGAGAAGGCCTCCAGCAGATGCAGGAGCTTGTTGGCAGTCACCATGGATAGGCTCTTGAGGTAGGGAGACACTGGAAGGGAAGAGTCGGCTTATTCTGGGCCACCCCTGCACACGCCAGGCCAGGGCAGAGCCGCTCAACTGACTGACTCCCCCGTCCCCTGCAGAGGTCCCCCTGAGACTTTGAGGCTCGGCTCCGGGGTTCCCACTGCCCCACAACCTCAAAGGCATACTCAGCTCATCTCTCCCAGGTGTCTCCCCAACCCAGAGGGAGGGAGGACAGAGACAGGAGTGTAGATAAAGAAACTGGGGTTGAGAGAGGGCTATAAACTGAGCCCAAGTTTCCCAGCGATAAAATTACAGGACGGAGGTGCCAACTCAGGACGTGGCATCTTTCAAGACTGATAAGATGCCGTGACTAGATGTGTATTCCTCAGTGCAGCTTTTTGAGTGGGAGTCAGAGAGGAAACTACATCCTGACCTGTGTGTGTCCCTGGCTCGGATGAAGGTCCCAGAGGATGGGAACAGGGACTGTCTTGTTTACAGAGACATTCTCAAAGCTGGCCTTGCTTGTCAGGGACTCAGCTAGGACTTGTAATATAGAATCAACGTACCGAGCCCACAACCCAGTGAGAGCCCTGAGGACCCCTGTGCCACCCCAGACACCCAGAAGTTCAATCACACCATGGTCAGTATGTTGTTCGTTTATACTGTCAACCTGACACAACTCACAATCACCTGGGGAGAGAGCTCAGTGGGGAATCATCTAGATTGTTAACTGAGGTGGGGAGGGCCACTGTGAATGTGGGCAGCAGCATTCCCTAAGCTGGGCCCTAAACAGTTCAGAGTAAAGCAAGCTAGCTGAGGGGCTGGAGAGATGGCTCAGTGGTTAAGAGCACTGACTGTTTGCTCTTCTAGAGGTCCTGAGTTCAATTCCCAGCAACCACATGGTGGCTCACAACCAGCTATAATGGGATCTGAGGCCCTCTTCTGGTGCGCCTGAAGATAGGTACAGTGTACTCACATACATGAAATAAATAAATAAATCTTTAAAAAAGAAAGAAAGAAGCCGGGTGGTGGTGGCACACCCTTTAATCCCAGCACTTGGGAGGCAGAGGCAGGCGGATTTCTGAGTTCAAGGCCAGCCTGGTCTACAGAGTGAGTTCCAGGACCACCAAGGCTACACAGAGAAACCCTGTCTCAGAAAAAAAGGAAGAAAGAAAGAAAGAAAAGAAGGAAGAAAGGAAGAAAGGAAGAAAGGAAGAAAGAAAGAAAGAAAGAAAGAAAGAAAGAAAGCCAGCTAAGTGTACCCAGACAGCAAGCATTGATCTGTTCATTTCACTGTTCCTGGCTATAGATGTCATGTGACTAGCTGCTTCCCACCTTGACTTCCCCTCCCTGCTCAATGATGGGAATTATAAACTTAAGGGCATTTGTTACATAAACAGGAATGTAAACTAGACCTGTCAATGAACCAATTGACCTAACGACATCTACCAAAGCCATTCTGCTCCAGCCTACTGCTACCCACCTGGCTGGGCCCCCAACCCCAGCAAACCCTAACCCTGCTGGCTCCGTTCCCAGAGAGCGAGCAGCCTGTAGCCCTTTACGATGATCTCCATATTCCCACACTGTAACTGTGACAGCCCAAACCTTTACCACCCAATCAATAGCCGGCAGCCACATGTGCCCATTAAATGTCTGCAGTACAGCCAATCTCTCTCAACTGAGATGTCCTGCAGGGACAGAACACACACACGATTCTGAAGACTGAGCACACCCTACCTCAATGATTTTTATAGTCTATTCATGTCTAACTTAATATTTTTAATTTAATGGATTGGATAAGGTATGTTCTAAAGATTTTTAGAAGTTGAAATGATTTTTGTGTGCATGACACGTATATGTGAAGGTCATACTTCATAGGAGCTCTGTAGAAATCTTAGCTGTAATTATGTAGCTTGCTAGTCCAGCTTCTGAAGCCCGGAGACTGCTGGCTGGTGGGCCTGTGGCCTAGCGCCACCTGCTGGTGATCATGGGGAAGTTAGGCTCTGGGCCCCTACCGTTGACCACAATGGTGAGCAGGCAATCGAAGAGGGGTTGCAACCGCTGATGACCGCTGGTGATGATTTTGTGGAATACCTGTGCAGGGAGAGAGGGGGATGGCATGAGTTACCCACTGCATCCAGACCCAGCCAAGAAGAGAATGTCACCCCAGCCCCAGGGCGGACCATGCACATCGCCTTACCACAATGAGCAAATCGGCGTGTGTGCCCGTGAAGACCGGGATGTCCATGGGCACGCGCACTGAGTAAGGCTTGTTGAGCCGGACCCCAAAGTTCCTCTCCCCACTCAGAAGCAGCAGGATGAAGACCCCGATGTGCATCAGGCCCACCCGAGCTGGGGTATACAACACAGGAGGCGTTACACAGAGCAGGGAGGGGAGGTGGGAGGGGAGAAGCAAGGACCCATCTTCAGGGGTTCAAGGAAACCCTGTGTTGGGGGTTAGGGGTTCAAGGAAAGCCTGTGTGTGAGGTTACAGGTTCAAGGAAACCCCGTGCGGGAGGTTAGGGCACCAGGCTTCAGCTTCTGGAAGGTAGGACAGACTGACTAGACTCCACCAGAAATCAAGACCCCATAACTACCGCAGCATCCCAGGACCACTACTGTCGTACATTGATCTGCCCGGGCGTCGTTGAGAAAATAGAGGATAGGAACCAGGATGTCCAGCACATCACTGCTCTTCAGTACAAAGAAGAGGAATTTCTGGGAATGAGAGAGAGGACCGGTGGGCTGCATCAGTGAGAGGACTAGCTCTGCCCCACCTTCTCCCACCTAGGCTGGGGGACTAGCTCTGCCCCACCTTCTCCCACCTAGGCTGGGGAGGTCCAGATATCTTGGACTACCTGAGTCCTTGGACTCTGAACCCCACTAATCCATCAGCAATGTCCCCTCACGACGGTCGCCGTCAGGCTGGGCCCTGGAGTCCACTCACCTTGTTGAAGTCACAGAGTTTCCAGAAAAGAACGAGCAACTCCTGGTAGAACTGGATTTTCTTGGTGGAGTTGGGAAGGTAGGTCTGGAGCAGGGGGTTAGACAGCAGCCGAGCTATCCCCTTGAGGATGAACTGGAAGTCCTGAGAGGGCAAAGCAGAGGCCCTTCCAGTCCAGCACCCTCCTCCGGCTATACCCCCTCCCTACAAATGCCTCCTCATTTTCCCATATCCTTGTCAATCTCCAGAGCCCAGAGGACCTGCGTTTGGCTCTTACTGCTTGTACCCTGGAAATTTCAGCCTCTGGCCTCCTCTCCAGCAGGTCAGACGATCCCCTAAGCAAGGCTACAGCTCCTGGCAACCCCCAGATGGACCCCTGAGCTAGGCTCCCTGACCAGCTAAATTCCTTGTGGGTAACTGCTGTCCTTCTGCTCCACCCGTCCTCCCACTACACGGTAGTAGTCCTCCCCAGTTCTCACAGAGCTGTCAGCGACTGAGCACACACCACAAGCTGGGCTGCACTCGGCTTTGATCTTCATGGGGAGGGGACACGCTCAGCCACAGTGCCCTGTTCCGGACATTAAGACCGCAGTTCCTCCCACCCCTGAACCCCAGCTTCTCAGCAAACCTCCTCCTCCGGGAAGCCCTCTTGTTACCCTGGTCCAGCTGAGACTATGAATCATTTCTTTTCTTTCCTTCTTTTATTTATTCACTTTTAACAACGGAGTCTCCTGTAGTCCAAGCTAGCCAAGAACAACCCTAAGCTTCTAAACCCCACACCTCCACTTCTCAGACACTGGCTTTTCAGTCGTGTACCACACTGAGTCCTGATGGTGTGATGGTGAGAGATTGATGAGGACTTTGTGTACATTAGGCAATTGCTCTGCCAATTGAGCCGCACAGCCCCAGCTCCCACCAATCCTTTCTTTTCTTTTCTTGTTTTTGTTTTTGTTTTTGTTTTTCGAGACAGGGTTTCTCTGTGTAGCCCTGGCTGTCCTGGAACTCACTCTGTAGACCAGGCTGGCCTCGAACTCAGAAATCCGCCTGCCTCTGCCTCCCAAGTGCTGGGATTAAAGGCGTGCCCCACCACCTTTCAATATATGGAAACCCCCAAGCATTGCCATCACTAGTTTACTTAGGATGCCTATGCTGCCTCATGCAGGAGAGCAAGGCTCCTCTAGCCCCACAAGGCCACAGCCATTGGAAGGTTAGAATGCTTGCCCCGCCCCCTGCTGTGCCTAACTCACCTCCTCGCGGTGAATGCGGGACAAGTAGTTCACAAACAGGTTCTCGGGCCCTGGAGGCTGCCAAGGAGACGAGCTATGGTGAGCAGATCCCTCACTCAGGTCTGCCTGGGTAGCAGCGGTGAGTGTTCCAAAGTTGGACACACCCAGGCACGCCCTGAGGAGCCTCCCATGGTCTGCCTCTTGCCCAGGACCTGTGCTAGCGGAGATGCCATCTGCCCCCCAGCCCCCTCCCCATCCGGTCCTTACGTCCGCGTCATCCATGGCAGTGCCCGTGGTGGTGCCGTCCACGGTGGGGCTGGTGCTGGTGGCACTGTCATGGTCCAAGGTGACAATAAGCACCTGAGCAGCCTCCTCCACCAGGGGCTCCCGGTAGTCCGAGAAGAGCAGGTGGTTGTAGGGGATCCCGTAGCCCACAGGGTCATAGGCACACACGGTGTTGAGGAGTGAGGTGAAGAGGGGCAGTGCGTGTCTGCAGGAGAGCACAGAGCAAGGCTGCAGGGGATGCTCCCTTGAGCCCACTTCTCCGGCCACGGCCACGGCCACGGCAGGGGAGCTGTGCTGGCAGGCAGTAGGCTGGGACCCAGGAGGCAGAAGGATGAGCTTGTCCTTTCCTAAATAGAAAATGTCCTCCCTACCCATGCATGGGGCTAACTCCTATCAGGACTAAGCTGGGCCAAGAGCAGAAGCATCCATTATGCTGGGCGGTGGTGGCGCATGCCCTTAATTCCAGCACTTGGGAGGCAGAGGCAGGCGGATTTCTGAGTTCGAGGCCAGCTTGGTCTACAGAGTGAGTTCCAGGACAGCCAGGGCTACACCGGAAAATAAAATAAAATAAAAGAGTCTATTACACAGGGATGGACTCCTGGTGGAGAGCTTGCTCACACCCTTCTCAGTTCTCGTCACACACCCTCCACTGGGGCTTCAGACAAGATGTTAGAGGAGCAAAGAAAAGACAGCTTCCCCTTGGGGAGCAGAACCCAGCTCTAACACCTAGCTACCAGGCCACAGGATGACTTGAGTCAGGTGTAGTAGATGTCAGGGTTCAAGCTCTTCATCTTACACATGAGGAGACTGAGATCCAAGAGGCTAGGCGAGTGAGACAAAGGGTTGCTGTGTGCCTGGCACAGCTATGAGAAGAAACTCTGGCCAGGCTCTGATTGCAGCCAGGGTTGAGGGACACTTGGAGCCCCTCTCTTCTGGGAAAAAACCCAGAGGAGGGGAGCCATGCCATGCAGGGGTCAGATTCCAGAAGCAGGAAGGTTAAAAGTTTGGAATGCTAACACCTGTATCAGCTGCACAGGGGCACAGCTGGCTGTGCACAGCTGCAGTGTATGCTTCAAGTGTATGCTTTGTCCCACTGATGACTATGGGGCACCCACATGTACCTGTAAGTATCCCTATATCCCTTGAGTGCCCCACGAGATCCAGACTTCTCCATCTATCAGGGTGGTCCTCAGACCCTCTTCTCTACCCATTGTCCCAAAGGGTAACCACAGCCACACGTGGCTGGCGACTGAGTACTATTGAGTGGTTGGTCCAGCTGGAGTGTGCTAGAAGTATAAACTACACACTGGATTTGAGGAAGGAAGCATGAGAAAAGGAAATTCAAATAATCACAATAGTTCTATATACTCATTACAAAATTAATGCTCACTTTTAAAAACAAACTGAGTTAAATAAAATATATATTTCCTTCCTTTTTTGCTTTTGAGACAGGGTCTTATGTACCACAAGCTAGCCCAGAACTCACTAGTACCCAAGGATGGCTCTAAACTTCTTGATTCTTCTGCCTCCACATTCAGAGTGTTGGGATTACAACCGTGTGCCACCACACCCAGTTCATCCAGGGCTCCATGCATACTAGACAAGCACTCTACACACAGATCTACATTTCAAGCCCCTTACATTGTATTTCTACTAAACAATGCGGCTCCAGATGGAAGACCTGGACTTGGACCCAGGAGCCCCCCAGGAGGTTGAGGGCCTTGATTGATAAGGAGACCCAGGTTCAATTATCGGCACCCATATGGCAGATCACAACTGTCTGTCACTCCTGTTCCAGGAGATCCGACACCCCTCACACAGACATATATGCAGTAGAAACACAAATGTACATAAAATAATAATAAAAAAAAAGTTAAATATAAACGTATGGCTGTTATAGTTTCATGACACTAGGGGGCAGCATGTCTCCTCAAACAAAACCGTCAGGGCTGGCACAGGGTTCCTGAACAAGACTAGAAAGGCCAGCTGCCTCTCACCTGTTCTCTGTGGAACAAAAGAACTGAACCCAGGGGTTGGTGTTGCCACTTTCTGGAGATGGGGGCAGGTACATGGCCTCTGAGAAGCATGTCAACAGTAATTTCAGCAGCTCCATCCTGCAGGAGGCATGGGAAAGGCTACATTAGAACCCCAGTCTCCCTCTGGAAGGGGCTGCCACATCAGCCCACCTCCCTGGCCCAGGCCCATGGGGGAAAAATGACCCCTGTTCCTCCCTGTAAGGCCAAGGATAGATGGTAAGAGGACTGGGTCTACTTGGAAGACCCTGTGTGTCTCTGAGCTATGCACAGGCCAGCCCGGTCCAGCTCACCGGTTCATGTCGTGGATGTAGTTGGGCTGTGGGGAATGGGCAAAGCCCACACCAGCCTCCCAAATATATTCACAGCTGTCCAGGGAACGGACATCCTCAGCTGAGTCCTAGAAACAGGAAGTGGTTGCAGGGGATGGGGTGTCACAAAACAAATAGCGCGGCGTGAGGCGCGTGAGGCGGCGAGAGGTCGGCCCTGACTCCCCAAGCTTCCCACCGTCCCTAGTTGCAGCCTAAGGTCAGTATCCCTCCTCCCATGCCAATCTCCTAATGGACACAGGAGAGAGATGAGTGCTGTTGGAGTTCTTCAAAGGCTCGTTTTCCTGCAGTCTTGCATTGATTACTTTACAGAGCCCAGTCTGAGGCAGGGAGAGAGGCAGGGAAGGTTAGGGGAATGGAGGTATGGCAGGCTGTGGGGAGAAAGTATTTCTGGTGGAGTCCCTGAGTAAAAAGGCAGGCTTCCTGGTTCCAGCCCTACTCCCCTCCCACCTCAGGCAGAGAAGACAATAGGTGGCTTGTGCGCTGCTGCTAGGAGACAGGGCCAGGCTGGACACCAGCTGGCCCCTCTCCAACAGTGCAACCCACTATCCCACCCAGAATATGTACGCCCAGGAGGCCTGCCCTCTAAACCACCACCCTGTACCCTGCACCCAGGGGAACCTTAACTCTGCTGGCCCCGGGGGAGGATCAGAGCCCAGCCTGGGTGTCTCACCACGTCATTCCTCCGGTGGTTCTGCACAGTGAAGTCTGGACAGAAGAGCAAGTCAGCAATGGCCAGGAGCAAGGACTCAGCCAAGGGACGGGCGTTCTCATCCTCTTCCTCACCCTGCTAAAACACGCAGGCTGCTCAGTGGGGGCTGGCCAAGGAGGCGTGGCCCCAGGACTTGGATAGGGTCACAGCAGGCATGTTCAGACAGAGGGAGAAAGGAAGAGAAAGTGGAAGGGCAGGGGAAGAGACTTCCTGCTCAACCCAAAGCTCCCTTAGCCAGAGGTGCTGGCCATCTTGGGGATCATGAGGTCTCAACCCTTGGCACTTGACTAAGATAAGTCCAGAGCAGATGGGGTCTGGGAGAAGATAGCAGGGTCCTTCTAAAGACATAGTTGACCGGCCCTATCCCTGCACCCCTGCCCCAGGCTGCAGAGGAAAAGCAAGGGCCTGAAAAGTTGGTACTGGCTCCTCCCGCCTCACTGGGTGGCACCCTACCCCCAGTCCCCATCCACATGCTTCCTAAATGCAGGTGGCCCCGCCAGGGTCCTCCTATCCCACCCCACCCCCGCCAGGCCCACAGACCCCGCCACGCCCTGCCCCGGGCACTGTGGACCAGAAGAAGCCCCTCCAGTCGGGGTCCTCGAAGATGTAAGGAAGCACTCGGGTGAGAAGCCGGCTACAGTTCAGGATGACCTGTTTCTCCTTCTCAGAGTGGCAGCCACCCTCCGCTCCTTGCACCAGCTTCTCCACAGCCTGTGAGGACAGACAGCAAGGGAGGAGAATGTGAAGTGGCCCTTTGGGTTCAGGCCACCCAGGCTGCTGAAGTCAGCTAGCTCAGGGAGGTTGTGACCTGAGGCGAGGGGGGTGGGTGGAGGGAGCAGCTCAGAGCATCAGGAGAGCAGAGTCCAGTCCACTGCATGGCCAAGACCTCATCTGTGGTACCCCTCTCTTAAGGAGTGTACACCCACACTTGGATACATCTTACTTCTTTCTGAGAGCCCCTTTTTCTCCTAATCCTTCTGTTTAACCCTATATAAAAGCACCCTTTTTTGTTAAAGATTTATTTTTTTATTATACGTAAGTATACTGTAGCTGTCTTCAGGCATCCCAGAAGAGGGCATCAAATCTCATTACTGATGGTTGTGAGCCACCATGTGGTTACTGGGATTTGAACTCAGGACCTTTGGAAGGGCAGTCAGTGCTTTTAACCATTGAGCCATCTCTCCAGCCCCCAAAAAGCACCCTTTCTAAAGGTTAAAAAAAGAGAGAGACTGGGGCTAGAAAGGTGACTCTGCTGTTTTTGTTTTGATTTTTTGGTTTTTTCTTTCGAGACAGTGTTTCTCTGTATAGCCCTGGCTGTCCTGGAACTCACTCTGTAGACCAGACTGGCCTCGAACTCAGAAACCCACCTGCCTCTGCCTCCTAAGTGCTGGGATTAAAGGCGAGCGCCACCACTGCCTGGCTTTTTTGGGTGGGTGGGTGGCTCTGCTGTTAAGAATACATTGTCTACCACATTTGGTGGCCCATATCTTTACTCCCAGCACTCAGAAGCCAGAGACAGGTAGCTCTCTCTGAGTTCGAGGCCAGCCTGGTCTATATAGTAAGTTCTAGGGCATCCAGGGCCTCAACAAAATAGAACAAACAACAATAAAACCCAACTTGTTATCTTTGCCGAGGACCCAGAGTTTGGTTCCCAGCACCTACATGGTATCTCACAACCATCCATTACTCTAGATCTAGGGGATCCAATCAATGCCTTCTTTTGCTCTTCATGGGCATCAGACATGTACACAGAACATATAGATACATGCAGGCAAAACACTCAGACACATAAAATAAAATAAATCTAATTTTTTTAAAAGGCCTCATTTGTAATAGAGAAAGCTCTATCTGGAGGCTGGAGCACCTCACAGAAAGGCAAAGGGAGGTAGTGTGCGGAACGATAGGATAGAGCTCTCGTAAATGGCGGCTGCCAGGAACGATAGAACAGAGCTCTCATAAATGGCGGCTGCCAGGATTAGTTACTTTCCCCTTAGCCCCACCAAGGAGAACTAGAGGCAAAGAGACTGGTCCGGAGGACCTGTGGATAGGACTAGGCGGTTCGGCCTCTCTGGGAACGATGGGAGCCGCTGTGAGGAGCCCCGACAACCTGTACCTTGTAGCACAGGGTGGCCAGGTTAGAGGGCGACTCCTCTCGCACAGCCCGGATCTCGGCTGCCGGCACCAAAGCGAAGACATCCTGCACGGAGGTAGCTGTGTCTGCCCAGAACTGGTCCCAGAAAGCATTGTCGTTAGCTTCCACGGGCTACAGGGGAATCCAGGATCCAGAGTTACACGGCTTCTCCCAACAGTCCCAGACGAGCCCCAGCAGGGAGGCCACAGCGGCTATCCTCCATCCCAGCCAGCATCCTGGAGCCTCCCCATTTGGATGAGGAGCTTTATTCAGCTGCCACACCATAGGTGTGCATGGGCCAGGGACCAATAGGTTCTAAAGCTCCCTGTGTCCCCAAGGGTTTGTGTATCTCTGGCTAAGTGCCCATCCTCCTCTGAAAGGGAAGCTGGCACCCTCACCAGGCCACATCCCACGACCACACCAGTAGGTCGAGTGTCTAGGAGCTAGACCAAGGCCACATCCCACAACCACACCAGTAGGTCGAGTGTCTAGGAGCTAGACCAAGGCTCTCCCCAAAGGGCATACGCACCCCATTTACAGTCACCAGTGCTGTCTTCTCACTCACTCGCATCCCTTTCTCAGCACATCCACCAGTGCCAGACCCACTGAACCCCACACACTCCTCTCAGAGCCCGTTGCTGGTCCATGCTGTAGCCCCAGTCACTTTTGAGGAACCCCAGCCTCCAAATCAAACCCCCCATTAGTGCCTCCACACCATGCAGCGACCAAAACTCAGAGCCTTCACTCAAAAGTCTCTGGGGCTCCCCACTGCCTGCTGAATCAAGTCAAAGCATCAGCTCTACGCTCATCCAAGATCTTAAGCAGGCCTCGAGGCTGGGATGCAGCTCAGTTGGATGGAGTGCTTGTGTAGCATCTTTTCATTTCAGCAATAATTGCAAAGTCCTAAAGGTTTGGGGCTTGGGACATGGCTCAGCTGGTAAAGGGGCTTGCCACCAAGCCTGATGATCTGAGTATCGAACTCAGGATCTACTCATCGGAAGGAGCGAACCAACTCCCACAAGGTGTCCACATAGGTGACTTCAAAGCCAATATAATAAACCGTCTTCATATACACACCAGCACACGCACACAAAGATGGTTTTTTTTTATTTGTTTTTTAATTTTAACAGGCTGGGTGTAGTGGCACACACCTTTAATCCTAGCACTTGGGAGGCAGAGGCAGGCAGATCTCTGAGTTGGAGGCCAGCCTGGTCTGCATAGTGAGTTCCAGGACAGCCAGGGCTACACAGAGAAACCCTGTCTCAAAAAAAAAAAAAACAAAACAGAAAAATAATAAAAGAAAATGCCTCCGTGAGATCCACCTGTAAGGCACTGTCTTAATTAGTGATTGATGGGGAAGGGCCCAGCTCATTGTGAGAGGTGCCATCCCTGGGCTGGTGGTCCTGGGTTCTTTAAGAAGTCAGTCAGGCTGAGCAAGCCAGTAAGCAGCACCCCTCCATGGCCTCTGCATCAGCTCCAGCCTCCAGGTTCCAGCCCTGCTTAAGTTCCTGCCCTGACCCCCAAGTTGCTTTGGTAGGGGTGTTTCCCAAAGGAGAGCCGCACAGGGGATTTGAACTCAGGACCTTTGGAAACCGCTGAGCCATCTCTCCAGCCCCAACTTAAACACCCCACATCCTTGCCTCAGGTCTAGATCCACTCACCTCACAGCCCAGCAGCCCAGCATTGCCACCGGTCTTGACGCTGAGGCAGTTGAAGCTGAGCCCTGACAAGGCTGAGTGACAGAGGGCTCCCCGAACCCAAGACTGGGGCTACAGGCCTCACCAAAGTGCCCACCCTCCACTCTATTCTGGGGAGCCCTGGGATAACTTGTGGCTGCACCCTCAAGTCCCAGAACTGGTAGAGCAAGTTAGCCGAAGGTAAACAAAGGCCAAAGGAGAGGCTGGGGTTTGCTGGACCTCAGCCCTACCAGCCGTCTGATATACACACTGGGGCAGAGGAGGGAGGCAGGAGACCCCGGTCCTGGTGGCCTGGAGCCAGAATGCAGTGGGAAAGGACATCTCAGACAAAAGTCCTGTGGAGAACCCCTCACTGGGAGCACCTCTGGAAATCTGCCACCTCTAATACTCAGCACACCTCCCAGGTAGTCAGCATCCCTTAAAGGGGCCGAAGCCCCACTGAATACAAATGGAGCTGACCACTGACCTAGCTCATTAGACAAGCGTCACCTCGGGACTGAAATCCAAATGAGGCTTAAGAGGGCCTTAGAGGTCTAACCTAGCAGCAGAGGGGCAAAAACCCCTTCCTAAACAAGCGTTTATCTTTCTACCTACCCCCACCTTTTTCATGTAGCCAGGGCTAGCCTGCAGTCTCTCTCATTATGGAGACTGAACATAAGACCTCAGCTTGCACATCTCCCCTGATCCCACTGGACCTTAGGCATTTGCACTGGCTGAGGGGCCAACTGCAGCTTTAAAAAATTTTTATTTTATTTTTTTATTTATGTGTATGTGTGTTTCTCTCTGCACGTACACATACATGAGGGTTCTAGAGGCTAGAAGGTGTTGGATATCCCCAGAGTTGGAGTCACAGGTAGTTGTGAGCCACCAAGAATAGTGGGGGCCCTCTTAACCACTGAGCCATCCATCCAGCCCCAAGCTGTGGCTTTCTCAGTCTCCTTAGTCTAGGGTGGGAATAGTAAGGGGTAAAACCAGCATTGAGCTAGCCCAATAAGGACGATATGTCCTGGCAGGTGATCAAAGTATTATTCTAGATGCACGTACATGCATGCATGTGAACACACACCTATCAGCTCTTACCCTAGCCTCAAATAAGCAGGACCTGGGGGAGAGTCTCTGATCCTGTAAGGCCCCACAATGGGGCCCCAGCCAAGTGAGGAAAGAGTCAAGAATGTGGCTGGCCTCAGAGTTAGGGTTAAGCCCGGCCCAGGGCTGGCCAATAGGGCAGGAAGAAAACAGGATGCAGGGCAGGAAGACAGGGAAAGCTGACCTGCTAGCCAGAGCTCAGGCCCAGGCTACAGGAAGGGGTCCACTTGTCTACTGCCCAAAGCACAGCCTCTGAGGGCTTAGAAGTGAGGCCATCCCGTGGTCGTCACATCTGCAGCGCCTTGGGGATAACGAGTTCCAAGGTCCCGGAAGACCTTTTCAGACCAGGTTCTCAAATCCCAGCTGTTCGAAGCTGATCACCACAGAGTCCAAGGCTCTGGCCCCCACCCACCTGTGAGAGTCCCCGTGCTTCCAAGAGGGCCCACGGGCTACTTAGATGGCTCAGCAGGAAAGGCACTTGGTAAAAATGCTTGGTAAACGTTAATTTGTGCTTGCTGCCAAGCCTGCTACCCTAAGTTCCATCCCTAGGGTCCACATAGTGGGAGAAGAGAATTGACTCCCACAGTTGTCCTCTGTGGGACATGGTATATGTCTTCACGCATATACCATGGTACACATGTGTATACACACACACACACACCCAAAAATATATAATGATAACAATAATAATAATAATAATAATAATAATAATAATAGAAAAGAAGGGGGAGGCAGATGGGAGAGGAGGAGGAGAGAAAGGAGGAAGAGGAAGAGGAGGGATAGGAGAAGGGGGAGGAGGGAGAGGAAGGTGGAGGGGGGAGAAGGAGAGTAGTTCACACTGGGTCTCCAGTCTACTCTAGGCCCTGATCCAAGCAACTGCTTGTCCTCAGCTGAGAACAGACTATCTCAACCAGGTACAAAGTTACTGATGTAGTATTGGGGGGGGGGGTGTTCCTAAGCAGGTCACTGCTCACCTTTCTAGATCTGGTTGGGTTTATCCGCTCCCAAAGGATCTGCTGAGCCCACCAAACCATCTTTCAACAAACCAACTCCTTCCCAGGCAGGCAAACATGGGATACTGCCCCTTCCCTCACTTCTGAGTCTCACTTCTGAGGTTCTGGAACAAGCGGTGGGAAGCAAAGAGAAGCCGTTCTGGTTTTCACCAAGTGCCTCTCAGGTGGAAACAGGCTCGCTGGAGGCCCTGGCATTCCTTTCCTCGGGCTCTGACCTTGCCGAGGTGGGTAACAGGATGTGGGAGTAGTGGTCTGCCCTCTGAGGCTGTGACTGGCTGGTTGTGGGTGGATCCCACTCACACTGGCCAAGGGCAATATAGAGCTCGGAGAACAGCGGGATGGGGGCGGGGTTCCAGATGGCAGTAGGTCCAGGACAGTCAGGGCCTTGGAGAAGTATGGCTGGGCATCTCCAATAGCCTAGAATTAACTGTAGTTCCCAGAATAAAGATTGAAGGGAGGACAAGGGAAGGAACCTTGCTGGGTCAAGAGGTGTATGCTGGAAATAAGAGGAGGCTTCTATGACACTTGTAAACTTAAGGGTGGGGGTGAAATGTGGAGTGTGGACTGGCCTGGAGTTACCTATGGCTTCCTCTCCAACTGACCAATGACAATCTCCCCATCCCCGAACCCCGAATCCCCATTCCCGGTGCCAAAAGCACAGCCAATCAGCTCGCTCCACCGGGCCTGGAGAAGCCCCTGGATCATCACTAGCTGGAAAGCTGGCTTCCCTAGGCCTGCGGACAGCTCCTCGTACCCAGCAGCCGCTGCCTGCTACTCTGTGAGCTCCCAGGAAGACCTGGGCCTTCCCTGCCCTCAGGCATCAACCAAGGCCCAGAGAGGCCACCGCTGCCACCGCGCACCAGCTGTTTTCCCCGACCCGGGCAGGCGCCGGCCCGGCTTTGTTTGCATTGAGTCAGCCGGGGCTGTATGTCCGGGACCATGGGCACTGAGGGGCAGGGAGAAGAGCGGGGCGATGGATGGGTAGGTGGGAGCGGGAAGAGGCTGGCTGAGGGCACCGGGGGGCGGGACAGGGGGCGGATAACGTTGTCGCCGCCGGCTCCAGGAGTAGGCACACGTCAGCCTAAGGTGGCAGCGGCAGTGCCCGGGAGAGTGTTCCCAGGGGAGAGTAGGCATAGGGTGGGCTCCCAGAGGCAGGGATGGAGCCCTAGCTACAAAGAAGAGGTCCCGTTCCGGTTCTCGTCTCAGCATCCCCCTCTGGATTAGCCGGTCACCCCACCCTCGGGTGAGCCATGTTCACCCAGCCCCCGGCCCTGCCCTGCCCCCCAGGCGGGCAGGTGGATGAAGAGGCTGGGGGCTCCCCAGGCGCACCTGCGTCTTGGTGGTCAGCTGGATCACCGCCTTCCGGAAGTTTAGCTTGGAGTCTGCGGACCCCATGTCGATGGAGCCCGCTCCAGCCCAACCCCGGATTCCGACTCTGCCGCGGGCTCCGGCTGTAGCTCCGGCTCCAGCTCCGCAGCCCCGGCTGCTCTCTGGGGAGCGAAGCTGCGAACCCCGCCCGCCGCCGCCGCCGCCGCCGCCGCCGTCGGCCCCGCCCCCGGTGGCCCCGCCTTTAGACCCGCCCCCACGAGGCCCCGCCTCTGCACCTGCCGTTCAGGCCTCCAAGAAGAGGTCCGGAGTTCTCCGTGGAAGCCAATTCCTAGTCCTTCTTTTTGCAACTGAGTGTTGTCCCCATCCATCTCCCCCTCCTGTCACTCAGTCCGCAAGACTGAAACCTTCCTGGTATCTCATTTCCTGCCTCCACCTTCATCCTTCATTCCCGCTCAGACCCACAGTTTCTCCTCCAATCCTCTCTACCTGATGTTCATGCTTTCCTATTATTGTTGCTATCTGAGCTTGCTTTTTTCTTTTCTTTTCTTTTCTTTTCTTTTCTTTTCTTTTTTCTCTTCTCTTCTTTCTTTCTTTCTTTCTTCCTCCCTTTCTTTCTTTTTTCTGTTTGCTTCTCTTTCTGACTTATCAAATCCATGTGTCTAGACTGTTATTCTAACCCTTAAAAGGTTAACTCTAGCTTGTGTGCAAGCATGGGCTGCCTCTGTCCCTGTTCCAGGAGGGCAGCTCAGCAATGAAAGATCCCTCGGGTCTTGACCCCTACCTAACTCCCTGGCTTCCCTGAGAACTCTGAAGTGCAGAGGATCTGACATACACATCACAGAGCCTGGTTTCAGAAGAAAGGAGTTACCCACATATAGCCTAGTACACTATGTTGTTTTGAGGAGTTTATTGTAGGCTGGCCTTGAACTCACCATTACTGGTGATGAATTTCTTAATCCATCTCCCAAGTGCCAAGGTCACGAGTTGCATGATCACCCTTGGTGTTATAAGGTGCTTCAAATGGAACCAAGGGATTCTTGTATGTTAGGCAAGCATTGTAATTATTAAATTAAGAATAATACCTGGCCACATAATAAAAATAGCTGGCATACACTTGAGATCTCAGAACTCAGGAGGGGAAGGCAGGAGGGTCATCCTTGGTGAATATGAGTTTGAGGCCAGCATTGGCAAAACCCAATATAACAATATAATCTGGTATCTACCTATGAAATATTACATAGCAAGCCAGGACAGCCTGGGCTATGTCTCCCGCCCCATACACAATCACATTACTGTGTTTAGAAGTCTCTGAGAATCCTGGATAGTTCAAAACAATGTGACTTTAGCCTAAATGGGACTCCTGGAGTTGTAAAATAAGGAGTATGCTCCATCAAGGCAGCTGGAGCAGGTGCAGAAGTAGAGAGAGAGGTCATGGTCTCACTCTCTCACAGGACAAGCCACAGCGCTGGGTAGCTCTAGCTTTCTCCAAAGGTATGTTGTCCCTACAAAATTCTGGGTGTGCCTCGGGGCTTTTTTTTTTTTTTAAATCACTCTGAGATAATGAATGGTTTCTTTATTCAGTTAAAAACACACATCCTACCTAGCCAAGTATGCTGACACAGCCCTTTATCCTAGCACACAGAGGGAGAAGCAGGTGGGCCTCTTTGAGTTCAAAGCCAGCCTGTTCTACAGAGCTGGTTCCAGGCCAGTCAGAGCTACACAGTGAGACACTTCCATACAATGCTCTGTGGACCAGTACTTGGCACCAATGCCACTGACCTGTGTGCTTCTCAAGAGACTCCCAATCAGCCTGTCAAATTGGAATCTTCAGCTTGCCCTAAGATAATAGAAATAAGGGGCTGGGGAGATGGCTCAGCGGTTAAGAGCACTGACTGTTCTTCCAGAGGTCCTGAGTTCAATTCCCAGCAACCACATGGTGGCTCACAACCATCTGTAATGAGAACTGATGCCTTCTTCTGGTGTGTCTGAAGACAGCTACAGTGTACTTAGATATAATAATAAATAAATCTTTTTTTAAAAAAGAAATTAATCTGCCTCTGGCTTAGTTGGTTAGTGAGATCAGATATTAACTGAATGTAAAGTATTCTTGTTTCTTTGCCAACTTCTCCAGGATCTCATGTAACAGGCTGGCCTGGAACTCTTTATGTACCTGAGATTGACCTTGAATTTCTGACCTTCCTGCTTCCACCTCCTGACTGTTGCGATTACAGTTGTGCTCTGCCCTTCCTGGCTATAATATACTATATTATCATTTATAGACATTCTGGAAACAGTGGAGCCCTGGGAGCAGTTGCTGGGAGCTAGAGGTGGGAAGGGTGGACTGAGAAAGATAAGGAGGGGACTTAGTGGGGCAATGAAAACCTTCTGTTTGAATGTTCAGCTTGCCCTAAAGATATGCCTCAAGAGAGCGAGCTTTACTGTATGTAAACTGCACCTCAATAAACTGGACTTTTAAAATGAAGGATGAGGAACATGGGATGCAGTTTAGCTAACAGATTGCCTGCTTAGCATGCAGGAGATCTGGGTTCCATCCCCAGCCCTACAAAAATAACAAAAACTAAAAGCTGTATTGGCCAAGAAATTAACTCAACACACCAGTCTCTCTACGACTGCATACACGTAAACACTTTCATAGAAAACATTTTAAGAAAACAATCTGTGTGCATAAACATACTATCAGCAAATAAAATAGAACCTTTGAACATGTAGAAAAATTACTCTCTTCTTATGAACGTGACAACCTTCTTGAAGGTTCTTGGCTATGAGAAAGCTTGTCATGTCCTTGTTTTGTGGCCAGAATAAAAGACTCACTGGTCAGTGGCTCCTGTGGCCCTCTTTGGAGTCCTTCCTCAACGGTCAACGATCATTCTTCCAACAGACATTGACTCAGACCCTACTAAGTGCCAGGTACCACTGAAGAAGGCTAGGGCCTAAGCTGTACAAGTTTCTACTGCCAAGACAAGAAAACAAGACATTGAGAGCTATGACATTGAAAGTCTGTCTTCTCTGAGCCAGGCAGTGGTGGTACACACCTTTAATCCCAGCAGAGGCAGAAGGATTTCTGAGTTTGAGGCCAGCCTGGTCTACAGAGTGAGTTCCAGGACAGCCAGAGCTACACAGAGAAACCCTGTCTCGAGAAAAACAACAACAACAACAACAACAACAACAAAAGAAAGTCTGTCTGCTCAGGACCATAGTAGAACTAGGTAAGAAAGAAGGTGGCAGAGGAGGAGAGTCTAGGCTGAAGCTTAGAAGGTGACTGAGAATGTTAGTACAGGCTAGAAACAGAGGGAGGAGGGATTACTCAAGAGAGGCTACATACAGGGAAGCGCTATGGGGTCAGAATGGGTTACTGAGACCTCTAAGGGGCGATCCCCAGCCTGAGCTGTAGTCTCTCCAGAGAAAAGGACAGTGGGAATGGACACCCCAACCCCACTTCACTCCTGCCTGGCTTCCAACTTCCTGCCAATCAGGTGAACCCACAGAAAGCCGAAGATTGAGAAAAGCCACTGACAGAGTCCAGGAAAGCTAGGCCATCAGATACGAAGGAAACGAAAGGAAATCTACACAGACAAGTAGAAAATTTTCAGCTTTTAGCTATTAAGGAGAACAAGTAGCAGGAAGGCCTGGAGCATAGAGAGGCCTGGTGGGAGGGGAACAGAGACTTCGATGGGAGATAACACTTGAGATAGCCCAGGAGCCGACTCTGGAGGGCTACATACAACCTAATAAGCTCCAATTGTATTGCACAACCAATAAAAAGGCCTTTGAAGTGCAGAAATGATGTCATCAGATGACATTAGGTCTTAGCAAATTGTCCTGGTTGATGCAGGAAAGACGGAAACCCGAATGCTGGGAGCAGGCAGGGAGGTGGTGAGCGGAGAAGGGCCGAACCAAGGCAGTGGCAAGGAGGGACAGAGGTGAGGGAAACATTTGGAATCCTGGAAGCTGGGTGTCAGTCAGATGGGGGATTTAGAGAGCATTTCACAGAACAACTTCCCCACCAAATGGCACAAAACAATGGCCATTTCACTGTCTCTTAAATTCCTGGGTTAGTGATTAACTGGGATGCAGCCGAGATGGCTGGTTTCCACTCCACGCTGCCTGGGCCTCAGCTGGGAAGACTGGAAAGGCTGGGAAGTGTTACCTCTGAACAGCTGGGGGACAGAACCAGCTGGGAACGTCTTCATTCACACATGCCAAGCCTGAGAGAAGCCCTGAGCCTGGGCTCAGCTGAGTCTGAAGATAGGATTCTGATTCCTAGGGACTGAAGAGATGCCTCCGGGGCTTAGAGTGTTTGCCGCTCTTCCAGGGGACCTGAGTTCAGTTCTAACTACCCATGTCCAGCAGCAGCACACACACAACCCGCAACTGCAGCTCCAGGGGATCCAACATCCTTTCCAGGCCTACATATACAGCACACACTCACATACAGACTCGTGTACTCAGAAGTCAGGCCTGTTTTCCAAGAGGAAAAAAAAAAAATCTAAGTTGGAGATGATCTTTAACTCCTAGTCCTGCCTCCATCTCCCAAGTGCCAAGATTACAGGCATGTGCCACCATGCCCAACCTTTGGTACCACATTTAAAAGTACCACACTCTTTTCAGTGTGGTGGTGCACACCTTTAATCCCAGCACTCAGGAAGCAGAGGTAGATGGATCTCTGTGAATAATATAGGGCCAGCCTTTCTACATAGCACATTCCAGTCCAATCAGGGTTTCATAGTGAGACTGGTGATTTATTTATTTATTTATTTATTTGTTTTGGTTTTTTTTCGAGACAGGGTTTCTATGTATAGCTCTGGCTGTCCTGGAACTCACTCTGTAGACCAGGCTGGCCTCGAACTCAGAAATCTGCCTGCCTCTGCCTCCCAAGTGCTGGGATTAAAGGCGTGTGTGTGCCACCACTGTGTGGCTGAGACTGTGTCTACAGACACACACACACACACACACACACACACACAATCTCCACAGTCTGAGCCCCTCTGCCGAGAGGCTTCTGATTTCCCAAGCGCACACCCCACATGCTTTTCTGAGAGATTTCCCATCCCCCACATGTTATTTCAGCCCCTAGTATCTTCCTTAAAACTCTAACCACTATTTTTTATTTTGTTTTGTTTTGTTTAAATTATATCTATGAGTGTTTTGTCTGTGCTAGTGTGTCTGCGCACCAGTGCCTACAGGGGCCATATGGGTACTGGGAATAGAACCCGGGTCTTCTGGAAGAGAAGCCAGCAGTCTGAGCCAGCTCTCGGCCCTTGCTTCTCATTTTTCTTTGTTTATTGTTTCTGAAACAGGGTCTCCTGTGGCCCAGGCTGACCTTGGACTCACTATGTAACCAAAGCTGGACTTGAATTCCTGGTTCTCCTGCCTCAGTTTCCCAGTTGCTTAGAGGAATGCACTAAGACACCCGGATATAGATTAGAAACATACGTTTTTGGCAATATTTTATTTTGTCTATCTTTATTTTCTTTTTCTTGTTGTTTTGTTTTTCAAGACAGGGTTTCTCTGTATAGACCTGGCTGCCTTGGTGCTTGCTTTGTAGACCAGGGTAGCCACCCAAGAGCTGAGGACTAAAGGCATATGCCACCACCACCCCACTAAGATTTACTTTCTTTTAGTCATGTATAATTGTATGTATGTATTATGTATGTATGTATGTATGTATGTATGTATGTATGCTTGTGTGATAGTGTGTGCATTTGTATGTATGTGTGTGTGCTTGTGTGATAGTGTGTGCATTTGTATGTGTGTGTGTGCTTGTGTGATAGTGTGTGCATTTGAATGTATGTGTGTGTGCATTTGTGAGCACAGTAGTAACAGAGTACAGAATACACGGTGAGTGGGAAGATAACCTGAGCCACAAAACAAAACAAAACCAAGCAAAAAGCCTACAGAAAAAAGTCTGGGAGGTGGCTCTGTTGGTACAGTGTTGCGTTCACAAAGCCTCGGGATTCAGTCCCCAGCATACATTGTCAGGAGCAATGGCGTCCGCAGCATACATTGTCAGGAGCAATGGCGTCCCCAACATACATTGTCAGGAGCAATGGCTCAGGGTTCAGTCCCCAGCATACATTGTCAGGAGCAATGGCTCAGGGTTCAGTCCCCAGCATACATTGTAAGGAGCAATGGCATATACCTGTAACTTCAGCACTTGGGAAGTAGAGACTCCTGGGTCAAGAAGTTCAGGGTCACCCTTGACTACAGTTTGAGGCAAGCCTGAGCTACACAAGATCCTGACTACCAAAAAGGGTAAGTGGAGTCAGGTAAGATAGAACACATCCTCACTCCTAGTGAAGTGTCAGGCTGGCCAGGGCTGCACACATAACTCTCAGCTCGAAACAAAACAAAATGTGGATGGACGATGGATGCAACATTGTACTTCATTGGAAGATGCTAACACCAAGCACACAGTTCAGGTTGTCCTGTGCCCCTGTCCTGGTTCCGAGCACTTGGCTTCATACTAACTCTGAATCCCCCCATTAACCCCTGAGAAAGGACGGATACTGTCCACATTGGCACCCCAAAAGTAACCCCACTCTTGAGAAGTTTGGAGGGTTTGCACTGAAGGGATCCCAGGCAGACCCATGGAAGCACTTCCCGACCTGAGACTATAAAATCTCCTGTCCTGGCTGGTTTTGTGTGTCAACTTGACACAGGCTGGAGTTATCACAGAAGGGAGCTTCAGTTGGGGAAATGCCTCCATGAGGTCCAGCTGTGGGGCATTTTCTCAATTAGTGATCAAGGGGGTAGGGCCCCTTGTGGGTGGTGGTGCCATCCCTGGGCTGGAGGTCTTGGATTCTATAAGAGAGCAGGCTGAGTAAGCCGGGAGAAGCAAGCCAGTAAGGAACATCTCTCTCCATGGCCTCTGCATCAGCTCCTGCTTCCTGACCTGCTTGAGTTCCAGTCCTGACTTCCTTTGGTGATAACAGCCATGTGGAAATAAGCCGAATAAACCCTTTCCTCCCCAACTTGTTTCTTGGTCATGATGTTGTGCAGGAATAGAAACCCTGACTAAGACATCTCCCTTCCAGAGAAAACAGTTGTCTGGGACACACTCAGATAGTGTATGGGGGAAAGAGGAGGGACGCCAGATAACCTCACTCATTCACTTGTATTCAGTGCTTTACTCTGCCAGGCGCTGACCTCATACTAGAAAGGACAGATAGAAATCATTGGGTGACATTTGTCTCTTGTATTAGAATGATCGGGTGTGGGGACACGGAGGGAGCATCGCCTGCAAGAGAGGTGAAAACCCAAAAGAATGATCCCTAGTGTCGCCTCTTTCACATCAGTGCAAGATACAGGGAGTCTGCTGGTACAGAAGGGCACAGAGAGGCGAGTGACACGCCCTCATCCTTTTCCTCCAGGGAAGCTGGTGCGACTATGAGCTATGAGCGGCAGGACTGCCCACGTCAGCGCTGCCAGCGTGCGCACCGTCATTTCCGGCCAGCTGTGCTGCTCTGGATGCGGAGGTGGAGGACAGAGGCTGAGGGCTGGGCAGTAGCGAATGTGCTACTCCAAGCTGTCAGTTGGGCTTCCAGAGCCTCACCCCAGTCGGAGCTGGACTGGCAGCCAGGGAGTTCCATTCTTGCTGGGGGCTCCGAGTCAGTCCGGGTTAGTGTTGGTGGCGCATTCCGCTGTCTGGATCTGGACTTGCATCCCCTGGATCTGGGCTCGAATCTTCAGGAACTGAGCTTGCCTCCTCAGGTTTTCTGAGCATCCAGGATGGGTACCGAGAAATACATCTTGCTATGAGGAGTCAACACAGACCTCTAAGAAATTCTGTTGCTCAAGATTGGGAAGGTATCCAGGCTACTAAAGGCTCTGGCCTTGGTGCTGCACTTTGATGCCCCGAGGCACCGGTTTTCTGACCCAAATACGAAACCCAAGGCTCAGGGAGTTATCGTGGTCAGGAAATTTATCTGTCCTCCGACCCTGGACACTAATATCCACCTGGTTTTGACTGTGTGACAGGGTCAGGTTTAAAGTTGGTCCTGGGAGGCAGACCTATCTCCTCATAGACTAGATTAGAGTTGGAAGTGTAACCACCCCCGCCTCTGAGCCAGAATAGGCAACAGACATATCACAGGCTTGGCACACGTCCTGTATTCCCATTCCCACAGCCAGCTCACACCCTGTGCTCATACTCTCTGTGTTCTGCAGACGGACCCAAGAGGTTCCACCACCCTGGCCAGGTCCGTGGTCCAGCTTCAGCCTTACCCTCACGACAGCCACCTGAGGTGTGCACTGAGATTCCTTCTGCCAACATGTTTGGGAAAAAAAAAAAAAAAAACAGATGGCAACATAACGCCAGACTCCCTAGCACACACCTTGCCCTTCCTTGCCTCTGAGAGCCACGTGGAGGGCGTGGTCAGTGTGGGCATGGCTAAAGACTGAGAGATGGGTAGGAGCTGAGTGGCTCTCAAGCACAGAAGGCGTTAAAGTCACCACTGGAAGCAGCTTTAGTGCCAAGGTATGGGGTGCATTTTCACATTTGAGCCTTTAACCGGCTGAGCAAGGGGCTGGAGAAATGGCTGGGTGATTAAGAAGTGTTTGCTGCACTTTCAGAGCACTGGAATCTGGTCCCAGCACCCATGTCAGGCAACTCACAACTGCCTTTAACCCCAGCTGGAGAGGATCTGTTGCCCCACTCTGACCTCTGTGGATAACCCACCACTGATATACATAAAGAAACCACATCTGGGGGGGGGGGAAGGGGAAAAAATAAAATAAAGCAACTATTTTTTTCTCTTTTCTCCAGCAAAGGAGATAGCCCTATAGCATCCTTACTGCCCAGGCTGGGGAAACTGAAGCGACCATCCTCAGACCTAGTCCTCGGTCCTTGCTTATCTCTGGGACTTTCGGAGTGTCCTGCACAGCTCTGGCTCATGGTACCTTCCCATAGAGCTACAGGATGAAGGCATGATGGATGGGGGGAGGGGGGTGTTGTAGACTGAATTTGTGAACACTCAGTGGGACCTGACCAAACAGATCCCTTTAGAACCCTAGCTCTCCATCCATGTCTCCCTCAGACTCCGCTGTGAGTGGCGTCATTGCTGCCCGGTTACTAGAGCTAAGCCTGTATGAGCATCACTCTGACACACCAGGAGCTTCATGTTCCTGTCCTGTCAATTATGCGCCACCCCCTTCTCCATCCTCTCTCTCCAGTTCCCTTTCCACAGCCCCGCCCACTCTACCATTACCGTTGTCATGCTAGGCCATTGGCAAAAGTTCCTATGGTTGTCTTGCTTTTCTGCAATCCCATGTTTCCAAGTTACCAAGCTGATTTTATTTTACAAATGAAAACATGTGGTGTTTGGAGGGTTCATTTAGGAATTGGTGTCTACAGTTCTGATCTCAGCCCAGTCTTCTCACTCCGGTCCAACCCAAGCCGCACTTCCCACGGATCCTTTTGCCTGGGAGTGTTTGAGCTTGCTGTCTCTTACACCTGGAACATTCTCCTAAGGAGTATACCACGGCTGCCACTTTATCCTTTAAACATCATCTTAGACTTCACCTTCTGATCGAGGCACCTCTGCAGCCTGCATCTAATTAGTTCCCAAACTCTCAACGCCATCAACTTCCTTCTTAGCACACTTTAGCTCGAAGCTACACAAGAGAAGAAATCGCCTGTCTTTCAGTCATTCTTCCTCCTCCTCCTCCTCCTCCTCCTCCTCCTCCTCCTTCTCCTCCTCCTCCTCCTTCTCCTCCTCCTCTGTCGCTCAGAATAACCTCATGTAATGCCTGCCTTGGGACTGCAGTTATTGAAAGTTGTGAACTGTTATGTGGGTGGGTGCTAGGGATCAAACCTGGGTCCTCGGGAAGAGCAGCCAGTCCTCTTCGCTGCTGAGCCACCTCTCTAGGCCCAGTGTTGAACTTTGGATAACTAGACTAATACAGTATTGTGGCAGGCAAAACCATGACCCACAAAGATATCAACAATGCAACCCCCAGGTTCTTTGAGGGGTTTGCCTTGCACAGCAGAAAGGATTCTGCTGATGTAATTAAGTGAAAGATCTCAAGACACGAAGGTTATTGGATTGTTCAGGAGAACCAAATATCATTACCAAGGTCCAAATAAGGACCAGCAGGTGGCTCAACCTGTTACGGAGGTTGAGCCTCTCAGGTCTGGAGACCTGAGTTCAACTTCTGGAAGACACATAAAGATGGACGGTGGAAACCAACTCCGTGAACTTGTCTTCTGACCTCCCTTCATTCACCACGGCACACATGCACATCATGCACACACCAAAATAATATTAATAATGTTCTAAAACCAGCGGTCCAGATACGAGGGCGGTGGCAGAAGAGGCTGGAGCAATGCAGTGTGACAAAGACACAACACGCGGGTTCCTGTCTTTGAGGGAGGAGCCACTAGCAAAGGCACGTGGGTGACCTTTAGGAACTAGATGAAGCAAGGAAGCAAATTATCCTGCCAGAACCCTGAGGCATTAAAATCCACATCAGGTTTACAAACCACAGCCATAGGTATTCAGCTGAGTGTGGTGGCCCATGCCTCTAAAGCCAGCAGACATAGGCAGATCCCTGAATTCCAGGCCAGTCTGATCTACAGAGCAAGTTCTAGGAACTATGTGTAACCAGCTAGGGCTACACAGAGAAACCTTGTCTTGAAAAACCAAACCAAACCGGGCAGTGGTGGTGCACGCCTTTAATTCCAGCACTTGGGAGGTAGAGGCAGGCAGATTTCCGAGTTCGAGGCTAGCCTGGTCTACAGAGTGAGTTCCAGGACAGCCAGGGCTACACAGAGAAACCCTGTCCCCAAAAAACGAAAAAAAGAAAAAAGAAAGAAAATCCAAATCAAACCAAACCAAATTGTATATATTCTAGCCACTTTATTTGAGACAGTCTAACACAGAAGAAATGAATATACAGATATTTGTGCTTTGTGTCTGGCATCTCTTGCCCAGCGTTTATTAATTTGTACTGTGTTATAGAGACACTCTGTTACATAAATATTCCACACTGTGCTTTTTACTAAGATTTAATTTTAGTTATGTATATTGTGATGGGTGTGTGTGTGGGGGGGGTGCATTTGAGAACAGGTGCCCAAAAAGGCCAGAAGAGGGCATCAGTTCCTCTGGAGCTGGAGTGACTGGCTGTTATGAACTGCCTCATGGGTGCTGGGAACTGAACTCACATCCTCTGCAAGAGCAGTGTGCCCTTAACTGCTTAACTGCCAAGCCAGCTTTCCACCTCTGTTTATTTACTGTTGTTTCTGCGTACATGTGGGTGGGTGGCACAGCACTCCTGTGGAAGTCAGAGCACACCTTGCAATAGCTGGCTCTCCCCTTCCACTATGTAGGCCCCAGGCAACAGATTCAGGTTATCTGGCTGGCTGTGTCAACACACATATTTCACCCAGAAACAAAAGGATCTCTGTAAGTTCGAGGCCAGCCTGTCCACATAGCAAGTTCCAGCACCAGCCAGCACTACCCAGACAGATCTCGAAATAAACAAAACCAACAAAGAAAAAACCACCAGCTGTTAGGTCAGGTCACTGGCTTGGCAGCAAGCAGCTTTCTCTACTGAGCCATCTTACTGACCCACCAAGCAGCTTTCTCTACTGAGCCATCTTACTGACCCACCAAGCAGCTTTCTCTACTGAGCCATCTTACTGACCCACCAAGTAGCTTTCTAAGGTGGTTTAACCCAGTGTCATTCCCTCTAGAAGTAAGGAACATTCCAGATACTCAATATTATTGATAACACTATTTACTTTCTTTTAAATTTAAAACAAAATGTTGCAGCCATTCTGGGGAGAATGCATGTTAGTTGGCTTCTGTCACTAAGCACACAGCCAGGTGTCCCAAAAACAATCTTGTGACAAAGATTGGGTCGCCAGTCCTTGGTGCCAGTGGTAACTGGTAGAACCTTTAGGGCTGCCACGAGGTGGCCAGGGTCCTCTGCCATGTATTCCTACTACAATAAGCTGCCTTGTCACAGGCCCAGGGGCAAAGCAATGATGAACTGAATCCTGAGCCAAAACATACCTTAGTTCCTTATAAGTTGTTTTTCCTTCAGTATTTTGTCACAGTGATAGAAAATTACCCCATGGTTTATAAATAGTATATTTTATCCTACAGTTTTGGAGGATTTCAACCCAGGATCAGTTTTGAGGGCTACAGCAAGCCAGCTCATCATAATAGGAGCACACGATACAATGTGACCATTCGTTTCATCACCAGACTGCACAGAAATGGAGAAGAGGCCAGGGCTCACAATCAAGTTATACCCTCAGTGATATAAAGACCCCCCCACACACACATACACAGATACAAATACATACATACACATATACCCACAAACACACACACACATGCACACACGTACACACATATACACTCATGCACACATGTACATGCATGCATACACACATAGACACACATACATACACATGCATACACACATGCATTCATATGCACACATACACACATGCATATACACATGCATATGCACACACACACATGCACACACACATACATTCACACAGTTTGCTCCATCTCTCAAAAGTGTCTATACCTTCCAACACCACCACACTAGGAATGAAACATTTAACGAATGAGCCTCGGGAGACAGTTAAAGCCCCACGTATGGTAATGGGGGTACCTCATTGTGGGTTTAATTTACATTTCCTAAGAACTAAATAAACTTTGTACCTCGGTCACATGTTGACTGGGCCCTTTGAATTTTTTTCTCAAATTTGCCCAGTCAAATCTTTTACACATTTTTCTCCTGGCCATATTTTTCCTTTGGATCTTCCGATTTTGCCGTATTCTGGCTAGAGATCCTTTTCTGGATATATCACAACACATATTGAGAGCCTCAAGAGTGTTCACACATGATGGGTCTCAACAAAAACAAGTCACATGAGTGCTGGATTAGGAAAACTCCTTTAAGGAAAAAATGCTTGGATGGATTAAATCATGGCTTTTTTTTATGGGTGTAACTGAATATCAGATTTGGGTCTTAAGCAGTAAGAAACAGACCTTTAAGAGAAAGGACAGAACACAAGTAACAGGTGCTCAAAGTTCATTCCTTCCAGCCTGTTTCTAGACATACAGGTTTTTAAAATATTCTGGTTATTTTAAAAAATGTGTTATATTTCTATATTTATTTATTCTGTATGTGTATGTATGAGCGTCTGACTGACTGTGTGTATCTACACCATGTGCATGTCTGGTGCCCAAGGAGGTCAGAAGAGGAGAACTGACCTCCTGTGTAGGATGCCGTCCCGCAGCTTCCTACTAGCGTGGGTTTCCACGAACCGGGAATGTGGGAGACCT
>NW_022196911.1:111767315-111768163 GCF_008632895.1 Mastomys coucha
GACTAGCTGTCAACTTGTAGTTTCGGTTTGAGAATCTCCGAGAGCACAGCAGGGCTTCCCACACTCCTGGAAGCAGAGTTGCAGATGTTTCTGAACCACCATATGGATCTGAGGGATGAATTCCCAGGTCTTTTACAAGAAACAGTTGAGCCATCTCCAGCCCAAGACTCAAGTATTTTGTTTTGTTTTGGTTTGGTTTTTGGTTTTGGTTTTTCGAGGCAGGGTTTCTCTGTATAGCCCTGACTGTCCTGGAACTCACTCTGTAGACCAGGCTGACCTCGAACTCAGAAAACCGCCTGTCTCTGCCTCCCAAGCACTGGGATTAAAGGCGTGCGCCACCACCGCCCAGCTTGTTTTGTTTTTTTTAAGAAGAATTCTTAGCCGGGCAGTGAGGGCATCAGATGTCATTACAGATGGTTGTGAGCCACCATGTGGTTGCTGGGAATTGAACTCAGGACCTCTGGAAGAGGAAGTCAGCACTCTTAACCATTGAGCCATCTCTCCAGCCTCTTAAAGGTAGATGTGTGTGTGTGTGTGTGTGTGTGTGTGTTCACTCACGTGTGTTCATGTGTGTGTAGAGGACAAAGAACAACCTCCAAGTGTTACTGAACAAGGAGCTGCACACCTTGTTTTTTTTTTTTTTTTGAAACAAGGCCTTTCACTGGCCAAGTAGGCTAGTTTTACTGGTTTATTGACCCATCTCTCTTGGCTCCCCAGCTCCCAGAGCTAGGATTAAAAGAACAAGCCACACACTCTGCTTTTTAAAAAAAAACAAAACAGCCGGGCAGTGGCAGTGCGCACGCCTTTAATCCCAGCACTTGGGAGGCAGAGGCAGGTGGATTTCTGAG
>NW_022196911.1:111768173-111823672 GCF_008632895.1 Mastomys coucha
AAAAAAAAAAAAAAAACCATAAAACAAAAACTGGTAAGCAGTTTTAATGTGCTGAGCCACCTCCTCAACCCCCTTAATGTTTAGCTTTACTTAGTTTAGTTTACAGAAAAACTCCCACACTGTAGCTTAGTCTGGCCTGGAACAAGCTGAGTAAAACAATCTGGCCTAAGAAACTCAAGACAATCCTCCTGCTTCAGCCTCCCAATTCCTGTTAGTAGAGGAGGGAACCACTGTGCCTGCCTCTTTCTAATCGTCTGTGCGTGTGTTTTCCATGTGTGAGAGTTTATGTGATTACAATTACCCACTGAGGCCAGAGGCGTCAGATTTTCCCTGGAGCTAGCAGGACAGGCTGTTGGGAGCTGCTTGACGTAGGCGCCTGGAACCGAACTCAAATCCTCAGCAAGAACTCTTGACCTCGAGCGTTCCAGCAGCCAAACTCCCATTCAAGGTTCTTAAAGATGTTTGTAATTTAATACCATCTTTTAAAACTTTATCAGTGGGTTAGCACGTTCTCCGCAGGTGAGGACCACTGTGGACATCAGACAGACCCTTCCTCCCAGTACAGCCAGAAGGACAGACAACAAGCAAACAACATAATTCCAGATGGACGTAAATAAAAGACGTGGAAGAAAAGCAGGACAGAGGGTTGATCCAGCAATTCCCGGACCAGGACACCAGGAAGGTCCTCCCCTTCTGGCCCGCCCCTTATTTGCATACGTCTTGTGATTGGTCTGCGGCGGCAGGTCCCACCCCGCAAAGCTGGCGGCCTGGGAAGCTGTTAGCGGGCCGGGCGGAGATGCAGCGGCGGCTCCGGGTGTCGCGGCGCGGGCCGGGCGGTGTGCGGGCCGGAGGCGGGCAAGGGCTTCCCGCCGCTGCACCCGCACTCTGCTGACGCCCCAGCCCTGCAGGCGATCCCGGGTGGTCCCAGCTGTCGTCCCACTTTGCAGTCTCCACCCCTCCGCCCTTTGTGCCGCCGCCGCCTGGAGTCCCCAGTTCGGCGGGACCCGGAGAGCGCGGGAGCCAGAGGCCCCGCTGGGCGCACGGCCAGTAGCCGATGGCGATCACGGACGGCGGGCGCAGGGGCGCTGCAGCCCGAGCCCGCGACGTTGGAAGCCCGGGCCGTCTCCGCCGCATTGTCCCGGGCTGCGAGCCCAGGCCCTGAGCTGCCGCAGCGCCCGCCCACCGCCACCCGCGGGGCCATGCGGAGAGCAGCGGGGATGGAGGACTACTCCGCAGAGGAGGAGGAGTCCTGGTACGACCATCAGGACCTGGAGCAGGGTGAGTACATTGGGGAGGGAAACAGCGTGTGCCCGAAACCCCTGACCACTACTCCATTGTTGGGCGGTATCACCTAGAAAAGGGCTGGGCTGGACCTGGTGAGCCCAGCAGAGCATGATGCGTCTTGAGAATGGGGACGTGGACCGAGAAGGGCGCTGTCCTGGAAGATTCGGATGCAGGAGAGAGACTTGCAAAAGTGTCCAGTTGAGAGGGCATCCATCGCCCTTCTCATTTTAGTAGCAGCACCTACTCGCATGTCCCGGTAGGGTATTGTTAGGTGGCCCAAGTACTAGGTGGAATGGAAGTCTTGGGGCCCACAGGGGATTCCGGGTACTTTTGCTAAGAACGCACTGAATGTTGAGATAAGTCATCTCTCCAGATCAACAGCACCTGTCCGGGCCAGAATTCCTGAGCTTCTAAGACTTCCAGAAATTCCAGAAAGTTTCCCCAACTGCCTTCCCTCTGCCCAGAAAGGGGGTGATGCATGCTCATGCCTACGAAGAAGCTGAAAGTCTCCAATCTGCCTTCCAGAGAGAGGCATTCCCTGGTCCTTCCCTGCCCGGGGCTTCCACCCGAGTGGCTCAGGATGTGAAGGGGTCCTTTAACAGTTTCAGACTTCTTGCCAAATGAGATCCCTGGGGAAAGAGGGAGCCACATCTGTGGCTGTCATCCGAGGACTACGTAGAGAATGACTAGAAAGGGGTTAGAAGCTGGTGATGAGGTGGCTAAAATGACATCACTGAGAGGTGGAGCTGTCTTGATGAGAAGGCCTGAGAGGGTCAGGGTCAAGGCCAAGGCCTGCTGGAGTAGTTGGGCCCATCTTCCTCTCTGCCAATTCTTACTGAGACCCTGAGGGTGAGGGTTGCCTGCAAGCTCCGAGGTATTAAACGCAAGCCTGGCACAGTGTGCGTGCCATGAAGGCCTGGTCACCATCCTCAGGGCCCAGAGCCCTGGTTTTGCCAGGATGGGAAGCATGCACTTGGATCTTGGAGCCTTTGTCTCCTGACCCACTTCCCAGTGCAGCCAAGCTTCACCTGCAGATGAGGGGCTGTCCCTGCACTTGCCAGTGAATCAGAACCTTGGGAGAGTTCTGTAGGATGGAAGCTGTTGGGCTAGACATTGCTAGGCAATGAGCTGCCCCATGATTCCGTGATTCTTCTTCTCTGTCCTGGCCACCACCCCTAAAACTTTTCTACTCTGTAAACACCGACTGGCCCCGTGTGAGCACCAGATATGATCCTGGGACCTGGGCACATTTACAGCCCGACCCTCTGGGTGTGCGCTCTGAGTGTAAGTGATTATGGGATGGCTTCCTGGGAGAGGCTAGTGCGGAAGGAAAGATGAAAAGCTGATTTCTGGCGAAGATAGCCTCTAGGGGAGGCAGATGCTAATGCCATGGCAGTCTCATTTAGTTCCCGCACTCCTAATGAAGGCTTGGCACCATGCCCAGCCCAGATGTGGAAGGAAGAAGCCTTGCCATAGGGGTGGGAGATGTGTGGCTTCTGCCAAGGGACAGGGACTGCCATTCCTGCAGGACTGATGAGCCCCGAACATTCTCTGCTGCTTCTTGGGCCCTGCTGATCAGGCCTGCAGCTTTAGTTGTAGACAGAGCCCAGGAACCAGGGGGACACCCAGTAATGAAACACTCTTTGAAGAAAGAGGCTCTTCCTGCCAGAGTCTAGGGCTGGAATCTCTGTCCTCCTGACCCTGAATTCCAGCAGAGGCGACAGAAGTGGGAAGTTAAAGTAACCCGCTGTGTGACAGCATAGTCCCCTCAGCAAAGAGCTCTGAAGGAAAGGGATGTTTGTAACCAAGGCCTGGAGCCAAATGAAGGACAGGGAAGTGGAGGACAAAGGAAGTCTAGCCACGCAGCTCTGCATGCCAGGTCAGGAGAACTTGGTGATGGAGTGGCGTGTCTGCCAGAAGACAGTCATGTCAGAGGGCCTGTTTGTGTTCCACTTTGTACACGGTCCCCAAATTCTGTCCTTCCCATCTGCCCAGACCCACGGAGTGATTTCTTCACCCACTCGTGGAGTATCCTTCCTGCCTGCTTTCCCGTACTCTGGGCCATGCCCCAACTTCACTCCCCAAAGAGACTGTCCCCAGAGACTCTGTTAGCTTTAGTGTGGCTCTGTCCCAGAGGCAGGAGGTGGGCGGGACAGGTAGGGTCTTGGGTTTGCTAGCTGCCCTCCACCCACTGACTGGAGCACCTGTAAAAATAGAAAGAGTCATGAATTAATGATAAGCACCGGCTCTTTCTTTGCCTTCCCCCTCTTCCGCCTGTGACCACCTCAGTCCAGGCTGAGGGATGGTTGCTGAGTCATAGATTTTGAGACCTAACCTCTCTTCCTGCCTAGCCTGACCTTGAGTCCCCACCCCTGGGAATGCTGACTGGAAGGGAAGGGACGTCCTTCCTCCACCCTGCTTCCCCACCAAAGGCCTTCCTCAGCTCCTTGTGCCCTGTGGGGCGGGACTCCCACATCCACCAGCTTGTGTCTTCCACCTCACTCCATCTTGACCTGTTCCTTGTCCCTTTCCTGCCTCTCTGTCAAGAGTCTGTCCTGCTTTACCATGATGCCCAGCCAAACGGTGACTTGGAGATGGGAGCTCCTTTTGTTTTCTCTGGGGCATTGCCTTCTAATAACCACTAGAGTCCTCTGAAGGAAGCCCCTAGAGAGCCCCGAGGGCCAGGGGGCGTGGCAGCGCAGGCTCAGTACCTTCCCTGGCTTGGTACAGAGCTGCCGGTTAATCAATCAGACCTTCACAGGCTCTGTGGCTGAATCCTGCTCACTAGCTTCCAAGTTTCCCAGCACTCAGGCCACCGGCTCCTGAGTCCAGAAGTACCACTATCCTTCCGCAAGTTGCCTCCCCTAGTACTTGGTTCTTCTCAGTCCTTAGCTCTACAGCGTCTAGACTCCACCCATCCTCCCTCCAGGCTGCTCTAACCAGCTTAGTTTGCAATATGATCCAGTTTCCCTGAGATTCTTTCTCTCGCCTCCTAACTTCATCGTCCTTGGATCACTAGGTAGCCAAGTCACATTCGCTGACTTTGCAAGGCAATCTTCGATGTCTTTCTGGTCATCGTGTGGTTACGCCCCCACACTGGGATCCCAGCCTATGAGCAGTAAAAACTCACACAGCTCATCTTGGAAGGAGGAGCATAGTGTCAACCTTGTCCTTGACTTTTTCTCATTCCTCTGGCTTTGAATTCTGCCTGGGCTGCAGGGTCTCGTCACAGGCCACCCAGGTTTATGGTACATGGTTACTTCCTAGACCACCTAACAGTTCCAAGTGTTGTATTTTTTTTAAAAAGATAGAGAAGCCAGAGATATGTTTGGTAGAGGTGCGGTATGGTGTGGGTAAAGGGGTGCCTCTGTGGGCCCATGCTGAGGCATCCCTTCCCCATGAGGTACCAGCCACAGGACAGTATAGTATAGAATAGAGTTTATTCAGGGTATGGGGAGGGGAGGGGAGGAGGTAGTAGAGACAGAGAAAGGCAGAGAGAGAGAGTAGAGGAGTGGAGGCCAGCCATGAGCACTGGAGAGAGGGGGGAAGGGAATGGGGAGGGAATGGGGAGAGGGGGGAGAGGGGGAAAGGAGCAGGAGCAAGAGGAGAAGAGCAAGAGAGTGAGGAAGGGGCGAGGAGCCCCTTTTCTAGTGAGTCAGGCACACGTGGCTGTTGCCAGGTAACTGTGGGGCGGAGGCTAGATGGAATGCCAACATCAAGGCCTGAGTTGGTTAGGAAAGGAATGAGCTGAACATCACTCTCCTGTTACAGACCAAGAAGACTGCGAGGTTGCCTCAAAGCCAACCCACCCTCCGCCCCTCATCCCCCCACCCTACGCCCCCACCCCCCCACGGCCCCACTCCCACCCCCACCCCCGTTTTTCCCAAGCACATGATATATCACAAGGCTGTCATTCAATAATCGGAACAGTAGACTTCAAGCTTTTTGTTTGTTTGTTTGTTTTTGTTTTTTGGTTTGGTTTGGTTTTGGGTTTTGGAGACAGGGTTTCTCTGTGTAGCCCTGGCTGTCCTGGAACTAACTCTGTAGACCAGGTTGGCCTTGAACTCAGAAATCTGCCTGCCTCTGCCTCCCAAGTGTTGGGACTAAAGGCGTGCGCCACCACTGCCCAGCTGGGCTTCAAATTTTGTACAACTTTTTTGAAGCCTCTAGACTTTGGCCCAACATATATAAACTCACACAGCAAACGCCCTCAACTACCTTTTCTAGGTTTACGCGAGGTGACCGGGCTGCCTTCCTAAGTTTATACGAGGTGACCGGGCTGCCTTCCTAAGTTTATACGAGGTGACCGGGCTGCCTTCCTAGGGTTATGCGAGGTGACCGGGCTGCCTTCCTAGGGTTATGCGAGGTGACTGGGCTTTTGGGTGTCTACTTTGGGTAGGCTACCTGCTCAGGCTATGGAGTTTGCATCTGATTTAGATTTGCTTCCTTCAGGAAAACTGTTTTTGTTCTAGGCTTTGTCATCACAGTCTCGCTAGAGAGATCTGTTTTCCAGTGACATCAGGACACGAAGACCACATCTCCTATTAATTTAGCCCTAGAGGCCCCATTCTGGCTAGTTTGAAACCTCACCCCTACTCTGAGCTTGTCTATATCCTGTACTTGGGAGGCAGAGACAACGGGATTAGAGTGTTTGAAGTCACCCTTGCTTACATACCAAGGAAAACCTGGACCACATGAGACCCTACCTCAAAACAGCAACAAAAGTCACTGGGGGACATAGCTCAATTGGTAGAGCACCTGCCTAGCCTGCAGGAAGAGCCAGCTTTGAGTCCCCAACATAAAAACAGATGCTGCAGCACAGCCCCACCTCGCCAGCACTTAGGAGATAGTGGCAGAAAGATGAGAGTTCAAGGCCATCATCTTCAGCTACATTGAAAGTTTGAGGCCAACCTGAGCTACAAGATATTCTATCTTTAAAGAAATAAAGAGAGCTGCGCAGTGCTGGCGCATGTCTTTAATCCCAGCACTTGGGAGGCAGAGGCAGGCAGATTTCTGAGTTCGAGGCCAGCCTGGTCTACAGAGTGAGTTCCAGGACAGCCAGGGCTACACAGAGAAACCCTGTCTCGAAAAGAGAAAGAAAGAAAGAAAGAAAGAAAGAAAGAAAGAAAGAAAGAAAGAATGAAAGAGAAAGAAAGAAAGAAATTTTACCCTCATTGTGGGAGCTACTCTATGCTTGTTCCTGATAACACTTGGCCGTTTGTCTAGCTACAGCAGCTGATCAGGATGCTCTGCCCTCTACTGATCCAGTATCCCTGCTCCTTAAGGATCCAAGAGGAAGGCCTCATCGGGCCTGTCTGCTGCACAGCAGAGGCTGTAGCTGAAACAACCACATATCTAAAACTTGCTGGGGGTTGTTGGGGGGGGGTGGCGAGGAGGAATGGGGGGACCAGAAAGCCCATCTGTCTCTGAGGGAAGGCAGAACTATCATGTGTAAAAATAGCACCGTGTCTTATTGGCCCTGGAAGAGTTGCTCTTACAAATCTTGGTCCAGATTTACACCATCAGCCTAGAACGAAGGGTAACAAACAGCCTCATAACATTAAATAATAATAATAACTCAGAGCTTTCCTGCTTTGGGAAAATGGACTGCATAGGCCCACTGTTTGCCCCACGTGTCCCGCTTTGAGGAGAGACTTCTCACGGAAGTGGTGATTGCACTAAGAGTTTAATACAATGAAGTTAATCGCAGTTTGGCTTACTGAGCCAGACCCTCACGCATGCTGGACAACCACACTACTGTTTCCGTCACTGAACTATGACCCCCAGTCTTCTCTTACTGTGTGCTCTTAGTGACTTTTATCCTTTTTTTTTTTTTTTTGGTTTTTCAAGACAGGGTTTCTCTGTGTAGCCCTGGCTGTCCTGGACTCACTCTGTGACCAGGCTGGCCTCGAACTCAGAAATCTGCCTGCCTCTGCCTCCCAAGCGCTGGGATTAAAGGTGTGTGTCACAACCGCCCGGCTCGACTTTTATCCTTTTTCTAATGATTTATTTATGTGTATATAAGTATACCATTGCTCTCTTCAGGCACAACAGAAGAGGGCATCAAATCCCATTACAGATGGTTGTGATGGAATTGAACTCGGGTCCTCTGGAAGAACAGTCAATGTTCTTAACCGCTGAGCCATCTCTCCAGCCTTGTTAGTGACTTTAAACAAAGATGATAAAATGTTGTGTATGAATGTGTTACCCACATGCAATGTGTACCATGTGAGTGCCTAGTGCCAACAAAAGCAAGAAGAGAGTACTGGATCCCCTGGAACAGTTATGAGCTGCCATGTGGGTGCTGGGATCTGAGCCCAGATCCTCTATAAGGGCAGGAAGTGCTCTTAATCACTGAGCCATTTCTCTCTAGCACCGTAGTGTTAAATTTTTTTGGTTTTGTTTTTGGTTGGTTTGGGTTTGTTTTGGTTTTTTGAGACAGGGTTTCTCTGTGTATCCCTGGCTGTCCTGGAACTCACGCTGTAAACCAGGCTGGCCTCGAACTCAGAGATCAGCTTGCCTCTGCCTCCTGAGTGCTGAGATTAAAGGCGTGCGCCACCACCGCCCAGTTTTTAAGACAGGGCCTCACCCTGTTAATCCTGACTGGGCATGGAGCGTGTAGCAATCCTGCCTCAGCCTCCCAACTGTTGGGGTTATAGATGTGAGCTCCCGGGCCCACATCCTTACCCGCCTTTGGTTTTTTTTTTTATTTTGAGGAAGTATCTCTGGATTGCCTGAGCTGGCCACAAACCTGTGGTCCTCTTGCCTCAGCCTCCTGAGTGGCTGAGGTCTTGGGCCTGTGGCACAATTTCATTGGTTTACTTGTTTTTAAGCAGGGTCTCTTGCAAGTCAGGCCAGCCTTGAACTCCTGATCCTTCTGCCGGTACCTCCTCAGTACTGGATTACAGGTGTGCACTTCCACACACGACTCCTGCTGGACACTGAATGTCAGGCTTCCTGCATGCTACACACAAGCTCTCTGCCTGAGCTCAGCCCCAGTCCTGGTGTGTTGGGGTTTGTTGTTGTTCTTCTGTTTTTGCTTTTTTTTTTTTTGGTTTTTGTTTGTTTGTTTGTTTGTTTGAGAGAAAGAATCTCCATGTATCCTAGGCTGGCCTCAAATTGCTGATCTTCCTGCCTCTGTTTCCTGAGTTCTGGGGCTATAGACATGCACACCACACTTGGCCCAGGGTTTCACTTTTAGTAGAGAAAGTCCTCAGGCACTCTAAACACCCAGCAATAAAGATTGTTTAGGGCTGGAGAGAGGCTCAGCGGGTAAGAGCGCGGACTGCTCTTCCAGAGGTCCTGTGTTCAGTTCCCAGCGACCACATGGTGGCTCACAACCATCTGTAATGGGATCCAATGCCCTCTTCTACTGTATCTCAAGAAAGCTATAGTGTACTCACATATATAAAATAAATAAATACATTTTTTTTGTTTTTTTGTTTTGTTTTGTTTTTGTTTTTTGAGACAGGGTTTCTCTGTGTAGCCCTGGCTGTCCTGGAACTCACTCTGTAGACCAGGCTGGCCTTGAACTCAGAAATCCGCCTGCCTCTGCCTCCCAAGTGCTGGGATTAAAGGTGTGCGCCACCACCGCCCGGCTACATTTTTTTTTTTTAAAGATTTATTTATTATTATAAATGAGTACACTGTAGCTGTCTTTGGACCACCAGAAGAGGGCATCAGATTTCATTAAGGGTGGTTGTAAGCCACCATGTGGTTGCTGGGATTTGAACTCACGACCTTCAGAAGAGCAGTCAGTGCTCTTGCCTGCTGAGCCATCTCACCAGCCTCCACATTTTTTTTAAAAAGATTATTTAGACAAAGGTGTTTAGAGCGTGAATACAATAACATTGTCTGCATCCACTAATAGTGTGTATATAGGTCTACCCACAGAAAGCTACCAATATACCTCTAGAGGAAAAAAGCAGATATAGTCAAAATACAGCTCTGTTTGCACAAAGCATATTACATTGTGTGTGTGTGTGTGTGTGTGTGTGTGTGTGTGTGGTGTACATATATGTATGTGTATGACATACACATGGAGGTCAGAGTGTGTGTGTGGTGTACATATATGTATGTGTATGACATACACATGGAGGTCAGAGTGTGTGTGTGTGGTGTACATATATGTATGTGTATGACATACACATGGAGGTCAGAGTGTGTGTGTGTGTGGTGTACACATATGTATGTGTATGACATACACATGGAGGTCAGAGTGTGTGTGTGTGTATGTGTGTGGTATACACATATGTATGCGTATGACACACACATAGAGGTCAGAGTGTATGTGTGTGTGTGTGGTGTACATATATGTATGTGTATGACATACACATGGAGGTCAGAGTGTGTGTGTGTGTGTGTGTGTGGTATACACATATGTATGTGTATGACATACACATGGAGGTCAGAGTGTGTGTGTGTGTGTGTTATGTGTGCAGTGTACACATATGTATGTGTATGACACACACAGAGGTCAGAGTGTATGTGTGTGTGTGTGTGTGGTGTACATATATGTATATGTATGACATACACATGGAGGTCAGAGGGCATCTTGTAGGAGTTGATTCAGTTCTTCCACCATGGGGTCCAGATTCAGCAGCAATTGTCTTTACCCACTGAGTTATCTCACTGGTCCAGTTTTGTTTTTTTAGGTGTGTGTGTGTGTGTGTGTGTGTGTGTGTGTGAGAGAGAGAGAGAGAGAGAGAGAGAGAGAGAGAGAGAGAGAGAGAGAGAGAGAGAGAGAGAGAAAGAGAAAGAGAGAGAGAGAGAGGTGGGATGCAAGTGTTCCACAAAAGCTAGAAGAGGATGTTTGATCCCCTGAAACTAGAGTTACAGACACTTGTGAACCTTGACTGCTAGAAACCAAACTGGTTCCCCGAAAGAACAGCAATGAGCTCTTCACTCCTGAGCCACGACTCTAGATCCTCTGTTTTTTCTCTTTGAGACAGGGTCTCAATGCATAGCCCTGGCTGCCTTCAGACTCACAGAGACCCTCCTGCTTCTGCCTCCCATGTTCTGGGGTTAGAGGCTCTGCACCACCATACCCGGCTCAGTTCAGTTTTGAGTGTTGACTTTCTACCTTTGTGCACTATTTGTCTCTTATATCAATCAGATCAACCAAGCTGGTTGGTAGCACATGTCTACAATCTCAGCATCCAGGAAGCTGAAGCAAAAGGATGATGAGTTGTAGGGTAGCCTGGGCTCCACAGTAAGATCCTGTCCAAACAAAACCAAACCAGAGGCCTGAAGGGCAGAAGGGAGTGAGGCGGGAGCACACAGGGAAAGGCCTTTCAGAAGGTATTGTGTCCGGATTGTAAAAACCCCAAAGAGACCACTAGGAATCACAACCCACTGTAGTCGCTGGAATCACATGAGGGTTTCAAGCTCAAGCTTGAGCCAACCTTCCTGATGGGACAGGAAGGAGAGTGAACCCCCCCGGGTCTAAGTGAAGGGGGTTTATAAAGGAAAAAACTGCAAGTGGGGTTTTCAAGCCTTCCCATTACATGAGAGGGTAAAGAAATGCCGTCCTTCACACCTGATGACGTTTGTTCAGACAGCGGGGCAGAACCGCGCAGCTGGAAAGGAACCTTTCAGACCTGGGAAAAGTAACCGTGTGCAATCAGAAGCTGGTGTATTTTTACAACTGGCCACAGTGGTCTGGGGACACTTGATTGTCTCTTTTTCATAGTCTAAGAGTGGACTATTATGGGCTGGAGAGATGGCTCAGAGGTTAAGAGCACTGACTGCTCTTGCAGAGGACCTGAGTTCAATTCCCAGCAACCACATGGTGGCTCACAACCATCTGTAATGGGATCTGATGCCCTCTTCTGGTGTGTCTGAAGACAGTGACAGTGTACTTACATATATGAAATAAATTAATAAATCTTTTTTTTTTTAAAAAGGCCGGGCGGTGGTGGTGCACACCTTTAATCCCAGCACTTGGGAGGCAGAGGCAGGCAGATTTCTGAGTTTGAGGCCAGCCTGGTCTAGAGTTCCAGGACAGCCAAGGCTACACAGAGAAACCCTGTCTCGAAAAACCAAAAAAAAAAAAAAGGGGGGGGGGCTATTATCATTTTGAGGGTATAGGCTTCTGTTTCCTTCAAGGACAGGAGCCATCTGCACTGGAGAAAAAATGGTTGTTAATCAAAAGGGGTGTGAGTTTCAGTGGAGGCTAGGGTTTGCTGCTTTTTCTCTGTTCCCAAGGCTGGTATTTGCCCCGCTCCGGGGGTGGGGATCGTCAGGGGTGGGGAGTGCTGCCCTGCTCTGGCTCCGTGCAGGGTCAGGAGAGTGTAGGGTTTGATGTGCAGGTTTCTCGAGTCTCTTCAAAGGAAATGACAACAGGTTGAGCCCCTGGCTTCTGCCTCCCGCCCTCTGAGGCTTCTGAGAGTTCCCTGAATCAGGGCGCAGTCACCCAGGGCCCGCCCAGCCAGCGAGGACCGCTAGGGCTTCTCTAATAATGCCGGCTCTCTGACTTCCTCACCCTGTGCTCCTCGCCCCGCCCCCACCCCAGACTTGCACCTAGCTGCGGAGCTCGGGAAGACCCTGCTGGAGAGGAACAAGGAGCTGGAGGAGTCCCTGCAGCAGATGTACTCCACCAATGAGGAGCAAGTGCAGGAGATCGAGGTGAGGGGCCTCAAGCTCTCTGCCTTCTCCCACCTCTCCGGAGCCTCCGGCTTTGGCCTGTGTGTGCCTTTGAACAGCCTGTAACTCAGTTCACCACCTGCCCACCCTTCGCGGGCTGCACTGTGGTCCTTCCTTCGTTAGCTCCTAAACCTCTCAGATCCAGTCGGCCTCGGAGTGGTGGAGGGACAGACCGTGACATCTGTCCCTGACTCCTTGGAAAGGCTTATTCCACCCTTACCTCCTCCCCTAGTACTTGACCAAGCAGCTGGACACACTGAGACTCGTGAATGAGCAGCATGCCAAAGTGTACGAGCAGCTGGACCTGACGGCCAGAGACCTGGAGCTGACCAACCAGAGGCTGGTCTTGGAGAGTAAGGCAGCCCAGCAGAAGATCCACGGGTAAGGGCGGGGTGGTGAGGGAGAGGCCCAGGGTGTTGCATGTGGCTGCTGGGGGAGACTCTCACACTCCTGGAAGACAAGGCTTAAGAGACTGGGAAGGCAATGAGGCCAGGCAATGAGGTCAAATATGTGTACTTAAACATGTATCCCACAACAACCGCTCTTCCGTTCTCTGTCCTCCCTTCCTTCCCTTCTTTTTTTTGGGGGGGGTGGGGTGGGGTTGGTTTTTCGAGACAAACTTTCTCTATGCCTGGCCTCGAACTCACAGAGGTTCGCCTGTCTCTGCCTCCTGAATACTGGAATTAAAGGCATGCACCACCATCCAATCCTCTTATTATAAGATTATCTTTTTGGTTTTTCGAGACAGGGTTTCTCTCTGTAGCCCTGGCTGTCCTGGAACTCACTCTGTAGACCAGGCTGGCCTCGAACTCAGAAATCCACCTGCCACTGCCTCCCAAGTGCTGGGATTAAAGGCGTGCGCCACCACCGCCCGGCAGATTATCTTTATTTTATATGTGTGGGTGTTTTGGCTGTGTGCCTGCCTGTGCCAGGAGAGGGGTGTGGGATCCTCTAGAACTTCAGTGACAAATGGTTGTGAGCCACTGTATGGGCACTGGGAACTAAACCCAGGTCCTAACCACCAAGCCATCTCTCCAGCCCCCAACAACTGGTAGGTGAAACGTGGCCCGTACTCCAGTACACAGCCTCCCGCCTATGGTTTTTCGCCAATAATGCACCAGGCTCAGTTTTCAGTACTAAGGATTCAGTGACTTGCCCTCTGCGACCTCACAGATGTGTCCCTGGTGGTGACCCGTGGTGAGTGACAGCTCTGTGCAAGGACCTGGGGTGCAGCTGGGGAAATGGCCTGGTGGCTAACGTGCTTGCTGCACCGGCTTAAGAACCTGAGCTCAGGCACCTTTGTAAATTGTAGAACACAACGGTGTGCATTTGGAATCCCAAACTGGGGGCGTTGGCCACAGGCTTGGCCCACCCTAGCTGAATCAGACATCCCTGAGATCCAGTGAAAACCTGTCTCAAAAAGTCCAAGGCGGATAGCTTGTGAAGGTGTGATGCCCAAAGTCATCCTCAGGCCTCCCACATGTACCCACACGCATGTGAACATACGCACAGGCACACAGATACAAAAGGACCAGAGTTGGCCGAGGAGGAATGGTTGGTTCAGCCTGGGCTATACAGGAGAAGGGAAGGGCAAATCGTGGGATACGGCAGAACCTTCTCTGACTTTAATACCAGACAACAAGCTCAAGATTATCTGTTTGTCTTTAACTCTACGGCCTCCATCTATGAGGGTCCCGTCCCGAGCTGCAGTGAGAGGCATTCCTGTCTCCTGAAGACTCTCCATGGGGGTGGTGCGGGGAGGGAGATGGCTAGGAGGTTAAGAGCACTTGTTAGTTTGGGCCCAGAGTTTGGTTCCCAGCACCCACAATGAATGGCTCACAATCACCTAGTTCCAGTTCCAGGGTCTCCATCTCTACCTACACACACACACACACACACACACACACACACACACACACACACACATATCTAAAAATCAATCAACTTTTTGGTTATGAGCCTACTTAGTGGCTGAACCATCTCTCCAGCCCTAAAAATTTTTACAAAAATAAATAAAATAAAAATGTCTCCCACGCATGTCCTCATCCTATTCCAGACTGACGGAGACCATTGAGCGCCTGCAGTCCCAGGTCGAAGAGCTACAGGCCCAGGTGGAGCAACTTCGAGGCCTGGAGCAACTTCGGGTTCGCCGGGAAAAGCGGGAACGCAGGAGAACCATCCATACCTTCCCCTGCTTGAAGGAGCTGTGCACAAGTCCCCGGTAGGCAAGGGCCCTGGTGTGTCGTCTTAGAGTCCCAAGAGAGCTGGCTGAGGGATGAAAGAGGAGACGTGTGCCGGACAGTGGCTGGGAAGGAGGACTCGCTGGTCCAAGCCATCAGGATGCTTGCTAAGGACAGCCCTAGGTGTAACACAAGCCATTTGCATCCATTTTGCCTACTAGTCAGTTGAGGAAGACCTAAAATGGTGGTTGCATGATTCATCCAAGGTCGTGTGTTAGTACTCAGCACAGCCAGGCTTCTAACCTAGGAGTAGTTGTATAGGCATTTGCCTAGAATGTGTGTTGTGCCGGAATGGATCCCCGTGGTAGTTAGGAGAAAGATCAAGGGGAGGCTGGAGATGTACCTCCGTGAGAAGCTTGCTTGTCTGTCACTTTGCTGTGTCTCCCAGTACAGAAGAATCCTGGGTCAATCTGTATGAGTCATCGTCCGCAGACACACAGCCAGGAGGAAATTTTAGAGGGCTGGAGGGTGGCTGAGAGAGCCCAGTGGTTGACACTTTGGTCCAAGGCCTTGACCATGACCAGCTACTGCTGCTTCCCCCCCACCCCCCAGCAGATGTGAGGATGCCTTCCGCCTACACAGTTCCTCGATGGAGCTGGGACCTCGGCCGCTGGAGCAGGAAAACGAACGACTGCAGACCTTGGTTGGGGTGCTCCGTTCCCAGGTGAGCCAGGAGCGACAGCGCAAGGAGCGAGCAGAACGTGAGTACACGGTGGTGCTCCAGGAGTACACGGAGCTGGAGCGACAGCTGTGTGAGATGGAGGGCTGCCGCCTGCGCGTGCAGGAGCTGGAAGCCGAGTTGCTGGAGCTGCAGCAGATGAAGCAGACCAAGACCTACCTGCTGGCCCGGGATGAGCACCTGGCTGAGGCTTTGCTGGCACCCCTCACTCAGGCTCCTGAGGCTGATGACCCCCAGCCAGGCAGTGGAGATGACTCTAATGCCCAGGATGGTGTCTCCTCGCCTGCAGCTTCCCCCAGCCACACCGTGCGCAAGAGCTGCAGTGACACAGCACTCAATGCCATAGTGGCCAAAGACCCAGCCAGCCGCCATGCTGGCAACCTCACTTTGCATGCCAACAGTGTGCGCAGGCGCGGTATGTCTATCCTGAGGGAGGTGGATGAGCAGTACCACGCGCTGCTGGAGAAATACGAGGAGCTGCTAAGCAAGTGTCGGCAGCATGGTGCCGGGGTGCGGCACGCGGGGGTGCAGACCTCACGACCCATCTCCCGGGACAGCTCGTGGAGGGACCTACTGGGGGGCGAGGAGAGCCAGGGAGAGGGCAAGGCTGGTGAGAAGAGCCTAAGCCAGCACGTGGAGGCTGTGGATAAGCGCCTGGAGCAGAGCCAGCCGGAGTACAAGGCACTCTTCAAGGAGATCTTTGCCAGGATCCAGAAGACCAAGGCCGACATCAACGCCACCAAAGTCAAGACACACAGCAGCAAGTGACCCCTCTCTAGGCCTGTAGCCTCTCTCTGCCTCCCCACCAGAGGGGTCTCTCGTGCCTGGATGGCAGCCCCTTGGCAAGTGAGAAAGCCCTTTACGCAGCAATATATCTTAGCAGGTGGCTGGAGCATGCGCAGAGAGGCCTTACTGATCTGGGGACATAGTGGATTTCCTGCCGGTGGCTCGGCTCACCTGTTCTGCCTCCCTTGGCCACTTTGCTTCAGCTTAAAGGCACAGCTCAGTTTAAAAGCCAAACACACTCCCCACCCCGCCACAGCCACCCCAACCACTGTCCCTGGGGGCTTTTCAGCTCCCTCAATCCTGGGCTTCTGGATCCCAGGCCTCACCCTCAGATTACCACCCATCTTCTGCAAGCCTTTCTGGCTTTGCCCTCCAAAGTTGCTTTGTTTGTTTGTTTGTTTTTCTGAGAGATTTGCAATGCAAGGCCTCCTGAAGCCTTGTCACAACTGGAAACACTTGAAAGGGGACCTCAGATCCAACCATGGCTGGTCTGGGGTCTCCTAGACCATCCACTGCTTCTTGCCAGTCCTGACTGTCATTCCCTTAGCACCAGCTATACCATTCCCAGAATTCTGAGCAGGCCACTGTCGCGACCGCCTTGAACGACGACGCAACCCGAGAGCTCTTCTTTAAGCAGTTTATTCAGGAACCTTGAACAATCTTCTGACCCCTGGGGCAACACCTTAGGCCCTTAAATGTTCTATACTGAGCCTATCCCATTGGGCCACGTGGCGAGTGTAGATAGGCCACCAGAAAGTGGAAACGAGCCAAGCTAGGACTTGTTTAAGAGAGCGCCCACTTGCTAGAAAGCGGAACCAGGCGCCATCTTGGGGCGCAGCTCTAGCGGCTCTCCACAGGCCACAGATAGCTCAAGCTTTAGCCAGGCTCGAGTGTATCCCCTCCAGCCCTGGCCAAGGTCTTCAGCTCACCACAGATCTGTAGCCAACCTGAATAGAGGAAGAGGGAGCCCCTCAACAGCCATACAAGGGCAGTGTCCCTTTCCTTGTAGAGCCGAGTTCAATTCCTAGAATTACCTTCTGGGCATGAAGCCTTCCAGGGGCTCCAATGGTAGGGAGTCCCCACCCCCACCCCGAGCCTGTGAACCACCTTTGCTTTCCTTCCTTTCTCTGCGCCTGCCCCCATCTCAGGGACCATGATGTCTCATCCAGTCCTCTCTTCCTCAGGCTACCCTGGGACAGTTCACATCTGCAGCCTTCAGAATGTCTTGTATGAGTGTCACCAACCCAGGTCCAAGTGTTCATTCCCGCCCTTCACCAGGGACTGTAGGATCCTTACTTGTTTTGTTTGGTTGGGTTTTGTTTTGGGTTTTTTTGTTTTGTTTTGTTTTTGAGACAAGCTTTCTCTGTATAGCCCTGGCTGCCCTGGAACTTGCTCAGTGGACCAGGCTAGCCTCCAACTCAGATCCTCCTGCCTCTGCCTCCCAAGTGCTGGGATTAAAGGTGTGATCTACCACTGCCGGGCCCTCATGTTCCGTTGTGTTCTTAAGTTGAGGAAGAAATGTCTTTTTATCCACCTTTCTACAGAATGCCTGCTCTTTACCTCCCACCTCTAGAAGGGTGGCTTTTGAGGTCCCACCTGGGTCAGGGGGTCAGTATTTTAGTCTAAAACTTCAGAGAGTCAAGCATCATCTAAGACATGCCCAGGGTCCCGGCTTGCCCTCAGCAGTCCCTCAGGGCTTCTGGTTCCTTAACGCCACCCTTCCCAAGATTCTAGAAATCCAAGGAGCCAGTGACTGTGGCCTCAGTGCTGGGAGCCCAGTAGGAACCGTCATGCCTTATCTCCTTCTAATGGGTAAAGGGGCTTTCTTATCAAGCATGGCTGACATCCTGGAGAGGCTACGCCGTTCCAGGTGGCACTGGGATGGCAGCTGGATCCTTCTGTTCACACGACTTGGAATCTTTCGTCCTTTGAGGCTGGGCACCCCCAGACCATCTGTGTCCCTGTTATCTGGGGATAGGGGAGGAATTCAGGCCTGTTCACTTGCCCAGTTCTGTAGCAGCTGGTCAGCATCACCTTTGAAGTATACACAAGAGAAATATATTTACAAATGCTTTATTCTCTTCTTTAATAAAAAATGCACCAGTATTCTAAAAGCACAAGTGGCCCTGGATCCATAGTTTTGTCTCCGAGTCTCACAGGCCTGTGGCCTCCTGCCATGCAGCACTGCAGATGGGGGTGGGGGGTGTCCTTTGAGGTCATTCTTTGCCCTGAAATCTCAGCTTTCTCAGGAGTACTCACCTGTGATTAGTCAGCCTGCAATCAGCCCTTCAGACAGTCTGTGTCTGTGAAGAGCCAGCTATGCCAAGCACTCGGTGAGCAAAGCACAAAGGGTCTGATGGCCATAGAGTTCCCTTTCTGGCTTGGGGAGATTTCCCCCAAAGCAACTACAAATAAAAGCAAGTAATCTAACAGTGGGGGCAGGGAGGTGGGGCTATGGCAGGCAGGGCGATTGAGACAGGATCTCATGGATGTTAGGCTAGACTCAAGCTTGCTATGTGGTGAGTGCTGAGGGTGGCCTTGAACTTCTGACCCTCCTGCCTTTACTTCCCAAGTGCTGGGATTATAGGAATTTGCCACCATGTCCAGTTTATCTGATACTGGGCACTGAAGGCAGGGTTTCGTACTTATTAGACAAATACTGTCACTGAGCCACATCTCCACTGAGCCCCTTCTCTTCTTCTTCCTCTTCCTCCTCCTCCTCCTCCTCCTCCTTTTTAAGACATAGTTTCATGGCTGAAGAGAGAGCTCAGCAGAAAGGAGTACTTTGCACAGTACCTGGGCTCGGTTGCCAGCACCCAGGTAAAGGATCTCAGTGATCTGTAACTCCAGTTTCAGGGGATGCAGTGCCACCTTCTGGTGTCTGCAGGGACCAGGCATGCACATGGTACACATATATACATGCAGGCAAAACACTCATACACATTTAAAAACAAACGATCGAAAAACCCAGACAGGGTATCACTGTACTCCAGGCTGGCTTGGAACTCAGAGATCCACCAGCCTTTGCTTCCCAAATGCTGGGAATAGGAGTGCACCACTATGCGCTGCCCCTCCCCCTTTATCTTATCTGTGTAGATCTTAGATACAATATATGAGAAGACAGGTTTTAAAAAGTCATAGAGGGGCCCGCAAAATGGCTCAATGTGTAAGAACTCTTCCTCCTCTGACTTCAGCACTGGCCCTATGGCGTGTAAAATAAATGTAAAAAATAAACTTTTTTTTTTTTTTAAGTCATAGAGGCCTGCTATAAGATGGATTAGCATGTAGAGGTCCTTGCCACAGTGCTGATAGCATGAGTTTGATCCCCAGAACCCATGTAAAGTTGAAAGGAGAGAAGCCCATCCACCAAGTTGTCCTGACTTTCACATGTCCATGGATTATAGGCATGTGCCTCCACACCAGGACACCAGGCCTCCACTTTCTTATTGCATTTAGGGTAGCCATGCCTTTCTGAAAGCTTCAGGGACTTCGAACTCTTAGTCCCCACCCTCATCCCTGGTCCCAACACTCTAAGGTCTCCTCACCCCAGTCTTGGGTCTCAGCATCATCACACAGAACAAGAGATGCCTGTGATGATTCTTGTCCAGCATTCCTTTATTATTGAGAAATGATTTTTGCCAGGCATGGTGGTACATACCTTTAATCAGGAGGCAGAGGCAGGCAGATCTGTGTGAGATCAAGACCAGCCTGGTCTACAAAATGAGTTCTAGGACAGCCAGGAAATCTTGCCTGGAACAACCCAGGGGGGCGGGGTTTATTATGTAAATCAGTGCCCTGGGCCTTGATACTTAGCCCCGCTGGCCCTGCAGTTGGGATTCCTAACCCTCCTTAGCATGGGAGGTTAGGTGTGCAGTTTACCACGCTTGGCTCTGCCTTTCCTTTCCAATAGCCTTCTTTTCAATCTCAAATAAACCTACTTAGACATTTTTTTTTTTAATTGTGAAAAGATACATATTTAGAACTAGCCACCAGGGCTCAGGTTGGCTTGTCCCAGTTTTTCTGGCAGCATCCAAACTCCCTTGCTGATGAGCCAGTTGAACACCTGCCTTCTTTCAGTCTGGCTGGAAGGTGTTACCTTGCTCAACACCTACCACACGCGCACACACAGCTTCCTCCGGGTCTGTTCAAGCTGGCACGAAACCCTGATGTCCATGAGGACCACCAACATGGCACTTGGGTCTTCTTCATGACTGACCCCATAACCAGGGAGGCTGATGATGGTCCGTGAGCAACCTGGTTTTACTAGAGGACATTCTCCCAGGACGACTGGGCTGCTGGAAGACAAGTGATAGATGGGTCAGCATGTGGCTGTGGCAGCCGTTCAACATGAACGTCTTAGAGTTCAAAACCTTTGCTCTGGCTTTAGCTGGGGAGGCTGGGGCAGGGGGCAGGAGAGATTTCTTCCTTGCTTTGGTACTATTGTGGAGAAGAGGCCCTGGTTGGTGCCTTTTGTTGTTTGTTTGTTTGTTTTGTTTTGTTTTGTTTTAAACATTTATGAGTAATTTTCCTTTGCATATGTCTGTGTACCGTGTGGATGCTTGATGCCTGAGAAGGCTGGAAGAAGGTATCAGATCCATGGAGACTGGACTTATAGACAGTTTTAAGCCCCCAGGGGGATTCTGGGAATCAAACTCCACTCTCCTAGAACTGCATCCAATGCTCTTAGCTGCTAAGCCACCTATCCAGCCCCAACCACCATTTTTTATTCCTATTTATTATTAATGTGAGGGGGTTCCCCATACCATGGCTTAGATATAGAAGCCATAGGATAGCCTTCAGGAGTTGAGTCTGTCTTTCCACCTTGTGGGTTCCAAGGGTCAAACTGAGGTCATCGGGCTTGGCAGTGAGTGCCTTTATTTGCTGAGCCATCTTTCTGATCCTGGGCTTCTTAAAGGTTTTCCTGGCTTTGTAGCATCAAGGTTGAGTAAGTGATAGGCAGAGGGAAAGAGACTGGGGGCCACAAAAGAAGAGAAGTCAGACTGGCCCCTGGGAAGCAGCCCTTGAGACCATAAGACACTTATAGGAAGAGCGAGAGGGCCGTTTACCTCCTGCTGTTCTCAAAACTTACATTCCATGCACAGGGTGCTCCCAACTCTCATCCATTCCCAGGGAACTGTCTCCTACCAACAGTGTGGAGTGAACAGTACACAGCGCTGTGAACTTGGTCACCTGGGAGGCCTGTCATCACCAAGACTACTTAGCCTCTATGGAGCTCTGGAAGGGAAGAGGGTACCGTGTGCAGAGCACAGAGCTGGGCCACAAATGGGTGATTACATCAACTAACGGCCTATGTAGTCTCATGTGAAGAATGCATGAGAAGATCAGAGGACAACACACAGGCACACGTAGACACACAAAGACACACACACATACACATACATACACACATAGACACACATAGACACAGACACACAAATATAGACATACATGCACACACACAGACACACAGAGATGCACGCACACACACATATACATAGACACAGACACACAAACATAGACACACAGAGACGCACATACACACATATACATAGACACAGACACACAAACATAGACACAGAGATGCATACACACACATATACATAGACACAGACACACAAACATAGACACACAGAGACGCACATACACACACATATACATAGACACAGACACAGACACAAACATAGACACACAGAGACGCACACACACACACACACACACACACACACATACAGGCTGTTTCTAGGAGACTAAGCAGGAAACTGGACGCAGAGAGGAAAGCGGTTTCCAAGGAGGTTTTGCCCATTCATTCAGGGCACGGAACACGAGCCCTGCCACTCACCCCTGGATTTCCTACCCTAGGGCTGCAGAGAAAAGCTACCAGATCTCTTCATGGGGCTGTGAGCAGCGTCTCCTGAGTAGTGGCTGGCTTTTGTGCGTTGACTTGCTGGCTCTGTGGCAAGTGGTTCCAGTCTGTTTAATCCCCCAGGAGCTTCATGAAATAAATACAGAAGCTCTCATTACCTGAACATCATTCTGAAGCTTGGAGGTCAAGTGAGTCATTCAAGGTCACCCAGAAACATTCCATCTCAGGCTGGGGCTATAGCTGATGGCAGAGTGTTTCACTCACACACACAGTGTATTAGAAGCATTTCAATGGAGGCCTGATACCCTCAACCTCACTAAACGTCCATTATCCCCACAACGTGGAGAGTTTTAATGGGTCGTCTAACTTACGGCACTTACCCGGGAAATCCTGTGCATCCCCTCAGATGGCAGTCATATACAGACTCCCAAGCTGTAGGACAGGGCTGGGTCTACACATCCCTCTGCTTGCAGGACTGGCCTGTTGATTCTTTTTTTTTTTTTTTTTTTTTTTTTTTTTTTTTTTTTTTTTGGTTTTTCGAGACAGGGTTTCTCTGTGTTGCCCCAGCTGTCCTGGAACTCACTCTGTAGACCAGGCTGGCCTCAAACTCAGAAATCTGCCTGCCTCTGCCTCCCAAGTGCTGGGACTAAAGGCGTGTGCCACCACCGCCTGACTGGCCTGTTGATTCTTAATCCTTTCTTTGTTTTTCCCTATTTTGAGTGAATGGCCCCTTCCTGAAACATCATACAACCCTTGGAGGACCAAGGAGAGGAAGAGGGGGCTCTGTTCTCAACCTTCAGTGACAGCCTTTTCATTGTGATTGTTTAACATGACGTCTTATGTAACCTAGGCTGATGTGAAACTCATTGTGTAATGCAAGCTGGCCTCAAACTCATAGTGGTCCTCCTGCCTCAGTCACCCATTACAAGCATGCTCCACCACACCCCATTTAGTGCTCACCTATCCTGTTTTTCCTCCCAGCTTTCTCCCTTCCTCAATACTGAATGGTTCCTGGCAGCAGCCAGTGAGAAGAGCAAGGCAGCTGCTCTTCTCGCCCCAGGGCAACTTCTCCCTTTTTCCCCTCTACTCCCACCTCTTTCAGAATCCAGGCCTCCAGATGGCCTGAACAGGCTGTGTTTATTTGGGGTTATGGAAATGTGCAGCTTCCTTGTCCTATGACTGTGGGTCAGGCACAGGTTGGAGCCCACCTCAGAGGAGCAAAGCTGCCATGGGACCGCTCTGATTTTATTATTCATAATCCACAACCCGAGTGGATGCCTGGGCTTGCTCCTCTGAGCAGCATATTCTCGTCGCTATAGAAACGTCTCCGCTCCTCTGATGTTCTGGGACTAAGTCAGTCAGGGAAGGACCCAGGAGACTCCTTCCCACCCGGAGCCCCAAAGGAAGATGTCAGTGAGCCAATCCTTGGAGTTCATAGAGTGCCTGGGGGCTAGTTTATCTCTCCAATAATGTGGAGACTGCAAAGGCTTGCTTCCGTGAGGATCCTGTTTCAATAAGCCAGTGTCCCTGGGGATACTCAAATTGTCCCAGGGGTGTATTTTTCTAGGTGATGACACTTTCTCAAAAAAAAAAAAAAATCAAGCTCTTCATTATGAGTTAATCACAAGCATTACTAACATTTATTGACATCTATTTTTGTCTACACACAACCTCAACTAAGGAACTTAGCCAAGGATTAGTCACCTTCAAACATCGCTTGTCTTACTTGGAGCTTTAGCATTAAAACGTCATCAATTCTGGATTTCTTGCCTTCATGCCACTACGAAATGGCTCTGCTTAACCTTCAGTCTTCTGAATTCTGTACCTACTTCTCCAGAAGTATCCACTGTGCCGCTCCTTAGAGCTTGAGGGAGGGAGGGGCCTGTGTTTAGAACCACTTCCCTCCAATGATCTGCCTCCCATCCTTGGCTGGGTATGAGCAAAGCCATCCATCACATCTTTCACATGGGTGGGGGTGGCTTATAAGGCTCTTTTGTGGATAAAAACAAAAAGCCTGAAGTTGATTCAACTTGACTGAAACTCAACTTACAAAATTGAATTGCTGCTGGGCATGGTGGCACTTGCCTTCCATCCCAGCAGTTAGAAGGTAGAGCAGGTGCATCTCTAAGAGTTCAAGGCCAGCCTGGTTACCAAAAGAGTTCCAGAACAGTCAAGGCTACACAGAAATACCGTCACAAAACAAAAACAAAAACAAAAACCCTGAAAAACCAAACCAAAGAACAACAAAAAAGTGAACTACCATGGAATTCACTTGATCCACATTTGTGGTATGTCTGTGATGTGACAAATTGCATGTTTGGGATACATTAGAGACCTTACATTCTAGCTTGAAGACAGGCAATATGTTAGAACATAAGACCAGTCATTGAGTAGTGTAGTGGTACTAATCTGAACACCTGTGAGGTGGAGGCAGGAGGGTCAGGAGTTCAAGGCTAGCTTGATCTAGGCAGGAAACCCTGTCTCAAAACACGAGCAAAAGACAGACCTGGTTGGGCTTTTAATACCAATGTTCTGGAGAGAGAGGCAGGCAACCTGCTGTATATAGTGAGTTCCAGGCCAGCTTGGGCTACATAATTGAGACCTGCCTAAATAAATACCACAAAACCAACCATTAAACTCAAAACCATACACACAAAGATTGGTTGATTGTCTGTCTATCCGCCCATCTATCTAAATAAGCTAGGATGTGGCTCAAATACTGAGAAAGGGATAGGAGAGGGCAGGGATAATCCAAGCTAAGCAGGTAGGATCATCTTGCTATGTTAGGTTGTTGAAGGGTCCAGGTGATGAGAACAGACTCAAAAAGAGTGTTTCTGGGACGCAGGATCCAGTGTTTGTTTATGTATTTATGCATTTATGTATTTGTATATACATATACATATGCATAATAGTTTTCCAAGAAAGGATTTCTCTGTATAATAGCCTTAGCTGTGCTGGACTTGCTTTGTAGACCAGGCTGGCCTCGGTCCGCCTACCTCTGCCTTCCAAGTGTTGTGATTAAAGGCGTGCGCCACCACATCTGGCCAAGTATGTATTATTTTTATGACGGGCTCACTTTGTAACTAGATTAGGCTCGCATCTGCCTTAGCCTTGAGAGCAACGCAGGGACTGCGGGTGAGCACCACTCTGCCAGACCCATACAGGAATCTTTTTAAGAAAAAAAAATCTCCTGTAGGTGGTCTCTATCTGCCGGTCAATCTCTACCACCCAATGTCAGCTGGGTGCCCACCATCACCAATCACGGCCAAGGTGGCCAGTCGGAGCGCGAGAAACCGGGCGGAACTCAAGTCGCCAGCTCAGCGAAGGCCGGCGGACCGGGGGAAGAGTGCGCGCCGGAAGCGGTCCTGGGAGTTGAACATGGCGACCGCCTGGGGCCTACGCTGGGGCCTGAGCCGAACTGGAACCTGGTTGTTCCCGCCGCCCGCGCGCTGTGCTCGCCGGGCTCTGCACAGACAGGTAGACGGCACCAAGTTCCAGAGCATCTACAGCCTGGACAAGCTGTACCCGGAGTCCAAGGGCGTGGATACCGCCTGGAAGGTCCCGGTGAGCCGAGAAAGGCGGACGGAAAGGGCGGTTCCTCTCGCTGCTAGGTGACGCGAGGAAACCGGGCGGCGTGGAAGGTTTTGGTTGTCCCGGGAGGAAGTGGTCGTTCTAGCAACCGGGGGGCTGGGACTGTAGGGTGTGATAGCAGCCCTCGTAGCTCGGGTAGTGCAGGCCCTGGGAGAGAGCCTGCCGTATACGCGTCTAGATCGGTAGATTTTCCACGTTTGCTTCCCGGTCCTCAGGCTCATAGGAAGATGTGCGTTATGGACCTTAAAAGTGGACAGTATAACCTGAGGTCCGCAAGTTGGAACGTCACCCAGTCTTTGGCCCCTAGTAATGTCAGGAAGCCTGAGACAAGGCTTGTTTGGTTTTAAAGAGCCATGTTTAGCCCGCTGCGTGTAGTCACACTGCGTGGGGCTTGAGCACCTGTAGGATTGAAAGAGCATCAAGTATTTCCATTCATCCACTCGCCGCTCATTCAGCAGACTTCTCTTGAGAGCATGCTGCTAGCACAGTGCTAATTTGGGGCAGAGGATAGTAAAACAGAAATCCTAAGGCTGTGGAGCTTGGCGACAGACAAAAATAAACGAGTAAACCCAAGTAACACTGAATATGATACTTCAGAGATAATAAGGCCCAGAAGGAAGAGGTGAAACTAGAGATACGGTTGTAGGTTTGTTGTTTGTTTTGACAAAGAATCTCATGTAACCTAGGCTAGCCTCAAACGTGCTACATAGCTGTGGGTGGCTATGAGCTCCTGATCCTTCCACCTTCATCTCCCAAGTATAAGGGTTACTATCATGCATGTGTCACTATACTGGCCTATTTATTTGTTGTGAGAAAGGCTCTTTAAAAGCCCTGACTGATCTCTAATTTGCAGTGATCCTCCTGCCTCTCAAGTACTGAGATTACAGGCATATGCCAACAAACCCAGGTTAGTGTTGAAGGTTTGGTTTGGTTTGGTTTGGTTTGGTTTGGTTTTTTTAAGACAGGGTTTCTCTGTGTAGCCCTGGCTGTCCTGGAACTCACTCTGTAGACCAGGCTGGCTTTGAACTCAGAAATTCACCTGTCTCTGCCTCCCAAGTGCTGGGATTAAAGGTGTGCGCCACCACTGCCAGGCAGCGTTGAAGTTTAAAGTAGAGTGATGGAGGAAAAGCCTGGAAGAGGTGGGGCACAATGGCCTGCATCTGTAACCCCAGCACTTGAGGCAGAGGCAGGGAAATCGGCTGAAGGCCAGCCTGGATTATATGAGACCTTGTCACATACCTGGAAGAAGGAAGACGTGAGAATACTGGGGAGATGAGTGTCCTAAGCAGAGCAGGTACAACCACTTCAGAACAGTAGCATGCTGGACAAGTGTGGCTGAGTAGGGTAGTCTGCTGAAAAAAGCTAAAGAGGAGAGGAGTGGATGGGGCCAGGAATGGAAAGACACAACTTAGTTTTACAAGATTGACTGTTACACAGTGTTACAGACAGTAGCCTGGAGAATGGCAATCGCTAGAAGGTGAGTTAGGAGGTCGCAGTAACATAGGCAAGCCAGGCTGAGCAGGCTGGAAGCAATAGGAGCCTTGAGGGTGATTAGATCGTAGGCTTCTTCTGAAGAAGGCCTGTAGGATTCGCTACTGGACTGGAAGTAAAGAGAACAAGCAGGGTCTGTGGGGTGGAGTTGAGCGAAAGTAGGGAGTCACCAGTACAGACGGTGTTTCCATCAGCTTAGAAGGATGAAATATTGGGGGGGGGGGCGGAGAAGAAAGATTTCCGTGCCATATCAGAGTTTCAGCCATCACAGGGTGCCGGTAAAGGAATATTTGGAAGAGGCATGAAGAGGCAAGAGAAACCTGAAGAAGGTAACTTAGCAAAGAGGTGTAGTCTTCAGAGAGAGCGGCATGAGCGGAGTGAAGCTCTACCCCACCCCCAGGTCTAGAGATCAGATGATGAAGGCATTGAGAGGTGCACATGGACACACTTTGGCTTGGAGGCCAGAGGAGCCCCTGGGCGGTGTTTGTTGGACTTTGTAGTCTCGAGGACTTAAAGTTGGAGGGTGCTGCTGCTGAATAAAGAACTCGGGCGAGGAGGAGGCCTGACACCAGCCCCCAGGCAGGTGAGCCAGGACCTGTTCAAGGCAGACTGCCTCTGCTGCCAGCTTCCTGTGGGCACCAGAGGGAACAGGGCAGCCCACTAGGGTTGTTGTACCAGGCTGGCAGAGAGTATAAGTGTTTAGCATCCTTCATGTGTGTGTTCTCTGTGTTGTCTCATCCATCCTTTTCCCCATGAGGCAAGCCACTGACAGCACTCAGCAATAGCTTAAGGCAGGACAGGGACAGCTGGAGGCTTGAGGAGTGCGTCAGAGGGAGTGCCTGAGTCAGGACGGGGTTGACAGCAAGATTTGGAGGCCTGAAAACAATAATGACAACTTCTTAAAAGTGTTTATTGAATTTAGTATGCATATGTAAAAGTGTGTGTATAAAAGTGTGAGTGTATGAATGGGTGAGTGTGTATGTGCATGCGTGTGCATGTGTATAAGTGTGTATGTGTGTGTAAGCGTGTAAGTCAGAGGATAACTCACAGGAATTGGGTCATTCTCTCTACCATGTTGATCCCAGGGAGCGCACAGATGGACCTGGGTTGTCAGGCTTGGCTTTTAGATAGTGCTTTTACGCACGGAGCCATCTCTCCAGCCCACAATAGATAACATTTGACTTGTAGCTTTATACTATTACTCAAGTGACTTCATTCTGTGACAGTATGTATATCACATTACAGGAGCATGCAAAACAAGCCAGCAGTGACATCCCTCTCGGTAAGTAATTTCATTGAAAATCAGACATTTTAGGCTAGGTGTCTAACTCAGTGGTAGTACTTGCCTAGCATGAGAGAAACCCTGGGGTCAGCCCCAAGCACCACACACACACAGAGCCATTTACCAGATTTCTTTTCTTTTCTTTTCTTTGTTTTTGTTTTGTTTTGTTTTGTTTTTTTGTTTTTTTGAGACAGGGTTTCTCTGTATAGCTCTGGCTGTCCTGGAACTCACTCTGTGGACCAGCTGGCCTCAAACTCAAAAATCCACCTGCCTCTGCCTCCCAAGTGCTGGGCTTAAAGGCGTGCGCCATCACTGCCCAGCTTACCAAATTTCTTATGTGTTCCTTCTAGATCTCTCCAGACCTAGACCTATGAAAGACAGAGAGGCCAGTTGTGAGTGTGGAAGGAGACTCTTTGTAGCATAGCTTAGATAGCGAGTAAACAGTGGTGTGGACTACACTGCTTACAACACATATGATGTGCTTGATGTGGAACTGTCTTCATGGTATAATGCTTGAGTGATGTGGGAAGAAGGAAGGTTGAGGAGAGTGGACAAGCCGCCTGGTGTGCTTCTCATACTACTGAATCTGTGTCTCGATTTCCATAGTCCTGTTGGTGTCTAGGTATGTATATCCAAAAAGGCGCACAAAACCTGTATATAGGACTGGATGGGGTTGAACAGTGAGATCTAAAAACAACAAAATGTTGTTAGAGTGAGGTCTTCAGGGAACAGCTGAAACGCCGCACACTCAGGAGATGCGGGCAGAAGGATAGCTGTAAGTTTGAGGCCATGCTGTATGGTGAGTTCCATGCCAGCTGAACTCTGGTTTGAAATCCTATCTAAAAAGAAAAGAAAGAAAGAAAGAAAGAGAGAGAGAAAGAGAGAGAGAAAGAGAAAGAGAGAGAGAGAGAGAGGGAGAGAGAGAGAGAGAAGAGAAGAGGAAGCTGGGCAGTTGGGGACAGATGTCAGAGGCTCTCCCATTGAGTAGTTTTAGAATTCTCTGTCAAAGCTTGGTGTAGTGGTACACCCCTGTGATTCCATCACTTGAAAGATGAAGGCAGGAGGATTGGGAGTTCAAGGCCAGCCTTGGTTCAATAGCAAGTTCAAGAACAACTTGAGCTATATGAGACCCTGTCTTAGGACAAACAAACGACAAATTGTGTACTTGCCAAACAGAGACAGGGTTTCACAGGTGTGGTCTAGAAAGCATTGAGCTCCTCCAACGGCCTGGGTTCTTTTTGAGACATGTTCTTACTATGTAGCCCAAGCTAGCTTGGAATCTCTATATAACCCAGGCTATCTCATAAAGTCCTCCTACTTCAGTTGTCCAGCATTGATCTCTTTAAAATCAAAATGTATATGGCTCTTCTGGGCTGCTAAACAGAGAACAGGCAAAGATGTGTTTCTCCATGGTCCTTGTTTATGTTGACACCAAAACAGACTCTATGTGTATGTGTGTGGTGCTTGGGGCTGACCCCAGGCATTGGACACCCAGTGGCCACAGAGCCAAGGTGCTGTTGCATGGAGGCAGACCTGTCTCTGCAGTTGTCTGTGGGGTGCCAGTGGAGAGAGTTGGGAAGCCTCTCCACAGAGCTGGAGGCCAAGGGAGTATCTCATCACATCCCTGGGAAGACAGGCATCCGCTCTGTGAACAGCAGTTGCCTCTCCTGGCCTCCTGAGCTTGCTAGAGGATCGCACAGCATCCTGGCTCAGCTGTAGACAGTGGCCCACATGTGTGAAATGCAAGGTCGTTAGGCTCCATAGTGCAGCCATTCCCTGCTGTATCAGGCACCTGTATTATCTAGTCAGAACAAGATTAAGTAGCTTTTCCAAAGGAGGGAGGTCTAGGAGGTGGTCTCAGGATGCCGCTTCCTGCCATTGAGGGCCACACCCAAGCTACCGTGCTCACCAGCTGGTCTCCAAGTCTTCTGCCTCTGTGTCTCCCCTACCCAGACCTTTCAAGGCCTTTGCATGGCTATAGAAATGGGGGGAGCACCTTATCTTTCACTTTAAAAATCAATAAGACAGGCAGTGGTGGCACAGGCCTTTAGTCCCAGTACTTGGAGCTCAGAGACAGATGGATCTCTGAGTTGGAGGCCAGCCTGGGCTACAAAGTGAGCTCCAGGATAGCCAGGGATACATAGAAAAATCCTATCTCAAAAACCCAAACAAGGGAGCAGGAGAGATGGCTCAGCAGTGAGAACACTGACTGTTCTTCCGGAGGTCTTGAGTTCAATTCCCAGCACCATGTGGTGGCTCACAACCACCTGTAGTGGGATCCGATGCCTTCTTCTGGTGTGTCTGAAGACAGCAACAGTTTACTCTTATACAAAACAAACAAACAAACAAGCAACAAACTATAGATATATATAGTAGTGGCCACATCGACTGTTCAGGGTGAGAGCTCCCTCACTGAAGTTCCAGCCCAGACCCTGAACTAGACCCTGAGAACACACAGCCAGAATAATATCGCTAGCCCCATCTGACTGTGTAGTCTAAGTCAGCCTCCAAAGCTCCCTCCCTCAGCTCCAAGTGGCAGCTCTACAAAGACTGTAGAGCTTGTCCTCTTTTTCCGCTTGTCTTCCAGCTTCTAGCCCAGCTGATTTCACATCCCACGCATTGAACCATGTGAAGCAGTCTGTCCCCAAGCTTGAGCCTCTGGAAGAGTCTTCACTTTCAAACCACAGGCAAACAGAGCAGAAGGATTTGCTAGAATGTGCTAGACTTGAGTCACAATTGTACTCCTCCCACTCCAGGAGGGAGGCCTTGGGACAGTCAATTGTCCTGATTTTAGAGTGGTTTTTGTTTTTTGGGTTTTTTTTGTTTGTTTTTCGAGACAGGGTTTCTCTGTGTAGCCCTGGCACTCACTCTGTAGACCAGGCTGGCCTCGAACTCAGAAATCCACCTGCCTCTGCCTCCCAAGTGCTGGGACCAAAGGCATGTGCCACTACTGCCTGGCCTGATTTTAGTTTTGACATCTGTGAATACTGTCCAGCTTTACTGGCGCGCACGCGTGCGTGTGCGTGTGCGTGTGCGTGTGTGTGTGTGTGTGTGTGTAAGAGGTGTGGAATAGTCATGCTGACTACCTTAGCAGTCTACACATTCGGCTATGGGGGAATCCTCGTGTGTGTATTCTTTCATTTCACAGATCGTGTGTATTCTTTCATTTCACAGATCGGTTAAGCATATCTTACTGTCGGAGTAGCGGTCCTGGGGGGCAGAACGTGAACAAAGGTACTGGAACCATGTCACTTTAAGGAACTCAGCAACTGCCACATTCCTGTGGAATAAAGGAGTTTTTCTGCTCAGCGTGCATACCTCCAGCTTATAATAATCCTTTCTATTCTTCTGAATGTGCCCAATTGTCTGCTTCTCTGCTGCAATTGCTAAGACTAGGATCGGATTTTGAGGGTAAACAAAGAGAATTCACAGCATGAGAGGGCATACTGCTCCGTCCATTGAGAGCAAGTTCCTTTTGCTCCTGAGAAACCCATCCCCCTGCTCTTTTCAGAGTTCAGTAAAACTGTTATGAGGAGCCTGGGAAATTCGCATACTAGAAGTATTTGCAAATTAGAAGTTTTATATGGAAGAGCCTCATCAGCCTTGCAGGCTTGTTCCATGGCCAGTTTCATGGCTAGAATGTTCCTGGTTAGGTGGTTGGCTGTCCTTTGCTTCAGGACCATTCCTGAGGCCTGGACACTGTGGCTTCCTAAGTCTCAGGATCGATGCTCCTCCCTCCCCTCCACAGTGAATTCCAAGGCTGAAGTAAGGTTTCACTTGGCCAGCGCAGACTGGATTGCGGAGCCTGTGCGCCAGAAGATTGCCCTCATGGTACCTACCCCTTGCTGCCCTGTGGATCCCTGGGGTGGGCATAGGCTTGTGGGCCTTTCAGGTGTTCCTCATTTTCCTCCTTGGCAGCATAAAAAGAAGATCAACAAGGCAGGAGAGCTGGTGCTTACCTCGGAGAGCAGCCGGTATCAGTTCCGCAACCTGGCAGAATGCCTACAGAAGATTCGAGACATAATTGCCACAGCCAGCCAGGTGCCCGAGCAGCCATCCAAAGAAGATGCTCAGCTTCAGAGGCTCAGGTACAGAGACACCCTGGCAGCAAGCGAGTTTGTAGGGACCAGGGCTGGGCAGGTGAGAGGGCTGGGAGTCCAGGAGCTTCTAGCAGGGGCAGTGGGGAAGCTGCTAAGAGGAGCAAGGTGCGGACCCAGGCCCAGGTACACATGTGGCTCCTGCTGACTGGACTGCTCTGCTCCCCTTAGCTTCCAGCTTTGAAAAGTGCTGATTGACATGTGGACCTCATTGCTGTCCTTTGTTTTCAGGATCGAAAAGATGAATCGGGAAAGGCTGCGACAGAAAAGACTAAACTCTGCTATAAAAGCGAGCAGGGGGGTGACTATGGACTGAAGTCACCCCGCCCTGTTGGCAAAGACAGCGTGTCAGTGCAGCTCAACAGAGAGCTGGCGCCACAGGAGATTAGTGGAACCCTGCAGAACGTTCCTTTGGAGGGAAGGCTGCAGGTCATCCAGGACAGCTCCTTCCATTGTCCACCTCGTGAATTACTGGCTGCAATAAACTTGTAAAGCACAGGAGCCTTTCTCAGTGAGGGCTTTGCACAGGGCTCTTACCTTTCAGTCTAAACCCACCTTAGAGTTGAGCACACACAAGAGGACTGCGGGTCAGTCCACAAGGAGCACGCAGTTAGGGCCAAGATAGGTGAGCTGGACCTTCAGAAAGACAGACTGAACAACACAGCAGGCTGGGAGGAAGCTGGGCGGCAGGAGGTAACAGGCAAGCCAGGATGACAGGTTGTACATGGGACATTTTTGAGAGGTGTACTGGGCAGGTAGGCACATAAGAGCCCCCAAATCCATTGAGCTCCACCCCCAGGCCAGAAGTTCAGGGGTTATTTACTTACATATATAGTGGGTGGATGTGTGTGTGCGTCACATGCACAGGTAGAGAGCAACTAGCAGTCACCTATTCCTCCCTGGGGATGGGACTCGAGTCTCGGGCTTAAGGGCAGATGTCTTCACCTGGCCAGCCATTTCACTCTCTGGTTCATTGAGTATCAGGTGAACTATACATGAACTACAATACACGTCTGGCGGTCCAAGGACAACTCGCGGGCGTTAGTTCCCTTCCTCTGCCATAGGTTCCAAGGACCAGTCAGCGCCTCTAAGTGCTGAGCCATACCTCCGGGCCCTGAAGGCTGTTTACCTTCCCCCAGGCCCCAAATGCATTTATCTTTAAAACCAAAAGTGAAGGCCAGACAAAGGACCTTGCGGCCCGGACTGCCATAAGTTAGATCCCTGGCTCCTACATGGCAGAAGAGAACTAACTCATGGGAGTTGGTTTCTGACCTCCACAAGCTCCATGAAACATGTGCACACAACAAACATAACTTAATTTTTCTTAATCAAATAAGCTTTGGCCTGGTCAAATTTCCCAGAGACAAACCAGAATTTGGATTCCACTTTAGCTTGAAAATTGAGCATCATTAGTGTCAATCAGGAGTCAATCATCTGTAGGAGGTAAAACATTGTGTTGGGTTGCATGGAAATTTGATAAATTTGGTTTGTCATTTTATTCTGTTCCAGGGTTCTGGCATACAAGAGAATCCATGCCTAAAATTTAATACCTTCAGGTTGATATGAGCTGTCACTGGACTTGCTTGGAGGTTTATAACAATTAATTACACTATTCTTGTTAGCAGTTCCCCAGGTCATTGCTAATTCCAAGCGCTCCTCCTTCACAGCTTCCTACAATTGCCCAATCTCCACATTGCTCCAAATGCATTCAAACTTCAGCTTCAGCTCCAAGCGTGGTCGCCCCCCTCCAGGCCCCCCACCCCTGCAGCGTTTAATGAAGTCAGCATTGAGAAACAGAGCAGGGAATTCTTAGGATTAACTACAGGGACCAATTATTCCACACGAATAAGTCATTCATTAAACAAATGCATCTTCCTGTGTTCAGTTACATAGTTTAAAACCATACATATCTCGTTCCAAGCCCCAGCCTTTCCCAGAACCTCTACACCTACCAGGAAGCCATGGCTAAGCTAGACCGCCCAGACTGCTCAGCGCTTCCATCCCCCTCGGGATTTTATTAAAGTGCGTTAACATTACAATACTAAGCTAGCTAAGCTAGTCTCTTCTGGTCCTCCGTTCTCTCCTCCTGCCCCTTTGACCTCCGCCCTCCCGGGTATTGCCTATTTGCAAAGGGCATACATAGTGTCTGAATGTTTCTATAGTTACTGGAAGGATCGGGAAGATTTTCAGTGCTCATGTTTTCACTGTCAGTTCTTTAGAGATGTACGAAGGGATACAATCCCCAGCGGGGATAGGGATAGAAAACTCCCCGGAAAACTTTCCCGCATTCCACGTCCGGATGAGCAGGCGACCTCAAGGCGTCCCCTAGGCTCTACCCTCTGCCGCTCGATAGCTCGGGCGTTTTAGTTCAGGTCTCAGCTTCTCCCCGGATAAAACAACTAAAAAACGCCTTTCGAGTCAGAGCAGTCAGAGGTATAGTCGTGAGCCCATTAGAAGGGAAAAGGCGAAGGCCACGTGCCGTAGGCCCCAGTGGCCTAATGGATAAGGCACTGGCCTCCTAAGCCAGGGATTGTGGGTTCGAGTCCCACCTGGGGTAGGCAGTATATTTTGTTTTTTGATCATCACCTAAGATAAATGGAGACCATACAAACCTTCAAGAGTAGGGATGCACGTGCTCGGGATGGGGAGGGCAGTGAAGAACTAAGGTACAAAGCCAAACGCGGTCAGCACAGTCTTGGGTAGTGCACTGCTCATAGACCAAGCTAACCGACTGGCCACAAAGAGAGAGCCAAACGAAACCTCGCCCAGCGGGAGGAAGTGCGCGCAGGACTCCGTCTCCAAAATTAAGCGAGCACCACCCCAGGTGGGACTCGAACCCACAATCCCTGGCTTAGGAGGCCAGTGCCTTATCCATTAGGCCACTGGGGCGCGATAAAAGGCCGCGTTCACGTGGTCCGTGATAGCGCGGCGCGCTGACGTGACCAACCCTATCCCGGAACGCTGACCGAGCGCCTCCGCTCTGGCCTGGGGACCTGACCCAGATTTCACGCCGACCCGGAGAAAAGCCGGACGACAAGGAGAGCTGCGAGACGCGGGCACAGGGGCTGACCAGAGAGGATTCAAACTGGCCCAAGTCGGAGGAGCTCTCCGCCAAGCCACGCAGCCGCGCTACCCAGCTCCCAAGCGCCGCCGCTCGGAAGTTACAGATGCCACAAGCATCACCGTTGTCCGTCGTCGGAGCAGCGCCTGCACTTCATCAAATAATACGTTCCGGTGAAGCTCCTTGCGTAGGTAGACCGCGTGGCCTAATGGATAAGGCGTCTGATTTCGGATCAGAAGATTGAGGGTTCGAGTCCCTTCGTGGTCGGAAAAATTTTCAACCCGACCGAGTCTTTCAGTTGAATTTCAACTTTCAATTAGCCTTAAACTGTCCCCCCATCTTAAATTAAAAAATTTATCAGGACACCTGGTGTTAAATCACCGTTACATTTGGCGTTGAAGACGTACGTTCCATTCTGACACCAGTAATGAATTACCTTTTAAGAGGTGAATTATAGAGCGCAGTTGTTTTCTGTTGTTTCCTATAGATACACTTTTGTGATACCCATGGCCACCTTAGCCTCCTGAGTGCTGGGATTGTAGGCATATGTCACCAGGTCCGGTTTGCAGATTTAAATCATGTATTCATGTGTCTATTTAACTCTTGAATGAAACAATTCACCAGGGAAAATGCCCAGCTTCATCCTCTCCTGCTGCTGAGCTGTTCCTGCAAGAGAATATACCCTTGGACGCCTCCGAGCCAGACAGAGCAGTGGAGAGTAGCTCTCAGCCCGCTGCACTCCGTGCTTCCATACACAGCTCTCACAACCCTTACAGTGATGGAGGGGAAGGGGGGAGAAAAGGTTAGGGTAAGCCACAGCAAGCTCTGCATTGCCGACGCGGGAGGGTGTCACCAGGGGTGGGGGCAAAAGCATGGCTTCCAGAGGTTGGCAAAGGCCTTTTTTTTTTTTTTTTTAAAGATTTACTTATTTTATGTGAATATACTGGAGCTGTCTTCAGACACAAGGGCATCAGATCTCACTACAGATAATTGTGAGCCACCATGTGGTTGCTGGGACTTGAACTCAGGACCTCTGGAAGAGCAGTCAGTGCTCTTACCTGCTGAGCCATCTCTCCAGCTCTGGTCTAATCTTTAACTTAACAGTTATTTCCTTCATAAAGATACATACATCAATCGGTGTCCTCAATTTCCTGTCTCAGCATATTGTTTGCAGAAAGGGCTGGCCTGGAATCCACAGAAATCCACCTGCCTCCACCTCCCTGGTGCTGGGGTTCACCCTACACTTGGCTGTTTTGCTGTTTCTTTTCTTGGAAGTGCTTTCTTTTCTTAGGGTTTTCTGAGGCAAGGACATTTAAGACTGATAAAACAACACATTATCTTCTAAAGGGATTTCCCCCATAGGAGGTAGCAGAGGTCTGTCCCCTGGAGCTCACAGATGCTCATATGTAGCTATGCCTTTAATGTCCACACAGCAGAGTACCACACCGAGTTCCCCCTCAGTCATGGCACTGGCACCCCACTGAAGAGCTATGGTCTCTTCACCCAGCCCCTACCATACAGACTGTGGACACTGGGAGACTCCTGTGAGAACAGGAGAATCACAAGACTCAGCAACTGTGTACTGGTCACACACAGGTCATGAGTGCGTAAGGGCTATCTCTCCCTACCACCTTAAGTGTTTGTTTCCATTTGTGTGTGTGTGTGTGTGTGTGTGTGTGTGTGTGTGTGAGATGTAGGGGCCAGAACACACATGAGAGCACAGAGGACAATCTGCAAAAACTATCCTCCCTATAGTATGGTCACAGGCTCTGCTGTTCAAGCTCCAACAGCCCAGAGCACTCAGTAACTGGTTTTCTACTGTCTGCACACACACACACACACACACACACACCCCAGACCGCTGGTCCACATAATGCTTCTGGTGGGGCCACCTCAGAAGTGTTTATCTACTTAGAGACAATAGCCAGCACTTTGTAAATGTTTTATTTCATGTCAGCCCGGGCTCCCTCCTGGGCTGCTTCATAGGTTCTCGATGGGCTGGTGGGGCCAGTATGGGTACTTCTTCTTGTCCAGCTTGGTTTCTGGGAAGACCTCGTTCAAGTCATCGATGGTCATCTGATCAAAGGGAATTATGTTCCTAATTTTCTCCAGCTACAAAGAGCAGAAACCTGTTAGCTACAGGAAATGGGCAAGGCCTCTGAGATCAAAACAAGACTCCAAGGAAGATCACTGGCATGCAGTCACAGAAAGAGGCCATGGTTCATCCTCACCTGCTTCTCATACTCCTGGATCCTGAGCTGAGATCCAGACACGAACTCAGCACAGCTCTTCACCTTTAAGAGAAAGAAGAAACCGTCCTGAAGCCAAACTGTGTTCTGACAGTTAGCCCTGAGCACCGCGGCTAAGTCTGCTCCCTTCCTGCTGCAACCTACAGAAGAGCACGCTTGGCCAAGTCCTGAATGCCTTTGTTGAGGACAAGTGACACCTTTCAATACCCACAAAGCAGTCAGGCAGGACAGCAGCTTAGGACTGATCACTGAACAGTCAAGGTAAGTCATGTGCCACCCCCACCCCCACCCCCCACTGCTAGGTTCCAATTTGGCATGAGGTATTTCCAGACAAATAGGTATTTGAGTGCTGAATGGTTATGTTCTAAAACTGATGTCCTGTTCTTAACAGACCTGTTGGGTGTAAGCACTGAGTCACACATACTTACAGAGCTCTCTGGCTGCCCTCTAACTCAGAGATAGGGCATTAAAGTGCATCCCACCAGGCCTGGGCTTGCTAGCTTCTTTTATTCAGTACTATTTTTAGATTCATTTATGTGGCTGCATTTACTAGCATTCTAGTCCTCTTTACTCTCACACTTTAATCTTCAATTTAATTCACTAGCTACCCTTGCTACTAAGAATTAAGGAAACTGCAGGATCTGACCACAGTGTACTTGCCTAGAATCCCCACACTTGAGAGGCTGATGCAGGAGGATCACCATGAGTTTGAGGTTAACCAAGGTTACACAGTGATACCTTACAATAAAACAAACAAAAACTAAGAAAATTTTGGAGAGGGGGAAAAAAAACTAAACAAAACAACCACAAAAATGCCCGCCCACTTACATCTTCCTTCTCCTCCTGGTCCACCAGGGCTGTGTATTTATCCTCAGGCACAGGAATCTTCAGGGCATTATACTATAAACAAGGACAGAGATGTCACTCTTGTAGCCCAAGAGCCTAAAGGCAGGCTGAAAGCTTCTACTTCTTACTGGCCACATGGAGACACTCTCACTCCCTGTGATCTCTGGTGGTGTGGTGGGAAGGCCTAGGCCACATGGAGACTCTCACTCCCTGTGATCTCTGGTGGGTGGTGGGAAGGCTTGGAAGGCCTCCTCAGCCCATCACTAGTCATCCCGGGACCCTTCCACATTTCCTTATCACAACAAGCACTGGATCATAGCCACCTGCTAGCCCCTAAAGACAGAGTTAGTTATCTGAAGACTCACCTTCTTTTCAAAATCATCCACCAAGCCAGCCTGGGCCACATTGGCCTTGTAGTAAGCCCAGTCAATCGCTGGTGGTTTCTCAGACAGACTAGCCAACCTGCTCATATGGAAAAGGAAGTCAGGACTTTTATTCCTGGACTGGATAAGCCAAAGACACTACTCACACGGCAATCTCCCCAATTCTTACACACTGGAGTGTCGGGCACACTTTTCTCTGAAGGGCTATCACAAAATGCTTTCATTTGCAAAACACATTGGTTTTGTTTTGTTTTGTTTTGTTTTGTTTTTTCCGAGATAAGGTTTCTCTGTGTAGCCCTGGCTATCCTGGAACTCACTCTGTAGACCAGGCTGGCCTCAAACTCAGAAATCTGCTTGCCTCTGCCTCCCAAGTGCTGGGATAAGGGGCGTGAAACACCACTGTCCAGCAACACATCGTTTCTTTACTCTCATCAGACTATTAGAAATACCTAGTTAGGGTTGGCAAGATGGCTAAGTGGGTAAAGGCGCTTGCTGGTAAACCTAAGGACCTATGTTCAATACCCAAGACTCACATAGTTGAAGGCAGAGAGCTAACCCCACAAGTTTTCTTTTGATATGGCACACACAGCAGCAGATGTGAACTCATATACTTACTAAATACTAAGGAGATGTGATAAATGTCAAAAGATTGCTTCTAGGTTCAGTGACAAGGGTGGGGAGCTCCTCCTAACATACTGACCTGCTGTGGAGGGTCTCATTCCAGGACTTTAGGGCGTTTCCAATTGTCTTCTGGTTTTGGGGCATGATCTCCACAAAAGATACCCAATCAATGGTTTTTAGAGCAAGTTTACGCCCAGCCATCTTGGAATACTAGAAAACAAAACAGGTCTGCTTAAACAGTGTCTCTGGAGAGAGCCCTCTGAAGGAGACCATTCCCAAGAAATATAAGTCCTTAAGAGCCAGATCAGAACCAGGCGGTGATGGCACACGCCTTTAATCCCAGCACTTGGGAGGCAGAGGCAGGCAGATTTCTGAGTTCGAGGCCAGACTGGTCCACAGAGTGAGTTCCAGGACAGCCAGGGCTATACAGAGAAAACCTGTCTCGAAAACTCAAAAATAAATAAATAAATAAAGAGCCAGATCAGCATGAGCATTTGATGGGTCTATGCAACAGATAAAAGAATTAGATTTGAACCAGAAAAGGGGGTTAGGGATGTAGCCAGATGTTAGAATGCCTGCCTGGCCTGGACAAAGCCCTGGGTTCCCTCTCCAGCACCAGACACACTGAGGTAGAGGCGGTGAATCAAAGGTTCAAGGCCACAGGAGATAAATGAGAGCCTGTCTCAATACATCAATAAAGCTGTACAACACAGAATATAAATATGTTTTCTCCTACTAGGTTGCCCTTCCTCTGTGCCAACCCATTTCTACTTTGTGCTCTTTGCAAACACTGCTAAAGGAAGTCATAAGTTGCCCAAAAGCTAAATAAACAACTGCGTTTTGGCCACTGATTCTCTACCATACGGAAATTTTGACACAACAAATCTGGCAAGGCTTCAAAAAGCACAGACAAAATTTCCACATCTGCAAATTAAAGGAAAGAGCTGTTAAAAATACTAAGTGAAATTACAGGCATTATAAAGACGTTAGGGATTCTCAACCCTGGCCTACACTTGAACTTTCATGTCATCCTGTCCACGGCACACATACCTTGCACTTTCAGAGGCATTTTTACACAAATGATACTGTGAAAAGAAAGTGACTGGAGCTGTCTTGAGACCAAAACAAGACAATATACAGAAAATAACTACGAACAAAGCTAACCAAAACGTGGAAACCATCTACACAGCTCTGAGTGAGGGTTACCTTCCTAACGATCAAAGTTGTCAAATGCTGGCCTCCCCCCTTCCTTTCTTCCTTCCTTCCTTCCTCAGTAGCGCTTACAGAAGCTAAGACAGTGAACTAAGGATGCCAGAGAACGAAGTGGACTCTAAGCATGGGAGAAAGCAGGAGTCACAGACTTTTTTTTTTTTTTTTTTAGATCTGGTTAATATCTAGCGCTGGTGGCTTTTCAGACAAGTTAGCCAGCCTGCTCCTATGGAAACAGGTCATGAGCATAGAGAATTCGATCAATCGGTAAACCTCACGAGGAATCCTAGAGTCAGTCCTCCATTAGGAGGGAAGGACGCAGCGTTGAAGTCGGCTGGGTGTCTTGTCCTCTCTGAAAGTCATCACCATGGCTTCCCCAACCCCTAAACTCCACTCCTGAAATCGCCACACAATGTGAGACAATAGTCTGTGGCAACATCTAAATCAAGAGTGATTGGCCAAGTCATGGCCAGGTCTCAATCTCGCCCCGCCTGGAGGCGAGTAGGGCAAAGCAGTGACCTCGGGCGCTCTGCCAGTGGGGCAGCTCGAAGGTCCGACGTCCTCCGCGGAGATGGAACAAGCATCGAAGCGAGGTCTGGAATACAATACAAAAGGGTCCGTGGAGAACCGACCCAATACCTCAAACGCCACTCACCTTCACCGACCCCCGGCGGAGCGCTGTCTCCTGCAGCAAGGAACGGAAGTGTGTTTCCGGAAGATCTCTCTTTGGCCAATCCGAAAGCGCAATAGGCGGGTCTTGTTTCACACATCAGCCAACGAGCGTGGAGTCCCGTTCAGGAAGTCCCGCCCCGAGAGGCAGGCGCGGCGCCTGCGCCGTCGGGGTCTCTGCTAGTTGGGGGCGCTTCCGTCCCTTTCCCCCTGCCCCACCCCCGCCGATGGGCTGGCCCGGCTCTCCCTGCCGAGGAATGGGCCGGCCCGGCGGCGCGCGGGCAGCGGCGGCCCAAGATGGCGGAACTGCAGCTGGACCCGGCAATGGCGGGGCTGGGAGGGGGTGGCGGGAGTGCGGTGGGCGATGGGGGCGGCTCGGGCCGCGGACCTCCCAGCCCTCGCCCTGCCGGCCCTACACCCCGCGGACATGGGCGCCAGCCCGCCGCCGTCGCGCAGCCACTGGAGCCCGGGCCCGGACCTCCGGAGCGAACGGGGGGCGGCGGGGCGGCCCGCTGGGTCCGGCTCAACGTGGGCGGTACCTACTTCGTGACCACCAGGCAGACCCTAGGCCGGGAGCCCAAGTCCTTCCTCTGCCGCCTGTGCTGCCAGGAGGACCCGGAGCTGGACTCGGACAAGGTGCGCCCCGCCCTCGGGCGCGCCCCCGGGCGTCGGGACCCATTCTAGGCTGGTGTTCCCATCCCTGGGACACGTTTCCCTCCAGCGGGTCCTGCAAACCCGGACTTCAGTCCACTTTCTCCCCCCGAGTTAGCGAGTTAGCACCGGCCACCTCGGAATGATCTCCCAACCCTGTTCTGCCCCATCTTCAGGCACACTCCGGCTTCCCTTCGCACCCCGCCCTTTTCTAAGCTGCTCCTTCCTCGAGTTGTCCACTTGCACCCACAGGAGCCCCCTTCGTACTCCTCTCACGTTCTCTGCCCCTCCTGAGAACCCCCCCACCCCCTTCAGATCTGCATGAGTTTTTCTTTGACTCCCGTATGGCCCCTGGCTGCTGCTGCCAGATGCATTCAGAACTGGATCAGAGTGAATGACCACGTCTTGGTCACTTTCGGAGGAGGACCCAGGTCCTGTTCCATCCCAGTGCAAAGTGGTCTTAAACTTGAGGTTTAATGACAGCGTCCGCTACTGAAGGCTGCAGGAAGTGTTTGTAGTGATACCTGCTGTGGTGGTGATAAAATCCTACTCCCAGACCTTGTGTGCGGTAACAGTCTTGTCGTCTCAGTACAATTTTGGAAGTAAATGCACTCTTTGGAAAGAAAGGCTGATCGGTTAAGACCCGGAGAATGTGTAGAGTCAAACAGGGTTGAGCAGCGGCAAGATGTGCCGCTCACTTCCAGTTTGAACAGTAGCTTTGGCAGGTTCACCTTTGACTCTCAGATGCATCCTTGGCAGTAGCTTACACCACTTTCCATACCATAAAGCACTCCCGTGGTTAGCTGACTTGCATAAACACTTAATTCAATTTCATCTGTTCTCTGATACCAAATTGATGGAAACCTTACCCCTCCTAACTAAAAGGGATTGCAGAACTCATGTTTATGGGGAATTCTTTTTATATACCCTCAATCTTCTTTATGGCCACACAAGCCAGTTTCTTGTTTCTTTTACTGTAAAGATGAGTAGGATTAAAGCTGCTCTGAGCCAAGTCCTGGCAGTACCACGCTTCCTCTGGGCACAGAACTAGGGTGTGTGAGATTGCAGCTGCCAGTGCGGACTCCCACTGATGTTGGCCTTGGGCTCAGGAGAGCTGCCAATAAAATGGAGGTTTTCTCAGAATTAGGAATGTAGTCCAGGGGCAGTGAAGGAGTCAGAATGCTTAAGACAGCTATGGAATTTCCTTTCTCCCCTGTAGCTGGTATCCTACAGCAGAATGTTAAAAGATTGTGGGTCCACCCAGTAAATAAAGGCCTCAAAGTGGGGGTGACTGGGCATCTATCTGACCTGAAATGGTCTTAAAACCAGCCTCTGGCCAGTAGTTTAAGGTAAGCAAACTGTAGCAAAGCCGATTCAGTAAATAAACAAAGTGTTTTTCGTGGACAGAGTAACTGTTGCGGGAGTGCCCTGGCCTTAGGGAAATGCTGTTTAGACAATGTTGCTGGAAGGTTCACAGGGCTTGGCTATGCTCCCTTGACAGGACGAGACTGGAGCCTATCTGATTGACAGAGACCCTACCTACTTTGGTCCCATCCTAAACTACCTCCGCCATGGAAAACTCATCATTACCAAGGAGCTGGCAGAGGAAGGTAAGGACGCCTGGCTGCTTCAGACTTGCAGGTGACTTGCAGGTGATTAAAGCTGCTTCAAAGACTTGAGGGTTTTTTGTTTGGGATCCTCAATGGGCTTGGGCAGGTGGAAGCCTTAGTGAAAGTAAGCAGGTAGCCTCCAGCTCCCAGTCTTGTCGAGAGCTGGGAAGGAAGCTGCACAGGCTGTGTCCGCTGTGGCACAAAGCCGAGTTGCTCCGCTGGCAGATGATGTGCTTTAGGCTTGTAACCCTGCAGGGCTGGCTGGGACAGTCCTGAAGCACATGTGTTTACTCGCTGGCGCTGAGTGCCTGTTAACCTGAACCACCACATCTTTGTCAGTCAGCTGTTTCATTTTTCCATTTTCCCTTGGACTTGCAAAAATCATATTAATAAATGCCTGACCTCATTTCTTAAGACTCTGGTCTCATGCTTCTCTGTGAAGTCGTGCAGCTGACCTGATTCACTCTCCAACTCACTGGCAGGCGTGTCGATGGCTCCTTGTCATTCCGCTTTGTAGGGCATTTGGATCATAAGTGGGTCTGGGCCTCTATGTAAAAGGACTGCCTGGTCTCTGGAGGGAGGCATCCAGTGGAAATTTGGGGTCCTTTCCTAAATTCAGGGCCCCTTATCTAGAACCCCTACCTTTGGATAGAAAAGCTTGTAATGGCAATCCTTAATGAAGTGGCTTGGGAACAGCTCCATTTAGTTAGGAAAGAGAGGAGCTGTTCGTTCTTGCCCATTCTCTGTCTCAAGTGCCTTTTCTTGTTTACTCTTTCTCCCTGAAAGAGGCTGTCTACAAATGACCTTTTAAAACAAATCACGCAGGGCAGTGGGGGTGCACTTCTGTAATCCCAGCACTCAGTGGGCAGAGCCAGGTGGATCCCTGAGTTCAAGGCCAGCCTGGTCTACAAAGTGAGTTCTAGAACAGCCAGGGCTACACAGAGAAACCTGTGTGGGAAAAAAAAATCATTTCAGATGCATACATAAGTAGTAGGAAAAGGTGTAATAAATTCCACACACATCTTAACAATCTTTATGTCTTTAATATAGACAATAAACTTTGTTGAGCCAGCGAGGTGACTCACCAGGTAAGAGCTCTTGTTGCCAAGCCTGACCACCTGAGTTCAGTCCCTGGTACACACATGGTAGAAGGAAAAGATCGATTATAGCAAATTATTCTCTGACCTCCATGTTCACGTCCTTTTCACCTATCCACACAAATAGATAAATATGATTTCCTTTGTTTTTCTGAAATGGAGACTTAGTCTGTCATCCTGGCCGACCTTGGCCGACCTTGAACTCACAGATTCATCTGTTGCTGCTGGGATTAAAGGCATTAAAACCACCATAGCTGACAAGAATGAATAATTGACAAAAATAACTTGGAAAACACTTTATTTTGAAATAATTTGGGGCTTAGAAAAAAAACATGAATAATACAAAGTACCCTTTACCAAGATTCACCAGTTTGGGACATTTTTTTGGAATTTTTTTTTTTTTAAATCACTGAACTTTGTGTCCTTCTAGGCACTTCTACCCCCATCTCTCCCCCCTCATTCTCCTAAGAGGTTGTATTTCTGAACTGTTTGAGGCTAGATTGCAAATTTCATTCCTTAATAATTCTCTGTGTTACGCTAAAAACAGGGCCTTGGCTTAATCCTCCTGACAGCTCAGGAGATTTGATATTGATTGTTTACCTGCATCTCCTTCCCAGTTTCTCAGTCATAATAGTGTTCATTAGAGCATTTTTTTCCTAGTGCAGGAGCAGACATGCCATAATTATTCTGTCTAAAATCTTTAATGTTTACCATGACAGGAGTCACTGATTGCTCCGCCAGCCACACCCCACATCTTTGTTATTAGTTGAGGATCAAACCTTGCTAGGCATGATTTCTGCGACTGCCCAGCCCTGGCTGAAATAATTGTCCTATTAAATTCCTAAGTTTACATACATGTACCTATCTATCAACCTGCCCCTTTTAGGGAAAACAGGCAAATACTGCAGGGTTGGGAACTATCCAGCGTGGCAGGTTGCAGGAACTAGGTGACATATGGACAGCTAGTGAGCAGGTGCTAGGAGGAAGCAGGAGGTGAGACGAGCGGGTGCACCCTGTGTTTGAGGGTGAGATGAGCGGGTGCACCCTCTATTTAATTCCCTTCAGTGTAAGCTTTATGGACAAGCCCTGTAGAACAGAGTTAGATTTCTTAAGTTTCCTAGGCTGAAGAGGAGATGAGAATTGTGTTTAGAAAATGCAGTAGTTAGTTGGAAGTCAAGCCTTGCCTTGCTGTCTCCCCATGGGCTCACACACCTCTGACCACAGCCTGGCCCTTCTTCTAGGTGTGCTGGAAGAAGCAGAGTTTTACAATATCGCATCTCTCGTGCGGCTGGTTAAGGAAAGGATACGAGACAATGAGAACAGAACTTCACAAGTAAGGTGTCTGGAACTGCTAAGGACAGAACCTGTCCAGGCAGCTGTCTGTCTGTCTGTGAGTGCAAAGGATACCGTCTCCTCCGGGCTGGAGGGCCAGACTGGTTCAGAGTGGGAATGAGTAGTGGAGGGAACAGCAGCCCCAGCCCTTCAGGATAGTGTTCCTGTTTAACAGTGGCTGTGGGAAGAGCCCCGGCCACTTCAGGGCCAATGTTTGTTCTCCAGCTTGTAGGCCAGCCAGGTCTTGCACTCCCCTGCTTCAGCTTCCCTAGTGCTGGGATTGCAGACCCTGAGAGCTTGTTCTTACTGGTGGAGTATCTGGCTCCCTGAGTGTAAAGCCCAGTCTCACTTGCACCTACTCTCCAGTTTCAGCAAGCCACTTGAAGCATATGAGTCGTGCTGTGGAAAAAATGATGTGCAGCCCCATTCTCTCACAACTTTGGATTTTATATTAACTTAGTGGATGAGATAATGAAAATGTTCTTGTAAGGGAGGGCAGACAGTAGGGCATACTCTGCTTCTTCCCATGTCATTCATAAGTGCTGAGCCCTACTGTGGTGTGGCCCTACTGTGGTGTGTGGTACTGTGGTGTAGCCCTACTGTGGTGTGTGGTACTGTAGTGTAGCCCTACTGTGGTGTGGTACTGTGGTGTGGCCCTACTGTGGTGTAACCCTACTGTGGTGTGGTAGCCCTTGTGATTTTGTAACTGGAGAAAGTCTTTGCTCCCAAGAACTTTGGAGTCTAGCAAGAGGAAAAAGACTGTTTCCTTTGTGTAAGAATGGCCATCCCACCTGTCTGATGGCACATTGGTGAGTCTCTCCATTAAAGAAAAGGCAGTCAGAGCTGCATAGCCACTCCTCTTAGCATCTGCAAAGATGGGAGACTCACTCTGTCCGAGTTAGAAGGCTTCTTGTTGATGTCCACAGTAGACTCACACTTGGTAGAAAGGAAACAGGACCGTGTGCTCTCCGCTCCTGCCCATCTTACATCCCCATGGCATCTTGCCTTGTAGATATTTAGTAAATAGAGGTTTCGGAAGTCTAGCTTTATCCCCAGTTTCCCATAATCTAAAATAAAAGAGTGCTTAGTAGAAGTTTTATGGTACCCTGAATTGTGTAATCCGAGGCCACCGAATCATGGAGCCTGAGTGCTCTGCATTCTTGGCCATTAGTTAATCCCTTGAGAGCATCCTAGGATTTCCATTTGATGGCAGCTGTTAACTGAATTAGCCCTCCAGGCTCTGCGGCTTGAGCACCAGTCCTCCAGGCTCCGCAGCTTGAGCACCCTTGGAAGCTGTCTTGTTCTAGGAATGTCAGGACCTTTGGTGTTGATTGATCTTCCATCTGTCCTTTTCATGAAGAGAACTCTGAGAATGGGATGATATTAATATTGAAAGGTGTTCTCTTCCCTGTCTACATGATCCTAAGATATACTTGGTTGGCTTTGTAGATTTCTAGATCTTACCTGTTGAAACTTGTGCACTGCCAGTTGTGTATGGCAGGCTTTCAAGTGAGCCCCAGGTGTGGTGGCCATAAGCCCGTGTTTGCCGTGGTCTCTTCTCTCTTTTCGTGTCTGACAGGTTTCTAAATATTTTTCTGTTCATATATTTGCTTGTTTGTTTATATGGTAGTTAGCCGTGGTTCTTTTTGGAGCACAGGAGAGTTGACTCTAGAAGAGGAAAAAGAAGGCCAATGGCAGCTTAGATCCTAGGAAATTTGCCTACTCTGGCCAATATCACAGATCTTTTGGGGTGCACTGATTGTTTCCAAAAATGTATAGGCAAATACAAGGATAGAGCCAAAGGGGTTGTCAGTGGATTTGTCTGTATTTACAAGGAAGGGCATTTTCTGTCTTCGAGCTGTGTTAGTCATTGCTCTCTAGTTTATGGTTTCGCCTTTCAGTGTGTCTGGGGTGGAACCCAGAGCCTCACAGTACTAGACAGAGTCTCCACTGATGAGCCACATCCCCAGCCCCAAAACACTTTTTTGTTTCTTAGTGTTTTGCCATGCAGCTCTTGTACAGCCCCAGCTGGCCTGGACCCTCAGTTCTTCTGCTATAGCTTTGCTCCACACCCACCACCGTCACTCAGGAAATCCTAGGCCATAGGGAAGCTAAGCAGGAATGCAGACAGAAGATAAATGTTTCTTTCCTGTTGTCTCACACTTCTGTAACAGGAATGTACTGTGAAACATTGGCAGCCTCCTAGTAGCTTAGCAAAGGGAAACTGTGAGTGTCTGTAGAGTGTGTGTTTTCTTCTTGATAGGATAATACATTAATATGCAGTTCCCATTGGCAGGCGGCCATGGGAAATGGAAACGGCAGAGCCAGGAGTTTGAGACCAGGTTGGGATATAGAGTGAATTCCAGGACATTTTGGACAGGCTTGCCAGGTGTGATAGTGCATGGTGTTATCCCAGCACTTGGGAGGCAGAGGAAGATGAATCTTGAGTTCAAGGCCTATGTGTTCTACATAATGAATTCCAGGACAGCTAAGACTACATAGTGAGACCCTGTCTCAAAAAGAAGACAGTGTAAGGCTGAACAGCTGGCTCCGTGGGTAAGAGTCCCTGCTGGACTGGCTAAGGACCTGTGTTGAGTGGCTCACAGCCACGGGGCGTCCTACATCTTCATTTGTCTTATTGATACCCACAAACACATGCCATACACATAAATAAAAATAGTTTTTCCAAAAGCTAATTTCCATAACCATTTGTACTCAGTCTGGAGCACCATGATTACGTTGTGCATTTTAGCATCTAAGTCACATAAAAAAGTGACTTTCCTGCTGTCACGGGCTGTCCCGCGGGCTGTCCGTCTGGAGTCCGGGTTTACTGCATGCTTTGGTTCGTGTCCCTTGCCTTGCTTTCTGTTCTTATAGCTGATAAGCTTTCCTGGAAGCCATGGTGCTGTTTGGAGAGAGAGGTAGTGGGTGGTCTGAGTCCCCATCCCCAGGCAACTGTGGGCGCTAGGGTCCTGCTGGGGTCCCCATACTGCTGACCTAGTCGGCCTGTTGTTGCAGGGCCCCGTGAAGCACGTGTACAGGGTCCTGCAGTGTCAAGAGGAAGAGCTCACGCAGATGGTCTCCACCATGTCTGACGGCTGGAAATTTGAACAGGTATGTTTCTCAAAGAGAAGCAACCCCAGCACCTCATCCCAGGGAGCCACAGCCAGTCAATAGTCCTGGTGGGGGGGCCATTGTGGCCCCATTTTTATTTTAAAATTAGGGAAGCGCTCCTGGGTGAGCATTCCTTGCTCTGTGACGGCTGTGAAGGGAAGAGGCTGTGAAGGGAAGAGGACACGGCCTCTGGCTTCACATCTAGAATCTGAACTTGACAGTGTATCGTGAAAGACTCAGAAGCACCTCCCTTTGCTTCTTTGCCTCAGAGATTTCCTGTCAGAAGTGCTCTGCTGACACCATTCTGTTAGTCCTAAAGAAGGCTGCTTCCACAGGAGCCGTATAATTCTGGGTGTATGCACTGCAGGTGTGCTAGGAGGGGATCAGACACACAAGTGTGCCAGGGTCACTTCCCAGCATTCTCTTTCCCTTCCTGGGCTTTGTGCTTAGAATTGGGGTTATTTGAAAAGAAAGCCCCTGAGAATCTGGATTTTACCACTCTCTTCCATTAGGTGGCAGCCTAGTTCATCCTCTGAGCTTGGATGAAGGGAGTCTGAGGGAACTGTGTTAAGTGGAGCTGCAGAGCCAGCTGAACTCACCAGAAGGTCACTTAAAGAACAAAAGCCACACTTGTGTCAAGGCTGTTATGGCTAGAGGGAGAGATCCCTCTCTCCCTTCAGGATCAGTCCCCCCTCGTTCCCAGTCAGCTGTGGGTGGCCAAAGGCTGCACAAAATTTATAGTCACGGCTGGTTTTCCTGGTGCATAATCTGAAGCAGAAGTTATTTTTATAAATTATATGTAAAAAAATTAAAAGTAAAAATAGATATGTGACTTTTCTTTGTGAAGGTGATAGATAGTTTTTAATGTTATTTTTATATTATCACAGTCCTGGGGTTTGAACCTGTGGCCTCATACAGTCCAGGCAAGTGCCCTGCCTGTGACTCTAGTCCTGGTCTTGCTAATGTCCTAAGGGAGATTGAAGTCTATTCTTATTGCCTCCGAGGTGGAAATGAGGAAGGGGGGTCTGGGGACACCCCATTCTTGCAACAGGAGTGCCCTGGCTTGAGGCCGTGAGTGCTTATGAGGCTGCATTTGCTCTTTGCCAAGCTCTTCTATGTGCACTCCAATTTAGAGTTAAATGCTGGATGGGTTTCTTCAAGACAGTTCAGAATACCGTGGCTTGTGGCTTTGGGTGGCCACAGAGTGGTTTGCTTGGTACTTCCAAGTCTCTGGGTTCAGTCTCTGGTCTAGAGAAAATCTGAGTGGGAGCTGGTGGCTGAGGAGTGCTCACTCGCTTGGCTTTCCTCAGTCAATGCAGGCAGTGACCACATTCATGATGCTTCTGATGCCTTTGGGATGCTGTGGTGTGCTTGGGTGAGGGGAAGAGGGTGGAACGCAGACCTGACTGCTCTGTGATTGGATTCTTCTGCCTGAATTGGGATCCATTTAATCCCTGGACTTTGGTTGTCTCAGAGAATGTTTATTCTTAGAAGGATAAAGCTACAAAGTCCAGTTGAGGAAGGGGAGGGTTCTGTGGCATGGAAGTGGTTTTGGTTTGGTTTGGTTTGGTTTGTTTGGGGTTTTTTGGTTTTGGTTTGGTTTGTGGGGGTTTTGGGAGGTTTTTTTGTTTTTGTTTTTGTTTTGTTCTTGCCCTGAGTGTTTTTGGGTCCTGTCTATATGGTTGCACAGTCACCATCTCTGTGTTTTGTCAGTTAATCAGCATTGGCTCTTCCTATAACTATGGAAATGAAGACCAGGCAGAATTCCTCTGCGTTGTCTCCAGAGAACTAAATAATTCTACGAATGGCATTGTCATAGAGCCCAGCGAAAAGGCCAAGGTAGGACACTGCTTCCCCAAGCCGTCCTCTGCCTCCTTTGTGCTCAGCTCTTTCCAGTTTTGCCAGGCTGCTGCTGGCTTCCTCCCACTCCTCCTGCAGCTACGAGTTTCCTCCCATCATACTCGCTTAGATGCTAGATTCAAATCAGGATTTGTTGGGTCTGGGGAGATGGCGGGCATAGCCAAACTAGTGAGGTCCAGCTTCATTGAGAGACCTTGTCTCCAAAGGAAACTAGGATGAGGTGGGCAGAGGAGAGGCACCATCTCCACTCTGGCCACCACCCCTGCATGCACACCCACACGCGTGCGCACTTAGACCACACTCATAAAGCTGATGCTAGCTGAGCCTGGACCAGGGCAGGTTTGTATCCTGTCAGGGTGGTGAAGGCTCTTTAGTGCCTGCCTTGCTCCTTAACAGCCCATTCCTCCCTTCTCTTCCCACACAGTGCCCTGCAGACACACACTACACACTTGAGAAGAACCTGTGTGCTAACTGCAAACCGCTTTCTTTAACTTGGTTTTGGTTTTTTAGGGGTTTTTGGTTTTTTTTGTTTTTTGCTTTTTGTTTTTTTTCGAGACAGGTTTCTCTGTATAGCCCTGGCTGTCCTGGAACTCACTCTGTAGACCAGGCTGGCCTCGAACTCAGAAGTCCGCCTGCCTCTGCCTCCCAAGTGCTGGGATTAAAGGTGTGTGCCACCATTGCCTGGCCAGTTTCTTTAACTTGGAAAACTCTGGTCTAACAGCACAGAACCTTCTGGTCCATCTGTATTTGCCAAGAGAACTCGTTGCACTCAGTTAATTACCCAGCGAGGTGGAGGCTCCGAGCCTGACTTGCTAGATGGGCTGACAGCAGGTTGTGTGCTGTCCACGGGACCCAGAGGAAGCAACTACAAGAGTTTTAAAATCATTTTAAAATCGTTCACAGTCATCAGCTATACATGACTTAAATCCCTGAAGCCATCTGGTACTGGAGACCCAGCCTTGCCCAGGTTGCATACAGCTTCACCCAAGCTGCACCCCTGAGCTGCACCCCCCGACCCCGTGGGCCTTGGCTCCCAGCAGTTACTCAGCCGACTCTGTCTTCCCCCATCCACTTAGATTCTTCAGGAGAGAGGCTCTCGAATGTAAGCAGAGAATCTGAAGTTTCAGAACCCTGAAGGCAAGAGAGCCATCAACCAAGCAGCTGTGAAGGGAGATCCCGCACCTGTACAGTAACCGAGCTACTGCAAAACAAAGCTGCGCCTGGTCCCGAGAAGTGGTGTCCGGCCAAACCCGAGGGGCCCACCCGCCTGGAGGAAGACAGTGTGCCTCTGGCTGCACGGCCCCTTCTCAGAAACCTGCTTTTGTTTTCTAGCCAGTGTTAGAACAGACCTTCACAACAGCATCTGGGATGGGTCCCTGGCTGGAGCCTCATGGGGAGTCGGGGGAAAAAGGAGGAAGGTCTAGCTCCCTGGAACAGTCTGATGCTAAAAGCCAGAGCAGAGGAAGAAGGCTTATCCTGAGCTGTGCCTGGTCTCAGCCTGCCTGCACCATGATGGACAGTAGCAGCTGCGTGGACCATTCTTCCCAGAATTCCTTCCTAGGCATTCTTTGAGGTTGGCAGGAGATTCCAAGTTAGTGTGTTGGACCGAAGTTTTGGGTACAGAATAAAGGACACAATCCTATGAACAGAGCCTCGGGCAGGAGGATAAGGTGTCCTGTATTGCGGTTGGAGTGTGGGAGTAGCTGTTCCTGCTCCCACGAGTGGCTCACCCGGTATCTCTCTCAGCCGGGCCCTCATAGCCCATCCTTACCCAGGAGGTTTGAGATTGCGGCATCCTAAGCTATGCCAGATGGACAGCAGTACTAAGCAGTTGTGTAACTGCTTCTGCAGCCTGTTCTTACCTGGTTGGCCCCGGCTTCCTCCCCCGGCTTTTTGAACTGGATCAAAGAGAAAGGACTTTGTGGACCCTCTGTAATGGCTTGGGGTGAGGAAGGCTATTTCTGTGGACGCTGCCAAATGTGTCATGTTGTCATAGCTAAAAGTGGTGGTGTTTTGTGATTGTCTCTTGAACATGCACTGACTGATAGGTAACACTTGTGTCTCTCCTTCATCTTTGTGACAATCTAGCTCTTCAGCATCGTCGTCCCCAGCTCTCTGTGTGTGTGTGTGTGTGTGTGTGTGTGTGTGTGTGTGTGTGTGTGGTCACTCACACGGTGGCAGTCTGTACTTCCCACATCTCCTGGGCAGGAGATGCTGGCAGGCAGGGATCTGTGCTTGTATGAGGAGTATGGTAAAACCTCTTGAGGCCATTAGCCTGGAACTCACAACTTCACATCCTCCTCTCATGGAAGACAGAGGGACCAGTGTCTCGTCTGTTTATCCTAGACAATTTTAAACTGTCATGTGGTACAAAACAGATTAGGCTGTCTCTGGACAAGCATTGACCCAGGCCAAGCATTCGTGGTATCTTCACCACCAAGAGTTCTCTGCATTCAATGGGTGTGGTGGCTATCTCCTATCATCCGAGAACCTGTGAAGCAGAGGTAGGCAGATCTCTGAGTTCAAAGACAGCCTGGTCTACATAGAGACCCTGTCTCAAAAAGGGGGGAAAATTAAATCTACCCATTCTTTCTGTAGCACAGCTGCTACCCAGGGGCTCCAGAATGGTGACTTCTGGGAAAGCAACAAACATTGCACGTTAGCTGTCTCCTTATGTGGCTGGCTGGCCATGCCATGTGACCTATAGAAGTGCATCTGTTCAGGCCCCCTGCATGTCAACTAGTGTCACCTCGGGGGTGGCTGTAACACTCTTTGACAGCCATACCATATTAGATGATCTGCCTTCAGAAGTGGTTCCCCCTCCCGAAGGATCCAGGTGTCTATTCTATCGTCTCTTCAGAAAAAAAAGGAAAGGTGGGTGGGTATATTCAAGGGAAACTGAAGGGAGTGGGGCAGGCAAGCTGCTCTGTCAATAGCTGGAGCTTAGAAAAGGGACCTTTGACCCCACCCACAAGTGATGTCAAGTTGAGGGACAAAGCAGTGAATTCATTTGTACCCTCTTGTTCCCTCACCATGGGAAGCCCCCTTATCCCTCTGCTTTTCTGGGACCACACTAAGTGGTCTGGACAGACACCGTGTCTCTAGCTCCATGTTCGGCAAGGAGTGTGGAAGGTTAGGGGGCAGTACAGGCGAGACATTAGGACATTAGTCATGCACCTGGTAAGTGTCCTCTTCACTGGACATTCCAGAAAGCCCCAGCTAGTTCTGTACAAAGAACACTACTGAGCCTAGACGCAGAGGCAGCCATTAGTGACCCCCTTGGCCTGGACAGCGATGGTTCCCCAGCTGTGCCTAGCATGGTTTTAATAGTCCCGTGCTCCAGGCAACAGAGGGGGCCTCACAGCTTGAACCACAGCTTCTGAAAACCGTGCTGGAGAGTCTAGCTGATCACTGCAGACAGAATGGTCTCTGTCACATGGGAGTGTTTCATGACCTACACGCTCCTCTGTTCTCAGGACCGTCAGATGGGAGCATCTTTCTGCATTTTTCTTTGTCCCAGGTCGTTTTCCTCTGGTCCCATTGGTGCTGATGGGCCCAGCTTCCTCTCGGGTGACTCCATTTCTCAGTTACTTCTTGGCTGTCAGCAAGGTGTGGGGCGGGAGTGATAAGAGATCCTAAGGGAGTAGGCCAAAGGGACACCCACACCTTCCAGTAAGGCCTTTGTTCCATGTCTCTGGGACCATGCCAGTCACTCTCCCATGCCCTTCGTAACTCACTGCTCATGTGTCTGAACAAAGTCTGAAATGCTGTGACCTTTTGTCAATAAAGATAAGCAGCAAGCGCTGGGCCTTGGACCGCTGTGTGCTTTTGCTAGCTCCTGGCTCCAGTAGTCATCTCATGATGACCGGGCTGCTTTCAGCAAACAGGCTTCCTGTACCTGCTCTGGGGCACACCTTAGAGCACTGTTAGAACTGCCAGGCCCTCCTCCCTCTCATCTCACTGGAGCTGAGAAGCCCCAGGAGTGCTGAGGGGAGCTGGAGGAACAAGGGAGGTGTCCCTGAAGAGAAGTGACCAGGTGCCCATTTCGTAGCAGACAGAGGCAGGCTGAGCAGGTGGGGAGGCTCAAGGAGCCAGGTGACAGGTGATCACAGGCTGACATTAAGGAAAGCCTTTAAAGCCCTTGTGGGGACTGCAGCTGGGAAGGGGGGGGGGGATCTACGCAAATGAGGGAACAGGCAAGCCAGTCCCAGAGTCACTCCAGAGGCAACCAGTTAGTGCAGTTCCCGGGGGCTGAGCACCTCAGCCACAGAGGTGGGCGCAGTGGCCCTTCCCTGGGTGGGAGCAATGAGAAGAGGCTGGATTAGCAACATGCAGAGTGTCAGGAGGTACTGTAGAGGGGCACTGTTGTCCGCAGGCTTGGCGAGGCTGGAAATACCAGAGTGAACCAACCAGCACTACCTCAAAACCAGCTGTCTGCACCAGGGAATGAGGCTGTCATTGGCGGGAAGCAAACAGGAACTCTTCTGTAGCTTGGTCTTCGAGTGCATCCCCCAACAACTGAAGCGGGGGGGGGGGGGCTTACACTGACTCTGTTGTCTGCCTCTGGATCCTGCTTCCCTAACTGGGCTGCCTTGCCTGGCCTCAGTGGGAGAGGATGTACCTAGTCCTGCAGGGACTTAAGGGGCCAGGGTAGGTTGTTTCCCTACGTGGGACCTCCCCCTTCTCAGAAATGGAGGGGGTGGGGAGGGGCCAGGTGAGGAGAGGCTGCAGGAGCTGCAACTGGGATGTAAACTGAATAAAGAATGGGACAAAGCCGGCAGTGGTGGTGCACGCCTTTAATCCCAGCACTTGGGAGGCAGAGGCAGGTGGATTTCTGAGT
>NW_022196911.1:111823752-111839914 GCF_008632895.1 Mastomys coucha
AAAGAATGGGACAAAAACAAAACCGCCTCACTTTTCCCAGCAAGCAGGTCAGGAGGCTCCCAGAGCCTCTCTTCTGACCTCTGTGGGCACCATCACACACACACATTTACATAGAAATAAAAATCTTAAAACTGAACAAGTTAAAAACACCAAAAAAAAAAAAACCCCGAACAAGTACTGAACCTACCATCTACTGTAACTCGACCACTGTTAACCTGTCTTTGCTTTATACAGATATTATTTGGGCATTTTTGCTGAAAGTAATTGTAGATATTGTCTTACTTTGACCTGAAATCTTCAGCCAGCATTCCTCTCAAATTGAAGAGCAATATCACAGCTATAACAATAAAAATTCCACAGTATTTGGGGCTGGGGATAGAGCTCCATCAGGAGAGAGCAGTTGCCTAGTGTGCAGGAAGCCCTGGGTTTGTTCCCCCATACAAAACTGGGCACAGTTACACAAGCCTGGCATCCCAGCAACTCGTGAAATGGAAGCAGGAGGAGCTTCCGGTAGCTCAAGGTTGTTCTGTTACACAGTCAGTTAGAGGCCAGCCTGGGCTACCTCAAACCCAGTCTCAAGACACAAACCCACACTCTCACCTAAATAGCTAGTTCTTAGCGTCTGGGTGCTTTTTAAAGGATTTTGTTTTTATGTGTAAGAGTGGTTCGGCTGTCCACCACAGTCCGCTCTTCACAGAGGTCAGACGAGAGCAGCAGATCCCTGGAGTTGGAGTTACAGACAGTTGTGAGCTGCCAGAGAGGAGCTAGAAATTGAACCTGGGTCCTCTGGGAAAAGCAGCCAGTGCTCTAACCACTGAACTCTCTCCAGCCCTCCTCTTTTTTATTTTTATTTTTTTTTTATTTTTGGTTTTTTGAAACAGGGTTTCTCTGTGTAGTCCTGGCTGTCCTGGAACTCACTCTGTAGACCAGGCTGGCCTCGAACTAAGAAATCCGACTGCCTCTGCCTCCCAAGTGCTAGGATCAAAACACCATTTCCCGGCTTCCAGCCCTCCTCTTTAAGCCAAAACCCAATCAATGTTCTTATACCAAATTCCAGTTTTAACTCTTTTTTTCTCTTTGACATTTTATGTATTTTATGGATGCACAAGTGTGTGTGGTATGGCACACATGAGCCAACTGTGGGATCCAGTGACAAACTCGGGTCACCAGGCCAGTATACCACACCTTTACCCACGGTCCATCTCACAGGTCCTCATAACCCTGGTCCTTTACAGGCCTAAGTGGAGTACATGAGTGTAATCCCTGCCCTTAGGCAGGAGGATTGGAGATCAAGGCCAGTTTCCCCTACATAGAAGGTTTGAGGCCAGCCTGGGTACATGAGCCTATGTCACTAAAAAAATCCAAGCAAATAAACTCCTACCTTTTTATTATTTTGTTTTGTTTTGTTTTGTTTTTTGAGACAGGGTTTCTCTGTGTAGCCCTGGCTGTCCTGGAACTCACTCTGTAGACCAGGCTGGCCTCGAACTCAGAAATCTGCCTGCCTCTGCCTCCCAAGTGCTGGGATTAAAGACGTGCGCCGCCACTGCCCGGCAAACTCCCACCTTTGATCGCTTAAAAAAAGTAAAATAAACTAAAAACTTTGAAGACTGTCAGATTGACACTTGTTTGTTTGACAGCGTTGTTTGGTACCCATGCGAGGTCACAGAACCTGCAGGTGTCAGTTCCCTCCTTCCAACATGAAGGTTCCAGGGATCAAACTCAGGTCATCAGGCTTGGCTTGCAAGGCCCTGTACCCCGCCCCCACTCCTTCCCTGTCTCACCAGCCCCCAAACAGAGCTTTCCTAAAACCTGGCAGGTCCTGGTTTCTCTGTGCGCCCAGCCGGAAGCCGGGAGGAAATGGAGCGGGCACTGTGGCTTTTGGTGGTGGTGGTGGTGGTTTCTTCAGGATTCAGTCCCCAAATTCCTGGTTAGTCACACAACCAAACCTTCCGTGGAGGTTTGTGGAGTGGTGGCTCATGAGCATTCTTGAATCTGTCGTTAAAGGGCGGGCCCTGGAACAGTGGATGCAATTCTCATTTCTCTGCACGGTGATTTGGGGCCAGGTGCTCTGGGTCTGGCTGCAGCTCAGCCTCTCAAGCAGGAATGGTTTGAAATCCTCGACGCGGACACCAGCCCTACCCCACAGACTAGCGCTACCGAGGGAGATGTGTGTGGTTCCCCAGGATGAAGTTCCGAGAGAACAGAAACCTGTAAGAAAAAGAAGGAAGCAGCAACAGAAGCCGGAGAAGTGGTCGGGAACGGAAAACAAACAGTAAACTGCGCGCTAATGAGCAAATAATGAGCGCTAATAATGCAAAGCGATGGCGCATCCACTGTGCTGGGACCAGGTCGGATGAGCAAGATGACCTCCCAGCGAGATGAGCAAGCCATCTGCCGGTGCAGAGCTGTGAGGCGCTCAGTGTGGGGATTTAAACAGGCAGTGCTGCAACTGAGGGAGCCGGGCTGGTGGGGAGATAGTAGGCACGGGGGTACTGATAATCAAGAACCAGATAATTCTGACCAGCATTCATTCTGAAAATAGCGGCTGTTGGAGGGAGGGCGCTATGGTCGTTTGTACTTGGTCTAACAAAGAATTACAAGGCAAGAGGAGGAAACTCGGTTTCTTTTTTTTTTTTTTTTTTTAAGTTTTATTGTAGTATGATGAGAAAAGTTACATGATTTCAATTTATCTGAATTTGTTTACATTTAAAAACATATTTTAAGTAACTAGAATTAAATCACATCATTGTTTTCCTTTTGTAACCCAACTCCTCCCAGAGACCTCCCATTCAATACCTACAATATCTTTTTTGTCATATTCTTTAAAATGTATAAAACATTATAACAATAAAAATGAGCATTATAAAAGTTGTTTGATATAAAACAACAATCAATTTAACAGTCTTATGTAGATCCTGTCTACGGCAATACTGAAAATACGGTTTTCTCAATATAAATTTTAAATAACTCCAAACATATTAACTGTATATTTCAAAATAATACATCACTACTAATATTTTCTTAAATGGACATAAATATATAAAGTGGTTTTGTTTGTTTGTTTGCTTTGTATTTAGTAGAGCTTAAAATCTTGGCTCTTACTGTGGTAACTTGATACAAGAGTTACAATCGTCAAGCAAGGCATTCAGTCTCACTCTTTGTTGTTCTCTTACAAACCCCCTCCCAATTTAATCATCTATATTTCTTTTGAGTATATAAATACTTTTAAAATATGTAAGCTGTTCTGAAAACCATAGTATAGTGTAAAAACATGAAATAAACAATACTACTAATAGAGAGGCTGAGATAGGAGAAGCAAGATCTCAAGACCATTATGTTGTGCACAGCAAGACACTTTCAGGAACAAACAAGCTGAAAGTGTATATGGGTTGTATAATATTGGACCTAGTTCTCCGGTTACCAAATTAGAGAGACCATTGGATGACAATCAACAAATTTCTAATTCCTCATGTTTTTGGATTTCAATCGATTAGGATATGTTGGTAATATTAATTTTCATATTAAGATATTAAGAGAAAGTAATTGTTACTTCCTGTTGTTTTTGCTGTAAGAGGTGGAATTAGGTTTGTGTGGATTTGTTAAAAGATTACTTTCTTGAAGCCCCAGTTTCTAGCGGGTGTCTGCAGACTCTAACACAGGACTCACAAAACTTTCCTTAGCTCCCACAAATAGAGAGATGCTGGAGGACCACATGTGCCAGGTGAGAGGCACTGGCCAAAGCCTCTACTGAGGCTTAAGATCAGGGAGCATGACTGAGACAGAGTGAGGCAGAAAAAGATGTGAGGCCTCTGCCAGGGCTCAAGAGAGGCTTGGCTTCTACTGGATCAAGGTGCCTCGGACCTCCAGGTTCCCTGGCCTTTGGCTAGAGTCTTCTTTTTTTTGTTTTTAATTTTGTGTGTGTGTGTGTGTACGCACACATATATACACACATACACACACACCATGTCTGTACAGCATGTGTGCTCTGTGCCCACAGTGACTGAAGAGGGTATTGGAATCCCCCGGGACTGGAGTTATAGGTAGTTATGAGCAGCCAAATGTGGGTGTTAGGAATTTAATCCAGGTCCTCAGATTCATATGGGCCTCTCCATTCCTTCCCTACCGTGCACAATACACAATGATCATGACCTAGCCGGGCAGTGGTGACACACGCCTTTAATCCCAGTACTTGGGAGGCAGAGACAGATGGATTTCTGAGTTCGAGGCCAGCCTGAACTACAGAGTGAGATCCAGGACAGCCAGGGCTACACAGAGAAACCCTGTCTCGAAAAAACAAAAAAATAAAAAAACAAAAAACAAACAAACAACAATGACCATGACCTAGACAGAGCCAGCCAGCTACATTGGGCCTTCTACAGCCTAGCCATAAGAACAATAGAGCGGTGTATGACCAATGCTTCCTGAAAACCTAAACCTGGTTTTTTCCTCTTTTTCTGTGGCGATGGGAAACCGAGACCCTCACACATACAGGCTTAGTACTTGTACATACATCTCCATCCCCTTGAGTCATTTAAATTACTTTAAGGTTTTACTTAGCCCAGGCTGTCCTAGAACTCATGCCGGCCTTGAGCTCAGAGATCTGCCTACATCTGCTTTTTGAGTGCTAGGATTAAAGGCTCCATGCTCTGTTAGTGTGTGTGTGTGTGTGTGTGTGTGTGTGTGCGCGCGTGCACAAAGCAGCTTACACTCCCTTTAACTCCAGTTCCAGGGGATCTGATATCTTCTGCTCCTTCTGGGCCACACACATACACAAGCACACACACACACACACACACACACACACACACTCTCACACATGGTACATATACATACACTTGCAGGCAAAATGTCATGTACACATGAAAATTGATGCACTTTAATTTTTTAATACCCTTGGAAAACAAAACAAAACAACAACAACAACAACAACAAACCCAAAAGCTGCCAAGTCTATCCATGCCAAACTAAGGCAGGACAATCCGGCCAGGTAGCACAGTGAGACAAACTTTGGGGTGAGGGGATGAGGAAGCTGGGCACACTTCTAATCCATGTGCTTGGGAAGCTAAGGCAGAAGGATCATGGCTTAAGGTCACCTTTAGATAAGCAATGAGTTCAAGGCCAGTCTGGCAACTTAAATAACCCATTGAAGAGATAGCTCAGCTGACCATGGCTTGCCCAGTGCACACAAGATCATGGTTTCAAACTTCAACTGCAAATTCTAGTGGAATCCCAATTTGATACACACTGAGGAATGCAGAAGTTAAAACTTTGTATTTTTGTAATTAAACTATTATGTTTCCATAAGAGCAGAACAACGTCATGTGTACAGTCAAAACACTGCAGTTCCCAACATGCAACAGTCCCCAGCTGGAGCAGAGGCATGTGAGGCAGTGTTTGTGGTTCTATGGTGTTGGCTCTGTATATCAGGCAAACTGCACGTGGTGTGTTTGGACAGCAGTGAGGTCGCTATTGCTGACGCAATGGATACACTCTGCATTTGATTTTAGGTTGATTTTTGCTTGGTGGGAGTCCGGAAACTTTTCAAGATCCAGAACGTGAAAAACTGGGTTTTAGTGCCCTGGGTTTGATGCTCAGAACTTCAAAGAAAAGGAATTCCATTAATCTCAGATTTCCACAAAGAACCTGCAGCAGACTCGGTGGTTAGTAGAAGATGCCACCTCTGGATCCCCATGATGAGAAGAGGCGCCTTCCGTTCCCCGCTACTGATCAAGAAGAGGAGCCCGGCTAGTATTTTGGAGCAAATTGACTTGTCAGCCTGAAACTTTTTAGAAGCTTTTTCCTGTGAGGTTCAGAAGGACAGGAAATAAGCCGCAAGCCACTAACTAAATCAGAGCAATCAATGGTGGCTCTCTTCAGCTTCCCATCCCTGACTTCTCTTTCTAAGGGTTAGAAACAAAGTGACAGCAACAGATAGAATCTCCCAAAAGATAATGGTCCGGCTACCCTGGGGATGTAAGTCAGCGTTTTTCTCCTGTGTGTAAGGCTCTGGCTTTGATCACCTGCATGGAAAAGGAGTGGGAGGAAAAGGAAAGGGAGATGCTGGAGAGATGGATCAACGATTAAGAGCATTTAGTGCTTTTGCAAGGAACCTGGATTCCAGTCCAAACACTCACACAGCAGCTCATAATCATCTGTAACTCCAGTTCCAGGGGACCTGGCGCCATCTTCTGACTTCCTCAGGAACTGCATGCACATGGTGCACATACTAACAGACAGACAAAACATGCATACATAAAAATAAATAAATCTTTGAAGAAAAGGAGAGGAGGAGGAATAATACCGCAATGATGCTTGGGTCATATGTTAGCCCAGATCCTCCTGCTGCTCATTGGTCATTTCCCTCTTTGGTCAGAAATATGAACATCAATCGTAAGTGGCCCTAGGTGCTAGCACCTACTCCGCCTGGAGAGATGGAGATGCTGGAGGTGAGAACCCATACATGTAGGAGTAGAGTGTGTTGGTACTGCATAGCACTGTGGTCTGCCCCATGGGACATCTGTGTCCTGATGACATCACAGGTGGGATGCAGGGACTGGCTGCACCTGAATTATGACATCAGCAAAACTTGAGTTATCCTCAAGGAAAGGGCAGCTGGACAGGGAGACCATGAAACAGCAGCCACAGAGAAAGGTGAGAAGACGGCGGTCATCAGTCCACAGGTAAGGCACAAGAGCATGGGGGACACTCCCAGAAGCTGCTGAGGGAGGCTGCGGTAGGTCCTGGTGCCTGAGTCTCTCTGGGTCTTTTCCTACTTGGCACAGGGCAGCAACATATCTGGCTCTCATCGACATGCAGAAGATTTCACGTGAGTTCAAGCTCCTGACCTCTGCTCCTAAGTGCCAAGGGAGCGGCCCCTCCCCATACCATCTAGTCCTTCCTTCTGCCTTTCACCACCTCCCCCACAACGAGGGCTGGGACCAGGAAATATGATTCTCAGTGCCCACCCACATGGGGGGTAGCTGATAACACAGCCCTGGTACCCTACGGTCAGACAGCTGCTTCCAAAAGAAAGATATAAAAAGGAGCGTGCCTATGGCATAAAGAACATGCCCTTAGCCGGGCAGTGGTGGCGCACGCCTTTAATCCCAGCACTTGGGAGGCAGAGGCAGGCGGATTTCTGAGTTCGAGGCCAGCCTGGTCTACGGAGTGAGTTCCAGGACAGCCAAGGCTACACAGAGAAAGCCTGTCTCGAAAAAAAAACAAACCAAACTAAACCAAACCAAAAAAAAAAAAAAAAAAAAAACCATGCCCTTGATGTGCAAGACCTTGACCCTGGTGTAAAGGGCCATACCCTGGCCCCCTGCCATGCCTGGATTTTCTCTGTCTTCTCAGGACCAGCCCAGGACAAACCCCCCTCACAGCTCTCTTCCCAGTCCCCCAGAACCCCACTTCAGCTCCTGATGGGCAGCAACAGCAGTCAACATATTTTGGAAGACCAAGTCCTCTGTCCCATTTGCCTGGAGGTGTTCTGCAACCCAGTCACTACCGCCTGCGGCCATAACTTCTGCATGGCTTGCCTTCAGAGTTTCTGGGACCACCAGGCTGCCATCGGGGAGACTTACTACTGCCCCCAGTGCAGAGAGGCCTTTTCCAGCAGGCCCCGCCTCTGCAAGAACGCCATCCTCGGGGAGATGGTGGCTCGCTTCACCCAGGCCAAGAGCCAGACCTCGGGGCCCTTGTGGGGCCTGGCTGGCCCCACAGATGTGCCCTGTGACTTTTGCTCTCCGCAGAAGCTGAGGGCAGCCAAGTCATGCCTGCAGTGCGTGGCTTCCTTGTGTGAGAAGCATCTGCGCAGCCACTTCGAGGACCAGTTGTTCCAGGACCACCAGCTGTTGGACCCGGTGTGGGACCTCAAGAGCCGCCTGTGCCGCAAACATCACAAGCTCCGGCAGCTATACTGCCGCACGGAGGGCAGCTGTGTGTGCGGAGCCTGCCTACTGGAGGAACACAAGAACCATGACACCACCCCGCTGGAGGATGAACGGGCCCGCAAAGAGGTGAGGAGAGCTGAGGAAAGGGCGCGCTCCGGGCTCTGAGAATGTCACATTTCCGCTGGGGAAATTAACACAATTCAAGCCTGGCTCTTGTGGCACCAAATACTTGAGATGCAAGGCAGGGGTTTGAGAGGAGAATCTGTCTGACGAGACCCTTAGTCAGGGCCAGTAAGATGGATTAGAGAGTAAAGGTGCTTGCTACTCTAAGTTCCATCCTCAGAACCTACGTTTAAGTGGAAGGAGGATAGGGTGTGGTGACGCGAGTCTTATGTTTTGTTTTGTTTTTATTTTTGTTTTTGTTTTTCGAGACAGGGTTTCTCCATATAGGCCTGGCTGTCCTGGAACTCACTCTGTAGACCAGGCTGGCCTACTCAGAAATCTGCCTGCTTCTGCCTCCCAAGTGCTAGGATTAAAGGCGTGCGCCACCACCGCCCGGCCATGATGCTCGCCTTTAATTCCAGCATGTGGGAAGCAGAAGCAGATGGTTGTGAGTTTGAGGCCAGTCTTGTCTATATAATGAGTTTCAAGATAGTCAGAGCTGCAGAGAGAGAGAGAGAGAGAGAGAGAGAGAGAGAGAGAGAGAGAGAGAGAGAGAGAGTGTACTCCTTAAAATTGTCTATTAACATCCATGTGAGCCTTGGTGCCCACACATGCCCCTACAATAATAATACTTTTTGAAGTTAGGCAGCTGCTAGCCTGATGGGTTATGTTACGGCATGGGAAGGCATTGGTAAGTTAATACGGGAGGCTATGGAACCTCTTGTCAGAAGTCTCTATCTGTAGTGAATGAGAAGTGGTTATGGGGTAGGAAAGGTCATGTACAAGCCTCTTAGAGATGCACCTAGGAAACACTTGTGCAGGACGCGCCTATGCCTTACTCTTCCTAAGAAACCACAGAAGACAGGACCTGGAGAGATGGCTCAGCAGCTAAGAGCACAAACCAGAGGACCTGGGTTTGACTCCCAACACCCACATGGTAGCTCACAACTGTAACTCCAGTTCCCTGGGAGCAAAACATCCATACGCATAAAAGGCAGAAAAAAATTGAATAGAGGCTGGGGGGTGATGGCATACGCCTTTAATCCCAGCACTTGGGAGGCAGAGGCAGGTGGATTTCTGAGTTCGAGGCCAGCCTGGTCTACAGAGTGAGTTCCAGGACAGCTAGAGCTATACAGAGAAACCCTGTCTTGAAAACCCAAAACCAAAAAAAAAAAAAAAAAAAAAAAAAATTAAATAGAACTCAGAAACATGATCAATTGCTTCCTAATTCCTTACATTTCTTTGCTTTGTCTTGCTTAAAACAGTCTTCCCTACCCATCACCATGTGTAGCTCACCACAGGAACAGAGGTCCCTACAACCATTTCATTAAGCATCACTCCCGAACCCTATGGGCTTGTGTTCTAGTCCTCAGAGGAAGGTAGTGGTGGATGCTCTACAGCAGGGATGGCTTCTGGGAAATTAGCCTTAACGGGTTGTTTAGGAACAGGTTATTATGAAAACAAAAAGAAGCATTTAAAAAAAAAAAAAAAAGGGACTTCCAGGCCATTAAGACTTAAACATAATGTGCATGCCCCTGTAGTGAATCTCTTTCCAACATTTGGGAGGCTGAAGCAGGAAGATGGCTTTGGATTCAAGGCTAGCCTGGTCTAGATAGCCATAGGGCTACATAGCAGAACCTCATTTCAGAAACAGGTCAAGGGCCTGGAGAATGGTTAAGAGACCTGGATTCAGTTCCCAACATGATGGCTCGCAACTCTAGCCCTAGGGGCTCCAATATTCTTTTCTGGTCTCCGTAGGCATGCACGGGGTACATAGACATTACATCTAGGCAAAGACATAAAAAAGAATTACAATAAAATGAAACAAAACCAAAACTGGGCATAGTGGCACATGCCTGTAGCATTAGCAGTCAATAGCTTAGGCAAGAGGGCTCCAAGTTCAAGGTCAGCCTCAGCTACATAAGATAAACTCTGCTCTCCCTTCCCCCCCACACACACACAAAAACTGATTGGGGAGATTACTCAATAAGTAAAGTGTTTGCTTTTATGAAACAAGAACCTGAGTTTAACCCCCAAGTTAAAAAAAGAAAAAAGCCAGGCATGGTGGTTGTATACTTTAATCCTGGCATTGGGGAGGTAGAGCCAAGAGGGCTCCTAGGGCTCTCTGCCAGTCTAGTCTAGCAGAAGCTGTGAGTTCTAGGTTCAATGAGAGAACCTGTCTCAGAAAATAAGGAGGAGAGAGGCAGAGAGATGGCTCAGCAGTTAAGAGCACTGTTCCTGCAGAGGATCTGGATTCAGTTCCTAGGGCCACAACCTTCTGTAACTCCAGTTCCAGGAGATCGGAACCAGGCACACACGTGGTGCATCTACATACATACAGGCAAAACACACACACACACACACACACACACACACACACACACACACACACGGGGCCTCACCACTTGCAAACTAGCTCAAGCCATTGATCCCTTCCCTGCTCCTCCTTCCTGCGTCCTGAAGCCCTCTGGTCATCACTATTAGGAACAAAGAAATTGATTTCTAGGAAGAAGGAGCCAGAATCTCAGGCAATGACAGAACAAAAAAAAAAAACAAAAACAAAAACAAAAACAAAAAAACAGCCAGGCATAACGGCGCACTCCTTTAATCCCAGCACTCCGCGGAGGCAGAGGCAGGCAGAGCTCTAAGTTAGAGGCCAGCCTGGTCTACAAAGCCAGTTCCAGGCTAGCCAGGGCTGCTCCACAGAGAAACACTATCTCCAAAAGGAAAAAAAGAAGGGGGCTGGAGAGATGGCTCAGCGGTTAAGAGCACTGACTGCTCTTCCAGAGGTCCTGAGTTCAATTCCCAGCAACCACATGGTGGCTCACAACCATCTGTAACGGGGTCTGATCCCCTCTTTTGGTGTGTCTGAAGACAGCTACAGTGTATCCATATAAATAAAATAAATCCTTAAAAGGAAAACAAGAAAAGACGAAAAGAGACACTTGCTCTTCTTGGGTTCACTAAAGTCTAAGACTGCGTGGGGCACATCTCTTCTGGAAGTCAGGTCTCTCTGAGACCCACTCTCTGAATCAGGGCGCTTAGTTGCTTCTGCCCCACCCCTTCCAGGTGGAAATTCGGAAGATTCAGGCCAATGTGGAGAATCAGATGTTGATCATTGCCTCAGACAGCCAGAAACACCACGGGCGAGTGAGTTTTCTCTCGGTAAGGCGAGCTACCACTACCTCAACCCAGGCTTATCCCAGTGTCTTCCACGGGGCCCCTGGGACCTCCCAGAAGCTACAGGGAATTGTGGGGAGAAAGAACAGTGAACAGAGACAGGACACTTGAGATATCTTTGGATCAGTATAGTAGGGTACAGGAGTAGGGTTCAGGGGTACCTCCCTACACGTCTACCTCAGAAACTCATTCAGACGATGCGAGATGAGGTGAACACCTGCTTCTCAGAGATCCTCCATGAGATTAAACAGCTGCAGATGAAGGTCTTGAATTTCATGGAGAAAGAGGAGGCGGACGCCCTGGGAAAGCTGGGCAACTCTATCCAGCAAAGCCACAACCGGCTGCTGAAGTTGGAGGGGGACAGCGTCTGGCTCCACAGCCTGCTCGACAACAGAAATGATGAGCAGTTCCTACAGGCAAGACCCCCTGGAGACCAAGCCCTGTTTCTCTACAGAGAGAGATGTACCAGGCCCCGGACAAAGAAATCAGGGCCGGCATCACCCTTGCCCGCTCTCTGACTAAGAGCCCCAGGTCGGCATCCTAAATTCTCATCAGCACCCGCTGCTTTTATCAGCTATCCCTTCTTTATCCTCTGGAAAGGATGGGGCAGCACTCTGGGGTTTTGAGTGTGTAATTCAGTCTCTCCCCAAACCACAGGCAGGAGTGAGGCAAAGTCAGTCTATGTATTGAAATCCATATTCCTCTTCAGTCATGTTCCTGGTGTTACTGAAGGGTGGGGAGGGTGGGGTGGGAAGCCAAGGCAGGGATGGGGAAGTGTCAGGCACAGTGGCTGACCAGGAAGTGGCAGTGACTTTCTCTAATGCCCAGGGACCTCCTATCACTGACCAACTGCCCTCATATCCCTGGACAGATTTCAAAGATCGTTGCTTTCCTTGTCCCTCTCTGGACAACAGGATAAACTTAGCAATTAAAGGCTAGACTCAAACCCTCCTGTTGTTTTCTAAAGCAGCCAGGCTACCTTTCAAACCCTAACCTAAGCTACCCAAAGAACTAGGAGAGAGATGCTCACATTTGAAAATGGGACTTTTCCTTCCCCTTGCCCACGGAGGTGGGTGCCCCTGGCAGGCGCCTGAGCCCTGGCTAATGGGGTCCTAGCTGCTCATCTCTGCATCCCAGGAGTTCCCCAAACTGAAGCACTTCCCTGCCTGCGTGGAACCCTTGCTAGGCACCAACTGCGAGGAGACACAGAGCTTCCTTCAGCTGCCAGAGACCCTGGCCCAGCTCCGCATCAGGCTGATGGACATAGGGCTTAGCTTCATCAACCAGCTGCTCTTGGAGGGTCAGTCTCTGAGAGGTCTGGAGTCTTGGAACTTGGGAGTGGCACCTCCATCTCCAGTGGTTGTGGTGCCCTCCCTGTGTACCACCCTTCCCAGGTCACATGGGCTCCAGGATGGGTCAAGCCTCTGTCTAGAAGGGGGTCCTCAGCAAAGCCTGTCCATCTCCCCAGGCATCAAGATGAGCTCCTATGAGGTACTGCCCGCAACTGTGGACAGAAAGACGCTGCTCCAGAGTGAGTTCTCAAACCAGAGGCCAACCTGGGGGAGGAGAGGAGGGAGGACTCCTAGGTGCCTGGACTTCCTGCCTCATCTGCATTCCGGCCTCCAGGACAGGTCCTGTTCACTTCAGACTAGGGACCCGAGAGAGACTTAGCCTGGGCTCCAGACCCTGTTAGGACGAGGGGGAAACCTGTCCCTTCCTATTTCAGAAACAGCTCTTCCCTGGCTCCTGGACCTTGGGTGTAGAGGCTTCCACCCTTATTTGGATGGCTGCCAACTTCCTGAGGGTTAGCCTGAGGGTCTTATTTATTCCTCAGACTCCAAGCATCTACTTATTTGATGTCCCTATAAGACCTCTCCCTGACCTTGACTCTAGGACCAAATCCTAAGGCTTCTGAGATACTGAGGGTCAGATGTAGAACATTTTTGACCTCTGGTTCACCACAGCCAGGAATCCTTCACTCTCTCCAAGTCTCATTCAAACTTGTCCTGGACGAATAAGAAAGATGATTATGCCAGGTGGTGGTGGCACACACCTTTAATCCCAGCACTTGTGAGGCAGAGGCAGGCGGATTTCTAAGTTCGAGGCCAGCCTGGTCTACAGAGTGAGTTCCAGGACACAGAGAAACCCTGTCTTGAAAATACAAAAAAAAAAAAAAATTATTATGTTATGATCTGGCGGGAAGCAGGAGGACGACCCCTGCTCCCCAGCACCTCCAGAAAAATCCAACATTGTACAGGGGCTGTCTGGTGCAGCCTTACCTGGGCTGGGCTACTTAAGAAGTAGATAAAGCCAGGTGTGGTAATCTAGCAGTTGGGGGGCTGAGACAGGACAGTTGCCACAAGTTCAAGGTCAGCCTGGTCTAACCTGGGCTCAACAAAAATACAGTCAATGAAAATAAACCAGTAGGTAGAAAGGACACTGCTTCTAAGACCCTGGGGTAGAAGCATCCACTGAGATCTTTGCAAACGTCTGCTCTTAGCCAGCACCCTGTCCTGGGAACAATGACCGTGGCTCCCTTGCGCCTCCATCCCTAACCCTAGATTACTGCAACCTGAACTTTGACCCCTGCACGGCGAGCGAAGAGCTGTTCTTGTTCAAGGAAACGCACTCGGTGTTGAACTTGGGCATCCTTCTGGAACCCTCGACCACCACCAGTCCTTTACCGGGCTTCAAGCAGTGGCCCCAGGTTCTGTGCTGCCCAGGCCTGTCCGAAGGTTGTTACTACTGGGAGGCTGAAGTGTCCAACTCCTGGATGTGCCTGGGAGTCACCTACCGTCGCAGCCCTCAACTGAGCAGTCGCTCCCGGCGCAACATCGTTTACCTGCTGGGCCGAAACCCCTACTCGTGGTGCCTGGAGTGGGACTCGCTCAAGTTCTCCGTGTGGCACAATAACACAGAGACGGTGCTGCATGGATCCTACTACCACACGCTCGGCGTGGCCCTGGACTTTGGGGCCGGCTGCCTGTCCTTCTACGGTGTGGCAGGCGACGTGAGCCTTCTCTACCGATTCCTCACCTCCTTCCTCGAACCTCTGTATCCTGCGGTAATGGTCAGCAGTGGAGCCTCACTCACACTCAAGCAGTACCCTGAAGAATAGGCAGCGCCCGCGGCCCAGGCTGGCTGCCAATAAAGTTAGACTCTACGTACTGGCTGGGCAGGAGTGTGGAGAGGGTGTCTCTCGGCATGGTCCCCTGAGCCAAAGATGAAAGTGGGTGCCCCCCCTGCTTCCCAGTCAGTCCCATGTCTGAATCCATCTGTGGCACCTGCCCAGAAATTCCTCATAGTGACCTTCTCCTTGACACTAGAAGGGCTCTGAACCAGACTGGAGGTCTCCTGGGGATGGGGATAGCGCATGTCTTTCAGAGACCAAATCCTGCTTTAAATACCACCCCTTCCCCCACCCCATCCGCAACCATTGCTCTCAGGCCCATCCCTGTCGCTTCCCACTCTCTGAAGTCTCAGACTGGGCAAGGTTTGAGTCGAGCAGACAACTTCTCTCTCCAGGTGGCCATACTGTGAAGTAGCACTGGGCAGAGATAGGAGGGTCGGCAGAGTTCTAGCTTATCTGAGGACTGGAAAGTTGAGGCTAAGGAACCCAGCCCTGCCTTAGATCCGAGACTGGTGGGCTGAGGACTGAGGTCCCGGTGAATCAGAGGTGGTAGGCAGAACAGTTAACCTCAGGAAAGTGTCTAGCTCCGTGTTTTGCAGCATGGCAGGCTATGGATGCCGGATGGGTTATCTGCGCCTCCCATTATCTGTATGGTTTGAGTGATTCCCTGCCTTCAGTGATGAGCCTACTCGGCTCATTGGGGGGGTGGGAGGGGGGAGGGCAGGAACACCCAGGCCTTTATAATCTAGTTTGCCCAGTGTGGGTCCTGGAAATCTGTATTTCAGCTTTCTCCATGGCCAGGCCCAGGCCCCTGACCGTTGGATTGAAGCCCTGCCTGCCCGCAAGCCCGGGCTTCCTGTCCAGTGGGAAAGTATTCTGAATTTCCAGACTCAGCCGGCCACAGCTCCTGAGGGTTTAAAGCAGGGCCCCAGCCAAGTTAATAATCCATGAGCAGATAAAGGTCAGGAGAGAGAAAGCACCCCCTGCCCCAGGGCAAGGCAGCGGGCAGCCAGACTAGGAGGTCCCCCGCCCCCACCACCCTTGGACAAGGCAGCTAGCAGCCAGACTAGGAGGTCTCCCCTCCCCCGTCCCCCGTCCCCAGAGGTCACTTGGGAACTCAACCCCCACCCTGCTGGTTCCTGGAGAAATCAGTAACTCTGTTTTCTCCTTGAGGTACTCCTTTTGGGGTAGGGAGAGCAATGACAGACTTTGAAGATCTCCTGAGGTGCCCTCTGAACGAACCCTGGCCATGACCAAATAGTGACCTCTCTCCCTAGGGTCTTCTGACAGCTCTGCATTTATTTCCCATGGGCTGCTGTTCCTGTGGGGGACCAGGATGTGAGACTCTTCCTCCACATGGAGGACAGAGCCTTTACTTATTCCTAAGACCTCATGCCCCACACCTGACTCATTCTTCTGGGTCAGAAAGGGAGCAAGCTGGAAGTGGGGGATCATCCCTGGAATTCTGTCACTCAGGAGGCTGAGGCAGGAGAATGGCTGCAAGTTCTAGAGACAAGTCTGTGCTACATAATGAGACTCTTCCTCCACCCTCCAAAAAGGTGGGGTGGGGGGAGGGAGCCAGGCAGGCCTTGGTATCTCAGGCAGTGATCCCAGGGCTCTAGACTGTGGAAAGGCAGAGCCATCCTCAGTGACACAGCAAGTGTAAGGAACAAAAGGAAATGAAACAAGTGTGGAGGCTAAACTAGAGGAGGGTAAGTGCCCTTCACGGCTGTTGATGGGTTTTGAGTCGCGGCAGAAAGCGTCTGCAGACACCAGGCCCAGGCAGTTTCATGTGTAA
>NW_022196911.1:111850078-111850884 GCF_008632895.1 Mastomys coucha
ATGCGGAGGCAGGAGGCTGACTTTCCTTGAAGTTTTCGCCTCAAATACCGCCATCACGCAAGTGTGCGGGGCAAAATGTTGAGGTCCCTCAGCATCTGCTTCACACGAGAAAGTGTCACAGAGGTTAGAGATAATCCTGGAGAAATTACTGGGCCTTGGAATTCCTTCCGTTTGATCAGTGGGCATCATACAGGTGCCAGGCTTGGGGCCTGGCAACCGTGTCCCCCTCCAAACCCATTCCCACTCCAGGAGAGGGGGTCAGAGTGGAAATTTACTCTGGAACGCCCCCCCCCCATTTCACTCCAGGAAAAATGCAGAGGAGATGTACTGGCTGGTTTTGTGTGTCAACTTGACACAGGCTGGAGTTATCACAGAGAAGGGAGCTGTGCCTCTATGAGATCCAGCTGTGGGGCATTTTCTCAATTAGTGATCAAGGGGGTAGGGCCCTTTGTGGGTGGTGCCATCCCTGGGCTGGTAGTCCTGGGTTCTATAAGAAAGCAAGCCAGGGGAAGCAAACCAGTAAGAAACATTCCTCCATGTCCTCTGCGTCAGCTCCTGTTTCCTGACCAGCTTGAGTTCCAGTCCTGATTTCCTCTGGTGGCCAACAGCAATGTGGAAGTAAGCTAAATAAACCCTTTCCTCCCCAACTTGCTTCTTGGTCATGATGTTTGTGTAGGAATAGAAACCCTGACTAAAGCCAGGCGGTGGTGGTGCATGCCTTTAATCCCAGCACTTGGGAGGCAGAGGCAGCAGATTTCTGAGTTTGAAGCCAGCCTGGTCTACAGAGTGAGTTCCAGGACAGCCAA
>NW_022196911.1:111850894-111861856 GCF_008632895.1 Mastomys coucha
AAGAGAAAGAAAGAAAAAGAAAAAAAAAGAGAAACCCCCGACTATACAAATTGGTACCAGAAGTGGGGTATTCCTGTGACAACCTGACCATGTTTTGGGGAGGACTGTGGAAGGACTTTGGAACTTTGAGCTAGAAGAGCCACTGGTTAAGAACTAAGTGGGATGTTCTGTAGGAGCTTGGAAGATCATGTTGAGAACAGTAAAGAGATGAAGGCCTGGCTTATGAAATTTCAGAGGGAAGATTAAAGACTCTAATCAGGGCCATGTTGTTTTGATTGTGAAGATTCTGTGGTTTTGGTTAGCTGGGGCTGAAGTGTTGGGTCTCTTCCTTCTGCCTCAACTCCAAGACATCAGAGCTTACAACCAGAGACTGTCAAACTCACTCCTGCTGTGCCTAAAACAAAGGCCCCCTGCTCTGAGTTCTGCCTTCAAGGATTCCAGAGGAAGGTAAGCCAGTGGCTGACAAGTCCGCTGGCTGAGGACTTGAATGAAAACAACTGACCACCTGAGGGCATCCGCTATTGACCTCTACCCAAGCCCTGGCAGCCCAGCAGCCCGGCTTTCCCTTTTGACTCTGTTCGGACTCTCCATGACTCCTCCCGCATTGCTTATGATATACAAATATCATTGTAACCTAGAGATCCAGTTTGGCTTTCATGTATAAATGCTGAAACCCAAAAGTAAAGTGGCAAGCCTTGATTGGAACCCCTCAACTTGGCTTTGCATTCTTTTGTTCTCGAACTCTGTTTCGGTTCTTTTTCCCCCTTCAGTCGAGAGAGCACCCAGTTTGTGAAACTGTGGGACAATTTCATAATGGCGCCCAACGTAGGGCTCGAATATGGAAGATAGATAAAGGAGACACTGTTAAGAAGCAGGGCCCTGCCTAAAAGAATTCAGAAGATAAAGGTAAGAGATCGTACACCACTCCACATGGTAGATATTTTCTTTCTTTTTTTTTTTCTTTTTTTCTTTTTTTGGTTTTTCAAGACAGGGTTTCTCTGTGTAGCCCTGGCTGTCCTGGAACTCACTCTGTAGACCTCGAACTCAGAAATCCGCCTGGCTCTGCCTCCCAAATGGTAGATATTTTCAATGCTAGCTAGCCTTATTTTAATATTGTAGAATTATTACTGTGTGTACAAAAAGTATACGGGTCTAGGCTGAGTTGGCACTGACCCGGCACTAATTTCACCTAAGAGTATAACGGTGAGAATGAGTTTGAATGAGATGAAAGCAGCGATATTAAACGTAAAAAAGTTGCTTCTAACAAAAGGAATCAGAGTTGAAAAGAATGCGTTAAAAAAAAAACTCGCAGATGAGATAGAAACTCACTGCCCATGGCTCCAAGAAGAAAAAGAGCTAGATAAGAAGACTTGAGAAAAAAATCGAGAGAACTCTGAGAAATAATAGGGCAGAAAGATTTATTCTCTGCCTTTGGAGACTTGTAGAGGAAATTTTAGAGGAAAACTAGACAGAGTCAGAAAGTGAATAGAGCTTGCGGGACACAGATACGGAAAGCCAAGAGAATCAAAATGCTTTTTCAGAAAGCGAATCTACTAAGTCTCATGGAAAGGAGCTGCATTTCTACACATTACCCACTCCCTCTAGGTCCACTAGGATAGGAAAAAAAGGTTCAGAGAGATTTGCAGTTAAGCAAACTTTGAAATCAAGTTGCAGAAATTGACTAATGAGTTGAATGAATTAACGGTAATATCAAACAAAAGAAAGGACAGCCATCTGGAGACAGGCCGTGCGTCTTCAGAGAGAACAAATTCTCAGGCTTGTGAAAACAGGCAGGACACTTCGGGAGTACTAGTGTTTCGGATAGTGGAACAACTTGATCAGCAGAATGAAAAACATAGACAATATCAGACCTTGGAATTTAAAATAATCAAAGAACTAAGAAATGCAGTGGCTCAATATGGTCCAAACGCCCCGTATACGCAGGCACTTTTGGACAATATTACAGAGTTATATTTAACTCCTCAAAATTGGAGAACCTTATGTAAGGCCAAACTGGTAGCAGGAGATTTTCTGCTTTGGAACTCAAAATGGTGAGAGATAAACAAAAAGAGGGCTGCGCGAAATGCTCAGACAGGCAACCCGAATGAAATTTGGACATGCTATTGAGAAAAGGGCAGTATCAAAGAAATGCTAGACAAATTGATTGTCCTCCTGAGATATATACACAAGTTGTGATAGCAGCAAGAAAAGCTTAGATTCAATTACCTACACAAAGTGAGGTTAGTAAAAGCATAGCCTTGACATCCAACAAGGTCCAGAAGAGCCTTTCCAAAATTTTGTAGCCAAGCTACAACAAGCTGCGAACAGAACCCTTGGAGAATCTCATACGGACAGTCTGCTTATTACACAGCTGGCCGATGATGTCCACTTATTACATAGCTGGCCGATGATGTCCGCTTATTACACAGCTGGCCGATGATGTCTGCTTATTACACAGCTGGCCGATGATGTCCACTTATTACACAGCTGGCCGATGATGTCCGCTTATTACACAGCTGGCCGATGAGAATGCTAGCGCAGTGTGCAGGGCAGCTGTTCAGCCACACAAGAGTCAAATTTATTTGACTACATTTGCCTTTGTGCAGATATCGGGCCTTTCCATAATGAAGGTTTGGCTATGACGGCTGCATTGCAAGAAACTTCAGGTGAAGAGATCCTGGCACAAAGGCAGAAAAATAGACGATGTTTCATATGTGGAAGTATGAATCATTTTAAAAATGATTGCCCTAAAAAAAAAAAAAGGAACCACAAACAGGCAGCAGTCAGGTGCTGCCCCAAGAGTCTGTCCTCATTGCAGGAGAGAGAAACATTGGGCCAAAGATTGTAGATTTTAAAAAGGCTTTCAAGACAATACCTGGTCAGAAAACGGGTGGAGGGGCCAGCCCTGGGCCCCCTTTTTAAAGCAACAGGCAGCATACGGGGCCACGAGCCAGCCATCCAGCCAAAAAAATTCATCTTGAAATTTTTCAGGGCAAGCCCAAGAAGTACAAGAGTGGACCTATATTCTACCTGCCATACAGTACTAACGCCAAAAATAGGAGTTCAAACTCTGCCCACTGGAGTTTTTGGGCCTTTGCCCACAGAGACTTGGAGATTTATTATTGGAAGATGTAGCTCAAATGTAGATAGATTGCAGATCTATCCAGGTGCTATTGACCGAAATTATCAGGGAGAAATTAAGATCATGGCTTCCTCACCTAGTGGTGTTATTACAGGTACCTGCCTATCAAAAGATTGCTCAACTTATCTTAGTCCCTCTGTATCCAATGCCTTCTAGTTCTGTTAATAATTAGGAAGGACAGAACTATTTTACTTCTTCTGATGTGTACTGGGTACAATCTATCACTAATAAAAGACCTAATCTTAAATTAATTGTTGAAGAAAGAAGTTTTGAAGGTTTAATAGATACTGGAACTGATGTAACTATTATCAGAGGTCAGAACTGGCCCTCAACTTGGGCTCTGACTGAGTCCATAACTCATCTCCAAGAGATTGGTTATGCCAATAACCTAAAACGAAGCTCTAAGCTTCTAATCTAAAAGAATAAGGAAGGTAATTCAGGGCAGATCCAACCATATGTTATGTCTAACCTCCCAGTTACTCTGTGGAGAAGAGATCTGTTGTCACAGATGGGCCTTGTCCTGTGCAGCCCTAACAATCTAGCTAAAAAGCAGAGGTCAGAACAAGAAGTTAGAACATCTGGAGGCCCTAAGCCTCATTCTGATAGCAAAGATTCAAAGAATTTTCTATAATGACCACGGTCTTGCCTGTGTTCCATGAAGATAAAGTTCAGTAGACTAATAATATTCCAGTGTGGGTTGATCAGTGGTCTTTATCTCAAGAAAAGATAGAAGCTGCTTCTTTGTTAATACAGGAACAATTAAAAGCAAGACATCTGAGGGAATCAAATTCCCCATGGAACACGCCTATATTTGTAATAAAAAAAATCAAATAAATAGAAACTAATTCAAGATCTGAAAAAAGTTAATGAAACTATAGTGGTAATGGGAACATTACAAACAAGATTGCCATCACCAGTGGCAATTCCAAAAAGATTTTACAAGATAATTATAGATTTAAAAGACTGTTTCTTTACAATTCCTTTGCACCCTAAAGATTGTGAGAGGTTTGCTTTTAGTCTTCCATCTATAAATTTTAAGGAACCTATAAAAAGATATCAATAGACAGTCCTTTCCCAAGACATGGCTAATAGTCCTATGTTATGCCAAAAATTCATGGTACAGGTCATTAATCCTATAAGAAGGAAATGGCCAATGATATATATTGCCTACTACACAAATGATGTCTTAATAGCGAAAAAAGTTCCTCAAGATGTGCTTTTATGTTATTAAGATTTACAAGTTGCTTTAAATGAGAGGGGACTACAGATAGCCCCAGAGAAAGTGCAAACTCAAGATCCATATAATTATCTATACTTTACACTTACAGATCATGCTGTTATTCCTCAAAAGATAGTCATTCATAGAGACAAATTAAAAACCTTAAATGATTTTCAAAAATTATTAAGTGATATCAATTGGCTTCGTCCCTACCTAAAACTCACTACAGGAGACTTGAAGCCCTTATTTGATATTCTTAGAGGTAATTCTGATCCAAATTCTCCTAGATCTTTAATTAAAGAAGAAATATCTGCTTTACAACAAGTAAAAAAAAAAAAAAAGCTATTGAGAATCAATTCGTTACTTACATAAATTATTCTTTACCTTTGCATTTATTAATTTTCAATACAACTCATGCCCCTACGGTGTTATTGTGGCAAAAGGCACCTCTTATGTGGATCCATTCAAGGGTGTCTCCTAAATGTAATATCTTACCATACTATGAAGCTATTACACAAATAATTATACTTGAAAAAAAGCAAACACTAACTTATTTTGACAAGGAACCAGATGTTATCATTCAGCCTTTTATTTTGGAGCAAGACTCCTGGCTAAAACAACACAGCACAGAATGATGGCTTGCTCAAATAGGATTTCAAGGAACTATAGATAATCATTATCCCCAGGACAAACTAATAAAGTTTTTAAATGTACACAAAGTGTTATTTCCAAAAATAATGGCTTGACAGCCCTTAAACAATGCCCTTGTGGTGTTTACTAATGGTTCCTAGAAAGGAAAAACTAGATATCTTGTTAATGGTCAACAGGTGGTTATAGAGACTCCTGGACTTTCAGCTCATTTAGCTAAATTAACAACAATATTAAATGTGTTTCAGGTGGTAACTAATGCCTTCAATCTTTTCACTGATAGCCTATACACGGCACAGTCAGTTCCTTTACTAGAAACTTGTAATACATTTAATTTTAATACTACAACAGGGTCCTTATTTTCTCAATTACAAAATATCATTCTTGCACAAAAAAATCAATTTTATATTGGTCATATACGGGCTCATTCTGGCCTGCCTGGGCCATTAGCCAAAGGCAATAATCTTATTGACAAAGCCCTAGTAAAAAAAAAACAACTTTGCTTTCAGATCCTGTTACATTAGCTAAACAAAATCACAATAAATTCCATCTGTCTAGCCAAACTCTGAGACTTAAACACAAAATTTCCAGAGAACAAGCAAAAATGATTAATAACAATGCCCTAAGTGCGTTGTTTTAACTCCAGTACCACATTTGGGGGTAAATCCAAGAGGTCTTATACCCAATCATATTTGACAGATAGATGTAACTCATTATGCAAATTTTCAAAAACTTAAATATATACATGTCTATATTGATACTTGTTCAAAATTTATGTTTGCTTCCCTACAAACAAAAAAAGCCTCCAAAAATGTTATTAATCATTGTTTACAAACATTCAGTGTTATGGGTGTGCCCAAAACAATCAAGACCAACAATAGGCCAGCCTACATTGGCAAAAAGTTTATTTCTTTTTACAAAGATTTTGACATTTTTCATAAAACTGGCATCTCATATAACCCTATAGAACAAGATACTGTTGAGCAAGCACATCACACACTTAAAAACTAAATTTTGAAAGCAAAAGGGGGAGAATCTGTTCCCCCTGAGGTCTCCAAAGGCACATCTTGCCTTTGTACTCTTTATTTTAAATTTTATGCAGACAGACATCAAAGGTCAGTCCATGGCAGACCAACATTGGCATCCTAACACTTCAAATTCATACACCATGGTATGCTGGAAGGACCCGCTCACCAATGCTTTGTATAGACCAGACCCTGTTTTGGCTTGGGGCTGAGGGTCCATGTGTATATTTTCCCAAAAAGAGGATGGAGCACGCTGGCTCCTAAAAAGATTAATCCGCCAAGTGGACTCAGAGCCACAACCTTCTTAGTAAACGTGCTTAACCACACTGCGAAAAATTTTTGTTTTTTTCTTTTTTCTTTTTCTTGTTTCCTTTTTTGTTTTCGAGCTGACAGCCCTTTTCTGTCATTCTGAAAATGCCTGCTTAATTCAAAAGCTTGCTCTCTGGAAATTAAAAGAACAATTCAAACTCATTTGCTCATGCCTGGAGCTAAAGCCTAGATACTTCAGCAGTATTTACATTCCAAAGGCTGGGACAACCCAAGGTTTCTATCCTCTCTAGGTTCCCTGAGTCAAAACTGGTAATTTACAACTGAGTCAGGAGACTACCCGCATCCCCAGCACAATGGCAGTGGGCGCTGCTTCACGTGAACTTCAAAAAGAGTAGACTCCAGAGAGACTGTAGCAGCTCCCAGACTTTGCAGGCATTTAAGACATATCTTGGCGCTAGCTGCGTGGGTAAATGGTACATTTTAGAAACCTGTGCTACACGAGCTAGGGCTCTGGCGAATATCCACCTAAGACAGAGACATGCACCGAGTGGCTGTGTTTAAAAAAAAAAAAAAAAACACTAAAAGAGCCTGGTTTATAGTACCAAACTAGCTACACGTGACCTTAAGGACGGGTAAAGATATCTGCCAGAGATATTTAAATACACAGGCTATTTTCCGACTAAGCACCATAAAAATCCCCATACAAAACTGTGCTGCTGCACACACTTGTCTGCCCCAGCAGGTCTGCAGTATCAGGGTTAAAACCTGATCATGGACAAGAGGCATTCCGACTCCAAAGGGAGTCAGTCTCCTGAGGTAGCCTAGTCACTGACATCTCCTAACTCAGACATGTTCCAGATTGACCTCTGCTAAGTCTGTGGAGAGATCTGCGTGCTTTCTTTATTCAGGCATAAAGGTGCCCTAAGAAATATTCTGTTATAGCTAACACTGAGATTGAACATTATTTCCTGGCCTTCACAGTGCTTCAATAATCCTATTAGATTTCCTAGGTGTAATTAACTGGAAATTTTTACTAGAAGCTGTCTTACAAGACAGGGCATCTCAAAAGTCAGAAATAGCAGTTAGGTACTTATTATCAGAGAAGTCTCACACAAAAAGAAAAACTATTTTACTGCCAGTGAGAAGCTAGAAGTTGTAGGGCTCCCATCACTAATTATTTATGTTACAGCCAAGGAATGCTAGAATATGACCTTCAGCTGCTTGCCTCAGACAGACCCTGAGAGTTTATCTTGGGGCTGCCAGGACAACCTAGCCCAAGAAGAAAGACACCACTGCTCCTCCGCCTTCCACCTGGCTGTTTGATTTTACTGACCTTGATGTAGCCATCTCCTGCCTATGTAAATTTTGTAGTTTGCCCTGTTTTCTGTATACTTATATAAGCCTGATTTCTACTTTGTACAAATTGCATTCAGCTACAGCACTCCCTGTGTCTGTTTCTGTTTGTCATTTCTTCGCCAACACCTTGTCTACCTGACTAAGACCCTGTTCCCCCCAAGGGTTGAGGGAAGCTGAGACTGGCCAGCCTATGACACTGTGCCAATTTATATGGACTTGACCCTGCTTTTATATAATAAATAAGGGCAAGATGTTGGGTCCCTCCCTTCTGCCTCAACTCCAAGACATCAGAACTTACAACCAGAGACTGTCAAACTCAAGCCTGCTGTGCCTAAAACAAAGGCCCCCTGCTCTGAATTCTGCCTTCAAGGATTCCAGAGGAAGGTAAGCCTGGTGGCTAACAAGTCCACTGGCTGAGGACTTGTTGAATGAAAACAACTGACCACCTGAGGGCATCCGCTGTTGACCTCCAACCCAGCAGCCCAGCTTCCCCTTTTGACTCTGTTCAGACTCTTAGTGACTCCTCCTGCATTGCTTGTGTCATGCAAATATCATTTTAACCTAGAGACCCAGTTTGGCTTTCATGTATAAATGCTGAAACCCAAAAGTAAAGAGGCAAGCCTTGATTGGAACCCCTCAACTTGGCTTTGCGTTCTTTTGTTCTCAAGCTCTGTGTTTCAGTTCTTTTCCCCCTTCAGTCAAGAGAGCACCTGGTTTATCAAACTGTGGGACAGTTTCACTGAAGTATCAGCTGTGATTAACAAGATACCAGAACTACTAAAGCGAAAACTTTGCATTACTGGGACTATTGATGCTGGTTAGCTGGAGCTAAGAAATTAGTGGTGATTAAGAAGAGACCAGCATCACTGAGGTGACATCTTCTGGGAAGTGTTTTCTGAGAGCACAAAAAGGCTGTGTTCCAGAGATAGCCAAGGTTGTACCTTGTGCTGCAGCAGGACTTGGTAATGTGTAAGAGTCACCCAGGTGGTACTGGTTTTGAAGGTATGAAGGGGTCATAAAGAGCAGCTGAGGCTCGGCACAGTAAGAGGCCATGAAGGCCATTAGTGAAGGTGCAGCCTCAGTTTGCAATTGATGGACCAGGACTGAAGGTGTCATGCAAAGGAGTTGAGGCTTGGCACCGTGAAGACAGTCTATGAGAGGCTATTGGTGAAGCCTAGTTACAGCAGAAGACAGCAGTGTTTTAGAGATGCCAGTATCATGCAATGACCACCAATGACAGCAGCAGCAGTGGAGTACAGGCATCTGAAGCCTAGAAGACAAGGTGTGTGCTACAAAGGGCAGAGCTGGAGAAGTTACCCAAGCCCTTGGAGGAATCCAGAAGATTGTGAGTGAACCTCACTGGACAGTTGGAGTTTGATTTTTGCTTTTGATTGTGACTGTGCCCTGATATTTTTCCCTCTTGAAGGAAGAAAGTATTTTAGTGGCACCCACAGTTAAGAGACCTTGAATTTTAAAAGATATTGGACATTTTAAATTGATTGAACTTTTAATATGTAAAGACTGTGGTATTTTAGATGTTGGGGATGAATAAGAAAGTAAGGGTTGAGGCTTAATAGTGATGTGTTTGTGTGTCAAGTTGACAAGGGGTCAATTGTAGTGGTTGATTTTGTGTGTCAACTTGACACAGGCTGGAGTTATCACAGAGAAGGGAGCTTCAGTTGGGGAAGTGCCTCCATGAGATCCAGCTGTGGGGCATTTTCTCAATTAGTGATCAAGGGGGTAGGGCCTCTTGCGGGTGGTGCCATCCCTGGGCTGGTAGTCCTGGGTTCTATAAGAGAGCAGGCTGAGCAAGCCAGGGGAAGCAAGCCAGTAAGAAACATCCCTCCATGGCCTCTGCATCAGCTCCTGCTTCCTGACCTGCTTGAGTTCCAGTCCTGACTTCCTTTGGTGATAAACGGCAATGTGGAAGTGTAAGCTAAATAAACCCTTTCCTCCCCAACTTGCTTCTTGGTCATGATGTTTGTGCAGGTGTAGAAACCCTGACTAAGACAGGAGACTTTGTACTCACCGCTAGGAAGGACCTCTGCCAGGACCTCCGAATAGCCAGTCCTCTGTTGGTGGAGGGAGGAGTGAAAGGTTCTGTTTCAGACGCTGGCTTTCTAGTTCCAATTCTCTCCCCTTTTTCACCTGTAGGAGCTGCCACTGGCATCTTTTGGCCCTTCTTGACTCTGGCCCAACTTGTAACATTACAAAAACAAAACCTGACTGGGTGGTGATGGCGTGCGCTTTAAATCCCAGCACTTGGGAAGAAGAGGCAAGTAGATTTATAGGTTCAAGGCCAGCCTGGTCTACAGAGGAAGTTCCAGGACAGTCAGGGCTATACAGAGAAACCCTGTCTAAAAAAGCCAAAAGCCAAAAAATGCAATAAAGAAAAAAATAAATAAATAAAGCCTAGGCCCAGAGAGATGGCTTAACTGGTAAGACGCTAGCCATCCAAGCCTGAGACCTCTGCCTGTCTCCATTTCCACCCTCCCTGAGCCTGAGGACTGTGCCCATCAGCAGGTGGTACGGGAGAAATCCCTCCCAGCCCTTCTCCCCATTGCAGAACAGCATGCATCAGCATAGCAGGGGGATCCAGACCCGCATCAGCATAGAATGGGGATGGAGACTCGCATCAGCATAGCATGGGGATCCAGACTCGCATCAGCATAGCATGGGGATCCAGACTCGCATCAGCATAGAATGGGGATCCCAGACTCACAGGCCAGGAAGTAGGGCAGGGCTTTGACTAAGGCGCACTAACCATGAGACATGAAAAATCAACTCAGTCACCGAACTGCATAATACTTTATTGTAACATTCCCCAACATTGCAAACCCCACACAGACTATCAGAATGGTACTAATGAGCAGACCCACCACAGTATTTCCATCCCTCTTACTCAGCCCTGAGGCCAAGAAAATTGTGTTCACAAAACTAGGTAAATTACTCCATAAGCCATAATTCATTGGCCATAGTCTCTAAAAATACTTCATTAAACTTTTACCTGAATGGTTGAGCCTTTTGCCTTTTCTTAAGGTTCTTTGTCTTTGTTTTGAGACAGGGTCTCACTGTGTAGCCCTGGTTTACCTGAAGTTGGCTATGGAGAGACCAAGCTGGACTTGAACTCACAGAGATCTTCTCATTTCTGCCTTTCCAATACATGGGTTAAAGGTGTGTGCCACCCCACTCAGGTGACTACCTCCAGCCCCTCACTGGGGGATTCTAGGCAGGGACTCTACCACTGAGCCATACCCCCAGCCCCTCATTGGGGGATTCTAGGCAGGGGCTCTACCACTGAG
>NW_022196911.1:111862557-111871644 GCF_008632895.1 Mastomys coucha
AGCCACGCCCCCAGCCCCTCACTGGGGGATTCTAGGCAGGGGCTCTACCACTGAGCCACGCCCCCAGCTCTTCCCCAAGCAAGTCTAGTCACCTCAACCCATTCAGAGGTATCTTAGGTCTGGTGGTTGCAGAGGGGAATCTCTTCAGCTCTTAGAAGCCAGGTTGAGATGCTGACAGCGTGAAGGCTGCTCAGGTAACCAGCACTCCGAGAACGACCGTTAAAGGACACCTGTTTAGTGGCTCAGCCTTGCCAAGTAAGTAATAAACTGCCAGAAGCACAAGGCCACCAGTTAAATGGCTTCAGGCTTCCTGCCAGGTGTTTCTAGAAGCCACCACTTCACATCTTATTTGTGGCTATGAGTAGCTTCCTGCCTGCAGGATGAGGCCCAGAGGCTTTTGTCTCCCATAGCAAGCTGCACAGCGGGAGGTGTCAAAGACGTTAGATTACTGCTCAGTTTGTCCCAGCTATTCACACACATCCATATGCCCTAGGTGGCTTCTGGGCCCATGACCCTTAAGTGGCCCAGGGTTCAGCACAATAGGCTCATTTTCTGTCCTGGTACAAAGTGGGTGAGTGGGTGAGGCACTGATACAACTTGAAGAGGGGGTTGGGAGGCAGGGGGGCCCTATTTCTTCTCTTTTTTTAAAGATTTATTTATTATTATACATAAGTACACTGTTGCTGTCTTCAGACGCATCAGAAGAGGGCGTCAGATCTCGTTAAAGATGGTTGTGAGCCACCATATGGTTGCTGGGATTTGAACTCATGACCTTTGAAAGAGCAGTCAGTGCTCTTAACTGCTGAGCCTCTCTCCAGCCCGAGCTTCTACTTCTAATTAGCTTAGTTGCAGCATGATTTCTTGATACCCTGAATCAAAACCATGTGGTATCTTCAGGAATGGGATTGTAACATGTGGTTCCGACATGCACCCAACAGCGTTGGAGGTAGTGTGCTTTGTGGGACCTCAAGCACTTTCCTAACAAGCAACTGTGATGAGGTAACTCAGGTTTGGTTTACAAAAAACATATACAAGCACATGACATTTTAAGAAAGTAACATTTGCTGGGCGGTGGTGGCAAGTGAGTTCGAGGCCAGCCTGGTCTAAAGAGTGAGTTCCAGGACAACTACCCAGATAAACCCTGTCTCAAAAACCAAAAACCAAAAACTAAAACAAAAGAAAGGAAGGAAGGCGAGAACATTTACCTGGGTGTGGTGGCACACACTCTTAATGCCAGCACTTGAGAGAAAGAGGCAGGTAGATTTCTATGAGTTTGAGGTTAGCCCAGTCTACATAGTGAGTTCCAGGCTAGCCAGACCTACAGAACTAGACCTTGTTTTTTAAAGGGGGGGGGGGGGGGGAGGAAGAGAAGAGGAAGAAGAGGAAGAGAAGAGAGAGAGAAGAAGAAAGAAGAAAGGGAAAAATATTAGCAACAATATAGCACAAAAAGATCCCATCATTTGTCTCAATTGTTCCATCAAAATAGCAACATTGGATACAGTTGCATGGACAGGAGGCTAGCCCATCTAGTCCTCTACAAGGCACCCAGCCATCCCTACCCACCACCTGTGGGCACTCTGATGCTTCCACCGCACAGCGATTACCTCCTGACCCCAGGAGTCTAGGCAGGGCAGGCTTGTCCTTGCCTGAGTGGCAGGAGTGGAAAACATTCGTGTGCCTTGCTCGCTGCACCTGCTGCTCCAGTTGGTGTCCCAGGTATGGCAGGCTGTGACCCTTGCCTCTCCAAAGCCTGATTGTTGTCCAGAGGCCCTGGGCTGGATAACCACTCTCCGGCCCCTAAGAACTTTCTCTCTGGGGAGAGGCGGACACAGCATTCTCTGAACTGTACACGGTGACTGCTTACTCTGAGGACAAGCTCAGCCCTTTTCACTTGCACCACGGTGTCACACACACCCTTCAGTTGCTAAGGCTTTGACACCTTCCAAAGACTCACAAGCACTCTGGGTGTCAGATTTGTCTCTAGGAACTCTGCCCAAGTCCCTAGTCCTGCTGCATTTGCTTTTAATCGACTGAGACCCATCGCCTGCTTTGGCACCTTTCAGCCTAATTGACACACTAGCCTATGTCATTCAGATCTCCGAGAGCCTTTCTTTCTTTTTTCTTTTTTCTTTTTCTTTTTTTCCGAGACAGGGTTTCTCTGTGTAGCCCTGGCTGTCCTGGAACTCACTCTGTAGACTAGGCTGGCCTCGAATTCAGAAATCCGCCTGCCTCTGCCTCCCAAGTGCTGGGATTAAAGGTGTGCGCCACCACCACCAGGCTCCGAGAGAGCCTTTCTTATCTCAGGAAGATAATGTTTCACCAGAGAGCTCAGCAGAGCCGCCATCCCAACCCAAAGGTTCCTTCTTGTCTTAGCCAGTGGTTTGCATAGTAATGGAACTTACGGAATGAATCTCACTTAAAAATATAAGAGGAGGATATATGGGGCTGGAGAGATGACTCAGCAGATAAGAGCACTGACTGCTCTTCCGAAGGTCCTGAGTTCAAATCCCAGCAACCATGTGGTGGCTCACAACCATCAGTACAGTGTATTCATATATACATTAGATAAATAAATAAGATACATCTTTAGTAAAAAAGAAGGATATGTTAGAATGACTTACAGGCCGCAGATCAGCTAATCCAACTGTGCTGCCTAGTCTATGTCCACTGGACACACAGACTACAGGTATCTGAAAGGAGGGAATCTTAGTTGAGAAAATGCCTCCATAAGATCCAGCCAGGAAGTATTTTCTCAATTAGTGATGATGGGGGAGGGCCCAGGCCATTGTGGGTGGGGCCACCCCGGTGGTCCTGGGTTCTATAAGAAAGTATGAGCAAGCCATGGGAGTAAGCCAGTAAGCAGCATCCCTCCATGTGACCTCTGCATCAGCTCCTGCCTTCAGGTCCTTGTCCTGTTGGAGTTCCTGTCCTGACTTCCTTCAATGGTGAACAGCGATATGGAAGCATAAGCCTCATAAACTCACTCTTTCCTTCTCAATTTTTTTTTTACTCAAGGTGTTTTGTCACAGCAACAGAAACCCTAACAAAGACAGCTACAATGGCTGGCTGTGCACAAAAAAGCCCAAGAACCCAGTAGAAGTTCAGCCCATGGACCGGGTGTCTCAGCTGCTCTTCATTATACACTGGAGCTCCGAGGAGATAGGCTCTAACATAGTGGCTCTCAAGCGTCCTAATACTGCGACCCTTCAGTGTAGCTTCTCACCCTGTGGTGACCTCCAACTGTGAAATTAGCTCACTGATACTTCATGTCCAATTTTGCCACGGTTATGAACTCTAATGTAAATATCTGATATGCAGAATAGCTGGTATTTGACCTTCAAAGAGACTAGACCCATATAGGTTGAGAACCAATGCTCTAATGCCAATGAGGGAGTGAGTGGACCTGCTAGCAAGGGAAGGGCAAGCAGGCAAAGAGCAAAAGCTGCTCTCTTCCATGTCCTATTATAGGCTTTCCGAAGGGGGCGTGGCCCAGATTAAAGCCATATCTTCCCACAAGATCCAGATCAAAGATGTGTCCTTACCCGAGGACTCAGAAGATCTGGATCGGCTGGTGAGGTGGCTCAGTGGGTAAGAGCACTAACTGCTCTTCCGAAGGTCCTGAGTTCGGATCCCAGCAACCACATGGTGGCTCACAACCACCCGTAATGAGATCTGACGCCCTCTTCTGGTGTGTCTGAAGACAGCTACAGTGAATTATGCCAGAGCAAGCGGGGGCTGGAGCTCAATTCCCAGCAGCCACAGGATGGCTCACGGCCATCTGTACAGCTACAGTGTACTCTCATACATACAAAATAAATAAATAAATAAATCTTTTAAAAAGAGATCTGGATCAAAGATGTGTTTTCCTACCCTCAAGTTCCAGATTAGAAGTAGATCTTTCTATTTTAAATTAAGCAAAAAGCCTTCCCGGGTGTGCCCTTCATTGTTTTGGATTTTAGTTAAGATGTAATCACATTGAAAACCAAGGATAGCCATCACACTGCTAAACTAACTTTAAAGATGTTTTTAGATTTATTGATTTAACGTGCACGCGGGTTTTGCCTGAATGAGTGTATGTGTACCACATGGGTGCAGTAACTGTGAAGGCCATAAGAGGGCGCTGGATGACACGGAACTGGAGTAACAGTTGGGAATGACCACGTGTGTGCTCTTAACCACTGAGCCATCTCCGCAGGCCCTGAACGACCTGAATGAACTTTTTCCTTAGTCGTTGTGTGAGCACAGTCCTATCTGGCCCAGTGAACTGAGCATCACGCGATGCCCCTTCTTCCACTATTGTCTTCCAGTTCCCAACATCCATGAGGACCTCGGCTTTCAACGCCCTACTTCACCTAAGCCAGTCCATCAGAAAATTTCTTCATATTGCCTGAGTTTCTACAACCATTATCTCAAGAAAGGATGGGTGATTCTATTACCCAGGTCCTTTGCTTCTGCGCACTCAGGCTGAGTCCCCCACCCCTCATTCCACAACCTCACACATCAAGCTGGCAGAAGATCTTTCCCGCTTCCCAGTAGCTCGCTGTTGAGTGTTTCCTGCCCTGTTTAGTTGAGCTCTCCGCCCACATGGTGAACCATGGATTTTCCCCTCCCTCTATTAAAGGTTGGACCTGAAGGGCACCTTCTACCACTTTTATTTTGCTTTCTCCCTCCTCGTTGTCTGACTCTTCTCATGGGTTCCAAGGTTTTGTGTATGCGCATGTGCATGCTTTTCTGTATGCATACTATATAAGTGCAATGCCTGTGGAGGCCAGAAGAGGACGTCACATCCCCAGGAGCTGGAGTATACACGTGGTTGTGAGCCACCAATGAGTCACTGAAAACCAAATTCAGGTCCTCTGTAAGAGCAGCAAATACTCTTAACTCCAAGCTATCTCTCAAGACTCAACAAATGTAATTTTTAAAAGTTAAAGTGGTGGCCAGGCCGTGGTGGCACACGCCTTTAATCCCAGCACTTGGGAGGCAGAGGCAGGCAGATTTCTAAGTTCGAGGCCAGCCTGGTCTATAGAGTGAGTTCCAGGACAGCTAGAGCTATACAGAGAAACCCAGTCTCGAAAAACCAAAAAAAGAAAAAAAAAAGTTAAAGTGGGGCTGGAGAGATGGCTCAATGGTTAAGAGCACTGACTGCTCTTCCTAAGGCCCTGAGTTCAAATCCTAGCAGCCACATGGTGGCTCACAACCATCTGTAAAGAGATCTGATGCCCTATTCTGGAGTGTCTGAAAACAGCTACAGTGTATTTACATATAATGAATAAATAAGTAAATAAGTAAATAAATAAATCTTTTTTTAAAAAAAGTTGAAGTGGCTGCCATGCAGACAGAAGTCTGAGAGGAAAGCAAAGTCGTATTCCCTGGGACAGGTGCAGAAGGGAGAGGTATGAGGAGATGGCCCTGCACCAGCCGCACCAAAGCCCAGCCAGACTGTGTTTCTGATGTTTAAATAGAGGGTACTCTGGATATTCCAGGAACTTCAGAGTCACAGAGGCCAAGAGCTTGGCAGACAAGCACAGAGGCAAGGAGCCTACCTGCAGTTTTCAAGTAACTAGAACATTTCCAAAGGACTCCAAGACCCAGGAAACCATCAGCCACATGAAGAGACAGAACTTCATTTCCTAACCCACACATGAGCCAAAATGTACCTAGCCTTAGCACAGAACTCAGTTCCTGGTCCTTGTTACTGTCAGTTTTTATTACCCCGGCCCCCAGGACTTGCTAAGTCCAGGGGAAACTGCCAACTCATGTGGAGTTTAATGAGAGAGATGCAGCGCAGGATGGACAGATGCGTCAGTTTATAGGAAGAGGTCTGGAAGCTGGCACCTGAAGGCTAGCTAGGTAAAGAGAAAAATCATGGGGCAAATTATCGCACAGGTAGGAAAAAAAAAAATATGCATAGGGCAATGATGCTCCAGAGCAGTGGGAGCCTCAACCCGAAGGCTTAGCTCAGGACAGGGAGAGGCTGCCCAGAGCTCTAGTCACTTCTTGATTGAGAGGGGAGTCAAAGTTTAGGGTGGGGCTCCCCAGAGGACCTGGGAATCCTGAGAAAGCTGTAATTTCCCTGTAATTCCAGCCTCCAGCCTCCGCTGTCTCTTTATGGGACTGATGTGACCATTGGGCATATCTCCCTGGGTCCCATCTCTTCCCCCTAACCATGTCTCTGAGGAAGCTCAGGGTAAGCTGGCTCTCACGTGAGAGTTAAAGATGGGATACCAACACCAGCTTGGGAATTGTGAGCAAAATAATAAAGCGTAAACCCAGAGGTGACCTCCAAGTAAGAGGTGCTTGCAGTCCGCATAAGGAGAGTGACTCCCAGTCACCCAGAGTGACGCTACCCCACTGGAGTGACACAGCCTGCTGCTGGTGTGAAGTGAAACCTTCTTGTGGGTTAGTTCATATCTTTCTCTTTGACGACTAAGGGGGGTGAACAGCTTCCTGAGCGTCCGTGGAACACTCATGTTGCTTTGGACTAGTGTCCACTTGAGTCTGACGGCCTTTCTTTTGCTTCTTGGTCTCTTCCAGAGCGGACGTTGTTAGCCTGGCGCTCTTAGTGCGAGGAGTAGGGTACCACACCCGCTCTGTCTAGTCTTTAAATAGGCTATCTGGTTTTCTTCTACTGAGTTAGGAGAGTTCTTCATGTTTGTGAGTTCTGTTTAATTGACTAATTAATGTCTATGTGCAATGTACATATTTAATCCCAGCACTTGGGAGGCAGAGGCAGGCGGATTTCCGAGTTCGAGGACAGCCTGGTCTACAGAGGGAGTTCCAGGACAACCAGGGCTACACAGAGAAACCCTGTCTGGAAAAACAACAACAAAAAACAAACAAACAAAGATTTACTTACTGTGTGTGTGTGTGTGTGTGTGTGTGTGTGTGTGTGTGTGTGTGTGTTTGCGCATGCGCATGCCTGAAAAAGCCAGAAGAGGGTATTGGTTGTCCTGGCATTGGAGTGATAAATGGTTCTGAGCTGCCCAGTGTCAATGCTCAGAACCAAATTGGAGCGCTCTGGAAGAGCAGCGAATGTTGGGGCTAGAGAATTTTGAGATCCCGTTCTGGTTCTCTCTTCTCAGACCTGAGGTCTCAGGTCTCTCACGTCAGACCTGAGAATAGGAGTTAGGTCATCAGGTTTAGCCGCACATTTTACCCGTGGAGTCATCTTAGCAGCCCAAGAGCTGTCTCTTCAGGGCTTTTCGCACTCTTACTCCTTGAGCCCTGGAGCCACAAGAGAGAGACATACAGAAGCCAGAGGAGGTGCCTCTGGAGTACGCAAATTGTAGTGGTATGCAAATGTGCTTGAATCTGGTCCCAGGCCAGTTGTCCCCCTAATCTCCATAAAACTAAATATCCTCCAGAAATTCCATCTGAACTTCCTGGGATGGTTGGAAGGTAGGTTCCACCTACTACATCTTGTAGCCCATCCATCCCAATTCTCCACCTGTCCTGCCTCACCCATCAAAGAACTCACTGTGTGTCCTTGCCTAAGCTTCCCTATAACCCAGTGTTCCTGTAGCCAGAGGGAGAGGCAACTGACTTACAGGAAATGGAGCAGCCTCTAGTCTCCTTGGGCCTTAGAGAAGATGAGTAGGCAGGCTGGAGCCTGTGCCTCCCAGGTATCCCGCCTACCTTGTGGAAAGCCGCTATCCCTGCTAATACAGTTGCAGAGGCCCTGCTGGTGGGGCTACAGGGTCCCTTCTTGACTGTGGAGACTTCAATGGGGGCAAGGAATCAGGAATGGCTTCTCCTAGGTCTGGCTTCCAAAGCCTGCTTTGAAAGGTGCTTTGAGGGGAGAGCGTTCTCCGAAGCAAATCCCTGATCTCTGGGTATAGATAGCAATGCTGGGCCTGCCTGCTGTACCCAGTGGTAATTCTGGACAGGCAAGAATATGCAGTAGAAACCCCATCCTCCTGGAACAGCAGGACAGGCCAGAAAGAGAGAAGGTCATGAAGTTGCATGTGTGGAGATCCGTGTTTGCTCTAAGTGATGGCCATATTGTGTGGATCAGTGGCTTGAGTCTGGACCTTGCCCTGGGGCACCCCGTTTCACAAAGCAGCATTGGCTTCACTGTGAATGCCAGTACAGAGGCAGGAGGTCCCTGCATCTCATCTCTCACACATAGACACCATCACCAGCTCAGTACTACTGAGCAAACTGATAGTACTACTGAGCAAACTATCAGGAGCAAACTGATAAAGTAAAAAAAGTATCAAAGAAGATGGAGGTGGGTGATGGCTCAGTGGGTAAAGTGCTTTCTGAGCAAGCATGAGGACCATGGTTCGAATCCCCAGAAATCCAAGTAAATCCCAGGTTGTCCTGATGGCAATGCCTGCAGGTCCAGCCTCAGAAACCTGAGACCAAGTGTATTCCAGAGCAAGCTAGCTCTCAACAGTAGCCAGGCAGTGGTGGCACATGCCTTTAATCCTAGCACTTGGGAGGTAGAGGCAGGCGGATTTCTGAGTTCGAGGCCAGCCTGGTCTACAGAGTGAGTTCCAGGACAGCCAGGGCTACACAGAGAAACAAAAAACAAACAAACAAACAAACAAACAAAAAACAAACATACACATGCTCCAGTTGCTCTAGCCCCTGAGGTACTGGCAGGGCTCTGAGGCGAGTCTCAGACATCCCTGAGAGCTGATGTTGATGGCTCCCTTGGCTCAACCTTGTCCACACTTAGAGACAGTGAGAATGAGAGTCTTGGCTCTGTTTCTTCCATTTCCTGGCGAGTATTCACCAGAGAGAGTCCATGAGCTGTGAACATGAAAGCAAACCAGATCACCTTTGATCTCGGACTCTTTTGTCCCCTGGGAGACACAGGTGGGCCACGTTAGTACTATCTCTGTGCTCTGTCAGGGGCTTGTGGGGTCGGGGTGAGCATGGGGAGCAAGAAACAGACCCCTGATCCAAGTTTAGGAGGGGGTGGGAGGGGTAAGAGGAGTTAAATGACCCTTTCCAGTTAGCAGGAAGACTGTTAACTTTTATTTTAAATGTGTTTCTTTCTTTATTATTTGCGGAGGGTACATGTGTGTGTCCACAGCAGGCGAGTGGTAGTCAGAGGGTACATGTGTGTGTCCACAGCAG
>NW_022196911.1:111871750-111873554 GCF_008632895.1 Mastomys coucha
AGGGTACATGTGTGTGTCCACAGCAGGCGAGTGGTAGTCAGAGGGTACATGTGTGTGTCCACAGCAGGCGAGTGGTAGTCAGTTTTCAGGAGTCGGTTCTCACCCTTCATCAGAGGCTCTGGGGATGGAATTCACACGTCCAGGTTTGCTCAGCAAGCACTTTGTCCTACTGAGCCATCTAGCCAGCCCGACCGCTATTAGAGAGTATAATTGAGAAGAATGGCTAGCCTAGGGTAATGTTAAAAGTGCCCCCTAATGGTGTTGTCTGGACTAAATCTTGAAAAACTGGTAAGCGTGACTGGAGAGATGGCTTTGTGGTTACGAGTGCTGGCTGCTCTTCCAGATGACTACAGTTCAATTCTCAGCACCCACACAGAAGGCAGCTCATGACTGTCTGACTGTCTGTAACTCCACTTCTAGGAGACCTGATACCCTTACACAGACACACACGCAGGCAAAACACCAATGCACATAAAATAAAAATAAATAATTTTTAAAAAGAGAACCCAGTGAGATGTCTCAGAGGCTAAGAACTTCAGAACTAGAGCTGCCAAGGTCCTGAAAGTGGACCCGATGGAGCAGAGAGGGGACCGAAAAATCAGCTCCCTACAAATGGTTCCAAAGGACACTGGGGGTCTCAGAGCTCACACACAAAGACCCCTGTGTACAGAGCAGAGATCCTGGCTCTAACAAACCTGGAGGTTATTGACCCCTGGCACAGTAATGACCTAAGTCCTGGAGAAAGGGGTGGCCAGGGAGAGATAATCCTCGCCGCTGACAGATCTGAGGTCATAGGTACCTGTGCAAAGTCCCCCAGTAAGGCTGTCAAAGCATGAGAAGGACACTAAAACTGACTTCTTTACCTGGAGGCCTGGTCAAAAAAGAGCACCAAGGAACGGGAACAAGTCAGTGAGGAGAGAGGACTGTGGAGAGCGACAGGATGTAAGCAAGGCTCGTGGTGTACTGGGGAAAAGGTTTGAAGTCTGGGTGAGGGGCTAGCCTTGGGGAAGGGTCTAGAAACCTGACCACGGGGCAGACAGGATCCAGAAACACCTGCGGCTTTACCATCGGCTGTAAGAACTGAACCAAGAGAGGCCAGAACCAGTTTCCCGAGGCAGTGGCCATCTAAGGTTCTCTCTCCCACCTCTGGGGCCTGTAGAAGGCCAAGAGAAGGATGGACCAGGGACAAGGTTCCTGCTAACTCTCCCATGCAGGGGTGGAGGAAGGAAGCAAGAGATGCCTTCCTCCTGCAGACAGCATCACACACTCACGTGTACATCCCAAGGCTGTGGTGGGTGGGATACCACAGAGCCCCTGGGGTTCTCTGTGCAGGAAGGAGGTTTGGAGTCTAGAAGATGGCAGCTTAGGGTAGATACAGTTTAGGCTAATCATGAGCCGCTGTGCCATGGGGTCTGCGTCTTCCCACATTGTCAGAAGGATGTCACTTGATAGTGACAGCTTCACAGGCAGCACCAAGGGTTGCTGACTACGGCTGGCGGCGCCTGGAGTCTAGGCTACACCCAGTGCAAGTTCGTTACACTCCCACTTATATACCGGCATGGAGACGCACACACATGCCACAGCGCTCAGGTGGGTGCCATAGGACAACTTGCTGGTGTCAGACCTTCACCTCTGTCATCATTTCTTCTGCTTCTCCACATGCTTCAGGCTAGCTGGTCCCCAAGCGTCTGCTTCCGGGAAATTCTTCTGTCTCTCATTTTAGTTCTATTAATTTATTTCTGTGTGTGCTGGGCAGAGGCAACTTTTTTTTTTCTTTTTTCTTTTCTTTTCTTTTTTTTTTTTT
>NW_022196911.1:111873764-111874527 GCF_008632895.1 Mastomys coucha
ACACCTTTAATCCCAGCACTTAGGAGGCAGAGGCAGGCAGATCTCTGAGTTCGAGGCCAGCCTGGTCTACAAATTGAGTTCCAGGAGACCCAGGGCTACACAGAGAAACCCTGTCTCGAAAACCCAAAACCGAAAAGATTCAAGTTAGGGTCTGCAGAGATGACTCAGCAGCTAGGAGCACTTACTGCTCTTGCAGAGGGATGGGAATCCAGTTTACGGGACCCATATCAGGGTTGGGTAGCTCATAATTGTCTATAGCTCAAGCTCTGGGGAACCCATGCCTCTGGCCTCTATGGACACCTTCACTCACGTGAGTGTGTGTGTGTGTGTGTGTGTGTGTGTGTCTGTGTCTGTGTCTGTGTCTGTGTATACATATATATGTGTGTGTGTGTGTGTGTGTGTCTGTGTATACATATATATATGTGTGTGTGTATACATATATATGTGTGTGTGTATATATATATATGCTTAAAAAGAATGCAAATAATCTTTTTTAAAAGATACAAATTGCACAGCATACTTCATATAACACACAGGTCACAGAAGGTATTGAAGAGAAAGTAAGCAGGCTGTAAGATTTAACGAGTCAAGAGTCATAGCATACAGCCAATTCAGTAGGGCAATATACTGAGGGGTTATTGTGGGCAATCAGGTAGAGTCAGCGACCAACAGGGAGGAGAGAGAAAGGCAGAGTCTCCCCTCCCTCTCCCCATCTCTTTCTCTCCCTCTTTCTCTCCCTCTCCCTCCCTCTCCCTCCCTCCCC
>NW_022196911.1:111874781-111880563 GCF_008632895.1 Mastomys coucha
TCCCCTTCTCCCTCTCCCTCCCCATCTCCCTCTCCCTCCCCCTCCCCTTCTCCCTTAGGCAAAACACCCAATACACATAAAATGAAAATAAATTTTAGTAAGAGACCAAAAACAAGGGCGCACGCAGACACCACAAGCTCTGATATTGCTGAGTCATCCCAGCTTAGTATTTTTAAAAATCGTGTGGGGTGCTAGTGACTGTGCCCAGAGCCTCACGTTGCTAGGCACATGCTGTACCCCTGAACTATATCTCATCTCCAGACCCCACCTTAACATTTTTACTCCAAAGTTTGGTTTTATGCAAAACACAGAGCTCAGAGCAGGGCATGGTCCACTTCTCTGTTTTAACACTGGGGGTGGGGCAGCTGGTACCCAGGGAAGTACAAGAGGCTGAGGGGGAGGGGAGCAGGAGTGAGCAAGAATTCTGTACCCATTTGGGCAACACAGCCAGACCCCAACAAATGGGCAACACAGCCAGACCCCAACACGAGAAAGAAGGAAGGAAGGAAGGAAGGAAGGAAGGAAGGAAGGAAGGAAGGAAGAAGGAAGGAAGGAAGGAAGAAAATGGGATGGATAGAGCAAAGGGAACAGAGGAAGAGAGAGAGAGTTTCCTGTTTCTGAGGGCTTCTGAAGTTCCCAGATTCCAAAACTGAAAAGGTAGGGAGGGGTCTGTGGGGACAGCAGCTGATCCGGTCTATTGCTTAAACCTAGACAAAGTCTCTTTCCACTCAGCCTGCCCACCACCCAGAGTTTGAAGGAGCCGGGGAGACCTGAGAACAGGAGAGTCAGAAAAGGAGTGCCATGAGGGGGAGGGGTGCTGTGAGGGGGGCTTAAAACTGCTGGGGCTTCTGCATCAGGGGCTGGATATGAGGCCTGGGTGGTGATATTGAATTGAGATAGGCCTGGCTATATCTGTATATATTTTGTGTGATAGGGGGAGTGGTAGATTGTGTGTGTGTGTGTGTGTGTGTGTGTGTGTGTGTGTGTGTGTGTGTGTGTGTATCAGTGAGCTGTACATCTGTGTGTATCTTGGAATGAGTCTGAATGCCAGTGTGGGGACTGTATATGTATCCGTGCCTGTCTCCATACCTGTGTAACTGTGTGTGGGTGCTCAGAAAAAGTCCCTAGCAGGCAGGATTCAGCAGAGCAGTGGAGCCCAGCCCTTGACCTTCAATACCTTGTAAGGAGTAAGGTGGTTTCAAAGGGCTCTCTTTACAGAGTCTGCAGGTCAGCTGTCCTTGCCAAGCTGGTATGTGTCCCTTCGGCACCAGCTTGCTCACTGGTGGTGCTCTTAGGTTGATCTCCTGGTGTTAGGAAAATTGGTACTGGCTGGAGAGATGGCTCATTGGGTAGGAGCACTGACTGCTCTTCCAGAGGTCCTAAGTTCAATTCCCAGCAGCCACATGGTGGCTCACAACCATCAGTAATGGGATCCAATGCCCTCTTCCGGTGTGTCTCAAGACAGCTACACTGTACTCACTGTATAAAATAAATAAATAAATCTTTTAAGAGGAAAAAAAAGCAAGAAAGAAAATTGGTGCTGATATGCAGGCAGCTCACCATGGGAGTTTGGAAACAGATCCATATCCACTTTGGGAGAAAACCAGGACTTTACTGACCCATGGTCCGATCCTCCTGAAACAGTTACCAAGTAGTTTAGAAGGTTCTTGTCAGGTGATGCAATCACTAGAGAGAATTCTGCTGCCCTACCTGTACCATTGGTCACTGCCCGCCCCACCCCTGCTGAGCCTCCAGCCAGGCTGTCTCTGGAAAGTAGGGGAAAAAAAATGCCAAAGCCACTGTGAGAGTTTCTTGTCACCTCCCAGGGGGCGGTGCCCCTCCTTGATACTTAGGGCTGGAGCATAAGGAAGAAGCAGTTTCAGTCACCCAGGCGGCGAGGCACGTGGGCTGGCAGCCTGCCAACCACAGGGGCATTCTCTTCCCTTCCAGGCTTCGGTCACAAAGGACCAAGTAAGGCTCTGGCAATACCAGTAGCTGAGAATGCCCCGGGTCCTGGAACGAGCGGACGGCAGATGGGCCTGGGTGGTCCTGCTCGCCTCACTGGTCACCCAGGCCCTCACTGTGAGCTTCCCTTCCTGCATCGGCATCTTCTTCACCGAACTGCAGCGTGACTTCCAGGCCAGCAACAGTGAGACCTCATGGTTTCCCTCCATCATGGGGGCCATGCTCAATGGTGGGGGTGAGTGGCTTGAGGAGAGGGCAAGGGAAGAAAGGTCTGTTAGGGCTGGGGCCAGCACGACTTTCCTGACTTACCACGTCTCACTCTGAGGCCATAGGCATCACCTGGCTGTCACGGGGTTTACTTGATCTGAGCAGGGCCTGGCCCACTGGGCTACACCGAATTCTGTCCGGAGAAGGCTGGGCTTGCTGGGATGGGAGTCAGAGGGCTACCTGAGGCATAGAGCCACTCCATGATCCCAGAGGCCTCTTGGTGACTGATCTGGAGCAGAGGCATTCAACGACACCCTGAGTAACAGCTGGTACTGGGTGGGACCAGCAAACCCAGGCTGGGTCATCTCCCAGGACTTTCTATCCTACAGTAAGGAGATGACATTGAGCACCCTGTCCAGCTCGAATGTTACGTGGTGACAGAGACCTCATGGGTCCTGAAACTAGGAGGGGCTAGTCAATTATTAGTAAATTAGAGATCCTCACCGTGGCTTCAGAATAGGAAAGGATGAGCCAGAAAGAGGGGACAAAGGAAATGCCTCATCTCTCCCTGAGGGGTCCTCCATGGACCCCATCCTGCCTTCTCCTTGATGTCCAACTACACCAGTTGACACCAGCAACCCCAGTGATCAGAGTCCCGGGTCTGTGCTCTGAGTTAAGTGACCTCTTCACAGCACCTGGGAGATGACTCAGTAGAGAGAGAGACCATAAATAGGACTGGGTCCATGAGAGCCAGAGCTGTATATCTGTAGGCCTCACACACACACTCTCTCTCTCTCTCTCTCTCTCTCTCTCTCTCTCTCTCTCTCTCGTTTCTTTGGCTCTGCTGATCCCAGCTCCGTAGCTACCTTTATGCCATTCCTTAGTAGCAGCAGCCTGATGATTATTCCAGCTACTTCTCTCACACCAGGAAAAAGGAAAGTTGTGGCGAGGAGGAAGATTGTCACCCCCACAGTGACCCATGAATCAGCCACCGGAAGTGTGGACGTAGGGTAGGAAGGAAAAGCCTGGCTCATAATGTGTAGCCTCTTGGCCTTCAGAGCTGGAGAGTACAGTGGGAATCTCAGAAGGACCTTGTCCCTCAGGCCAAGAGGGGCCTCAGTGAGAGACTGGAGGGAGACTAGGAATCCTGTGCAAGCCACAACTTACCATCCAGCTTCGGGCTCACTACCCCGTTGTAGCTTCAGGAACATGTTGAGCCCATTGCTCACCCAGAGTGTTGGAGAGTAGAGGCCAGCAAGGACCAAGTGCCTGCAGAGACCAGGGAGGGGACTGAAGGCAGAGGGCACAGGTGGCTCAAGATCCCCGCCCCAACTCGACTCCCTCCCTTGTGACTCAGAGCTCTTCCCAAGGTCACCTTCCTGAGGCAGGTGAAGTCTCAGAGGTGGGGATGACGTGTGTGCCTGCCATCCCACCCAGCCAAAGCCTCCGTTCACTTGTAGCAAGAGCAGGCTGCTCAGCAGCAGAGCTGGCAAGACTGCATGTAAGGGCGTTATTCTCTCTCCCTCTGTTGTTCTCAGATCTACACTGGCTCAGATCGCGTCGCACGACTCACACTGTACTTCCTCCTGTCCTCAAAGATACACATGCCCGTGCTGTGTGCTGTGTGTGTACACACTTTCTCTGCCCTTTGTCCAAGTTACAGGGGGGTGGGGGGGACGTCTTCATTGCATGTGTTTTCTTGGGGAAGGATGTTTGAAAATGGGAGCCTGTAAGATACCTAGGAGCAGCTGTCCAGTCCTACTGGTTTCTACTTGCCAGAATATGGGGCTAGTGAGAAAGCCACTGGGGTGAGACAGGCCCTTCTCTACATGAAGCCAAAGGTTTAAGTATGGATTCAGGAAACTTCAAGTCAGATTACTTTGGTGGCCTCCTCCCTTCCTCCCTCCCTCCCTCCCTCCCTCCCTTCCTTCCTTCTTTCCTTCCTTCCTTCCTTTTTTCTCAGTCTTCTCCCCTCTGTATCTCTCTCACTCTCCCTCTTCCAGCCTCTGTCTCTGTATTTCTCCTTCTCCCAATCTCAATCTCTCTCTCTCTGTCTTTCTGTCTCTCTGTCTCTGTATCTCTCTCTCTCTCTCTCTCTCTCTCTCTCTCTCTCTCTCTTTCTCTCTCTAAAACAGCCAAAGGCCTACAGGTTGACTATGCTCTCTACACCTGAGCTCCATCTCCATCCCTAGGCGCAAGGATTGGGTGGTGGCTAGAACCAGGGAGCGAGGGGAGCAGACATCTGGTCTGACGTTTTCCCTAACACTCCAAAGGTCAGAGCAAGGAGGCGCACAGTGGTCCAGGACCCATGTCAAATGTACGAGGTGGAAGATGGTGGGGTGGGTGGAAGGGAGGGCTGGAGGGGTATGCTGAGGTCAAATATTTTAGGAGGTTCTCTCTGGAGCAACCCACAAGCAAGGGTATGATGTTCATGTAGATCGTGATCCCAAACTACAACTGTTCTCCGCTTAGGTTATTGAAGGGCTTGCTATGCCCGCCAGATGTCCTTATTGTGATTATACCACACAACAGCTAGTCTGACCACTCATACTGTAGCAGAGGAAACTGAGGCAGAAATGAGCATCAATGAGAGGTCAGGGCTGGGGTGTGACAGCATCCCCACCTGAGAGAATGTCAACAAGTGTGAAACATTTGACCTGGGTCCTGGACCACTGTGCACCTCCTCATTCTGATCTTTGGAGTGTTAGGGAGAACATCAGACTTGATGTCCACTCCCCTCATTCGCCGGTTCTAGCCACCACCCAATCCTTGCGCCTAGGGATGGAGATAGAGCTCAGGTGTAGAGAGCATGTTTGCTGGGACCATGTAGCCAGACTGTGGCAAGGTGGTAGCCAGAAGCCATGCTACCAGATTTTAACACCACTGGCTAGTTTCTACGAGCACCCCTCACTCAGCCCTACTGTGCCCTGATTCCACACCTCCTCACCCATTGCTACCTTTCCTGCCTGCAGGGCCCCTGTGCAGCATCTTGATCAAACATTTCGGCTGCCGAGTGACCGTGATGCTGGGGGGTGTGCTGGCCAGCCTGGGCATGGTGGCTAGCACCTTCTCTAGCTCACTCATCCACCTCTTCCTCACCGCGGGACTGATCACAGGTAACCCTCAGTCTCTCCACACTGCGGGAGGGTGGGAGGGAACTGCTTATAGTCTAGAGCAGAAGTCAGACACGGGGCCAGGTACATAAGAGTGTTTAGATACAGGCTGGAGAGTTGGCTCAGAGGTTAAGACCACTGGCTGCTCTTCCAGAGGTCCTGAGTTCAAACCATCTGTAATGGGATCCGATTCCCTCTTCTGGTGTGTCTGAAGACAGCAACAGTGTGTTCATGTACATAAGTCTTTTTTTTTTTTTTTTTTTTTTTTTTTTTTTTTTTTTTTTTTTTTTTTTTTTAAGAATGTTTAGAATCCTGAGAGTATATGAGAGGTCAGGGCTGGGGTGTGACAGCATATCTGCCTGAGACAATATCAACAAGTATAAAAGGAATCTTGAAGAAAGCTGCCCAGGGTTACATAATGAGGTCCTGTCTTCAGGATCATTGTGAGTTGGAGGCCAGACTGGATTTTATAAGTTCTTTTTTTTTTTTCTTTTTCT
>NW_022196911.1:111880611-111896612 GCF_008632895.1 Mastomys coucha
AGAGAGAAAGGACAGGGGGTCCCACTGCATGGTCAGGAAGTAAGAGAGAGAAAGGACAGGGGGTCCCAATACTGAGGACGTACACCACTGCCCCAAAGGACTCCCATGAAGCCCCAACTCTCTCTTTTGTTTAATTAAAAAATATATTTATTTATTTTCATTTTATGTGTGCCAGTATGTATGTCTGTACGTTACACTCATGTCTGGTTCCCCTAGAAGGCCAAAATTAGAGCATTAGATCTCCTAGAACTGAAGTTACAGAGAGTAGTAAAGCACCACATGGAGGCTGGGGCTTGAGCCCAAGGCCCTGGAAGAGCAGCCGGTGCTCTTGACCACTGACTATTACCTCCAGTCCCAAGGCCCATGCCTTAAAATTTTCACTCTGCCAACAGCTCTGCACTGGGAACCAAGACTTTGGGATGAGAATATTCTGTTTGTTTGTTTGGATTATCTTTTTCTTTCTTTCTTTTTTTAAGATTTATTTATTTATATATTTATTTAATGTATGTGAGTACACTGTCTCTGTCTTCAGACACACCAGAAGAGGGCATCAGATTCCATTACAGATGGCTGTGAGCCACCATGTGGTTGCTGGGATTTGAACTCAGGATCTCTGGAAGAGCAGTCAGTGCTCTTAACCACTGAGCCATCTCTCCAGCCCCCAATTTTTGGGTTTTCAAGACAGGGTTTCTTTATGTAGCCCTATAGAACAGGCTGACCTCAACCCAGAGATCCACTTTTCTCTGCTTGCGGGGTGCTGGGATTAAAGACATTTGCCACCACACCCAGTACTGTGTGAGCTTTTCAGGGACACTTATTAAATCCATAGCAAACAAAACACTGGCGGGGAGAGAATGAGGCTGTCTGAGGAAGAGCGGTCCAGGTAGGGAGAGGAACAAGCATAAAAATCTCTGTGGTCCAAGGCAGTTGGTTAAGTACGTATCTTGTGGGTTCAGGGATCTAAGTTCAATCCTCCAGAACTCACCTAAAGATGTCAAGCATTTTGGTCCATCTTCTAATCCCAGTGCTGAAGAGGTGGAGCCAGGTCTATCCCTAGGGCTCCCTGGCTGGCCAGCCTGGCTGCTTGGTGTGTTTTAGGCCAGTGAAAGACTGTCTCAAAATAAGGTACGTGGCACCAAGGGATGACACTTGACAGTGAGGTACAAGTACACATGCACACACACATACACATACTCACATACATACACACACATACTCTCACACACATATACTCACACACATACACACACACACATACACACATATACATACACATACATACTCACACACATATACACATGTACTCACACACATATACACATATACTCACATACATACACACATATACACACACATATACAACATGTACTCACACACATATACACATGTATTCACACACATACACACACATACACATACTCACACACACATACTCACATACATACACATACATACACACATATACTCACATACATACACACATATACACACACATACACACACATACACACATGTACTCACACACATACACACACACACATACACATACATACTCACATAGATACACACATATACACACACACACACAGATACACACACATACACACACAAACATACACAGAGGAGAAAATAGTCATAGGCTAGAGATGTAGGATCAAGGGGCCAAGAGGTAGGGCAGAGGCCTACTGCGACATTAATTTATAAATAGCTTTGTACTGAGATGAGAAGCCAGTTGAGTTCAGTCAGTGATGAGTGACATTACCTCAGGGACTAAAGTTATCACTCTGGCTCTGGTGACCCTGGGGTGATGGAGCAGGCAAGACACATCCAGGTCCCAGGGGCCACAGTTTGAACAGGGTGGGATGATAAGAAGTGTAGAAAAGTCTGGGCTCAGAATGAAGGGTTAAAATAATCCAGGGCACTCCGAGTCAAGACAGCCACAAAGTCACTTGAAGGATGGAGTCACAATCCGATCCGCTGTGGTGGGAGGACAAGAGGACTGGGTTTGGAAGCGATGTGAGTCTCAGGCTTAGACAGGCTAAGGTCCCAGGGAGAGAGAGACGACCAGGTAGCTCAGGACTCAGGAGACAAATGGGAACCAAATGACGAGATGAGGAATCCCTGCTGCCTCTGGGGGATTTCAGGTGACAGCTGAGGAGAGCAGAGGAAAGGTCAGCCAGAAAGAAGAGCACCGGAAGCCGGAAGCCGATGGTCAGAACAGTTTTCAGGAGAGTGGGGGAAGCATCGTGCTGAGCGATGGCAGGGATGGGGGTGAGGGTGGTTGGAGGGGTAGGGGGGACCAGGGCCATGCTTGCCCTTCAGCACTGAGGTGTGGATGGTACAGGTCACGCTATGGAAGGAATAAGTTCATTTCAGCAGTGGACAGAAGGGATGAAGGTTATGCTTGTGCCGGGTGGTGGTGGCGCACGCCTTTAATCCCAGCACTTGGGAGGCAGAGGCAGGCAGATTTCTGAGTTCGAGGTCAGCCTGGTCTACAGAGTGAGTTCCAGGACAGCCAGGGCTATACAGAGAAAAACCAAAATAAAAAAAAATAATAAAAAAAAAAAGATTGTGCTTGCGCATAGCACTTGCCTAGCCTTCTTTGATCCCCAATGGAGGACAGGATGTACAAGAAAGGAGGCTGGGACCCAACATTCCCCTCTGTCCCTCTGCCTCCCTCCCCTCCTCCCTCTAGTCCTCTTTTCATCCTCCCCTCCCTCTTCCCCCTCCCCCTTTCTGTTTCTTTCTCCCACTTTGTTCATACTTTGTTGGAAGGGTTTAAACAGGGTCTCACTTTTGTCCTTCAGCCTGGCTTTGAACTCATAGCAAGTCTCCTGTCCCAGCTTCCCGAGTGCTGGGATTACAGATGTGTACCACATCCATTTCCTTCCCTTCCTGGTTCTAGGATTCAAACCCAGAGCCTTAGGCAGGTTACATCTGCCCTCTCCCAGTGATACATCTGCAGCCCCTGTGTAAAAGAAGCAGCGAAATGGACCAGTAACCAGACATTGGAGTGTTAAGAGAATTTTTTTTTGTTTGCATTTTGAGGAATGTTTATTTGTTTTTTGTTTTTTGGGTTTTTTTTTTGGGTTTTTTTTTTTTTTTTTTTTTTTTTTTTTTGGTTTTTTGAGACAGGGTTTCTCTGTAGCCCTGGCTGTCCTGGTCTACAGCTCACTCTGTAGACCAGGCTGGCCTCGAACTCAGAAATCCACCTGCCTCTGCCTCCCAAGTGCTGGGATTAAAGGCGTGCACTGGGAATGTTTATTTGTTGTTTTGCTTATGATTGTGTTTTTGAGACAAGCCCCTCTCCCTTTTTTTTGGACATGGTACCCCTCGCTGCTGGTTTGGAACTGGTTATGTAGACCAGGCTGGCTTCAGACTCACAGAGCTGTGCCTGAATAGCCTCCAGGGTTCATTGGCCACCACAAAGAACAGGCCAGTAGGGAGGGGGAAGAATGATACAAGATGGAGAACTTGAGGAGACAGACTGAAGACCAGGAATAGGAAGTTAACCCCTGAAGGCCTGGGTGGGCCTCTGTCCTGACAGATGGCTGAGCGAGGAGATAGGAGAGAGGTTGGAGCACAGAAGGACGAAATGGCCGCCTCGAGGGCAGGCGAGCGAGTGAACATGCTGTAGTAGCATAGCAGTGGGACACACACAGATGCATGCGCACATATGTATACACGCATGCATATACACATACTTGTACATACATAGATGCATACATACATGCATAGCCACACACACATAATTAAAATAAAAATAAATCTAGGGGCTAAAGAGGGGGATCGGCAGTTAAGAGCACTTGTTGCTCTTGCAGAGGACCTGGGTTCAGTTCCTGGGACCCACATGGTGGCTCAAAACTATCTGCAACTCTAGTTCCAGAAGATCCTATGTCCTCTTCTGACCTCCACAGGTATCAGACATGAACATGGTACATATACACACATGCAGGCAAAACACTTATTCACATAAAATGAGTAACTCAAAAAAATGTTCTGAGACAAGTTATCACTATGTAGCCCTGGTCAGCCTAGAACTCACTGTGAAGACCAGGCTGCCCTGGGATTACAGGCCTCTGCCTCCTGAGTTCTGGGATGAAAGTCATTCAGCACAATAATACCTGGCTCTGAAAGAAAGAAAGAGAGAAAGAAAGGAAGAAAGAAAGAAAGAAAGAAAGAGAGAGAGAGAAAGGAAGAAAGAAAGAGAGAAAGAGAGAAAGAGAAAGGAAGGGAGGGAGGGAGAGAGAAAGAAAGAGAAAGGAAGGGAGGGATATATATATATAGAGAGAGAGAGAGAGAGAGAGAGAGAGAAAGAGAGAGAGAGAGAGGTCTAGAGAGATGGCTCAGTGGTTAAGAGCACTGACTGCTCTGCTAGAGGTCCTGAGTTCAATTCCCAGCAACCACATGGTGGCTCACAACCATCTCTAATGGGATCTGATGCCCTCTTCTGCTTTGTCTGACGCGACAGTGTACTCACAAATATAAAATAAATCTTTAGGGAAAAAAAGAAAGAGAGGGGGAAGAAGGAAAAGAGGGAGTGGAGGGAAGGAAAGAAGGAAGGAAGGAAGGAAGAGAGAGAAGGAAGGGTTAAGGTCATTGTAGTGTTTGCAGAGGGGAGCTGGGAGGAGGAGTCAGGTGAGATGGGAGTTGGTCAGGTATCTTCCATCATGAAACTTGGAAGTGTGTCTGTCCTAGGGCCAAAGGAGACAGACATGGAACATGATCCAAGACCCCTATTCCATGCAGAGGTGGAAAGTCCCACTGAGTCCCTGAGCTGGTGTCCCCTCTCGCACTGCAGGCCTGGGCATGAGTTTCAGCTTCCAGTCGAGCGTCACGGTAGTGGGCTTGTATTTTGTCCGCCGGCGGCCACTAGCCAATGCACTGGCCTCCATAGGAATCTCCATGGGCGTCACCCTCTGGCCCCTGCTGGCCCGATATCTTCTGGAAACCCTGGGCTGGAGAGGAGCCTTCCTCATCTTCGGTGCCATCTTTCTCCACTGTTGTGTATGTGGAGCCATGCTGAGGCCTGTTGCCACCAATGTGGGACCTGAGCCCAAAGAAGATCCCCTTCTACCTCCCAAGATACCTACACGCAGCTGCCTGGGAACATGTGTCTCAAGCATCCAGTACCACCTGGCCTTTGACATCCTTCGGCACAATATGTCCTTCTGCATATACGTCATGGGTGCGACCTGGATGATTCTGGGTCTTTCGCTACCACATACCTTCCTGGTGCCATACGCTATGAATCATGGGATAGATGAATACTGGGCAGCCATGCTCATATCTGTTATCGGCTTCTGCAACATCTTCTTGCGACCAGGGGCAGGGCTGCTGGCAGGCAGGAAGAGCTTGGCCGCCTACCGGAAGTACCTGTTTGCCACAGCGATCTTCATCAACGGGCTCACCAACCTAATCTGCACAGTGTCGGCAGACTTCTGGGTGCTCCTGGGCTATTCCCTGTTGTTCAGCCTGTCCATGTGTGGAACTGGGATCCTCATCTTCCAGGTTCTAATGGACATTGTCCCGATGGATCGGTTCCCCAGTGCCCTGGGCTTCTTCAGCGTCCTGTGTGGCGTGGCTTCTCTCATCTCTCCACCAATGGCTGGTGAGAGCCTGGGAGGGAGGGCAGCCAGGCATGCCCAAGTGGGGCCTGTATAGGTTGGGCAAAGGAGACCATCTGGTCAGATTTGAGCCCAGTGTACCATTGTCACAAGGGTCTTGGAATCCGTGATCCTACCCTGTCCCCAGCAACTCAGTGACCATGCTACTGCGTGTTATTTGCTTGGCCAGGCATTGTGGTACAGGCCTGTAATTCTGCCTGTTGGGAAATGGAGACAGAAAGATCTTTGACTACATAGCAAGTTGGGAGCCAATCTGGGCTATATGAGACCCTGTCTTAATCTTATATCAGAGAGAGAGAGAGACAGAGGGGGAAGGGAGCAAAGAATACTTGCTATAGAGGACCCAGGTTCATTCCCAGCACCCACGCCGTGGTTCACAATTGTTCATATAACTCCAGCTCCTTGGAATACAGCGCCCCCTTCAGGCCATCACAGTATACTTACATACATGCAGGCAAAACAATCTTATACATAAAATAAATACATCTTGTTTCAAGGGAGGGAGGGACCAGAGAGGTGGCTCAGAGGTATCTCTTTCGCTCTTACAGAGGACCTGAGTTTGGTTCCTAGCACCCACGGAGTGGCTCACAGTCATCTGTAACTCCAGTTTTAGAGGCATCAATGCCTACCACTAGTCTCCGTGGGTACCACATACATGTGGCACATACACATACATGAAGATAAACTACTCATTCATGTAAGGAAGGAGAGAAAGAGAAAAACCTTGCACTCCAGGCTACATGAATCTGTCTTCTCCTTGTCTGGAGCTCTGCTCCTGTCAGCGAAGCATGGTGGTAAGAGGCTGTGTTAACTGGAATTAACACCCTGGCTCTCCTAATTCCCACCTGTGAGTCCCAGGAAAAATCACTATTCTTCCCTGAGCAAGAATGCCAACTACAAGGTGCAGAAGAGAGCATGCGCCATCCTGCCAGTTGCAGAGTGCACTGCCACACAGAGAAATCCTGTCTCAAAAAACCAAAACCAAACCAAACCAAAAAACAAACAAACTACACTGTTGCAATTTACCTTCCGGGGCGGGGGAAGGCAGGAGGGAATGTGTGTAGGGATTCGGGTTTGGAAGGAAGCAAGCAGAATTTGTAAGACCAGTAGGGAAGACTACTGCACAGCAGAGAGAAGGACCTTCCGCCCAGTCTGGTGTCACTGGGAGTCAGCAAGGAAATGTTGTGGCGGTCACTGTGGTCAGACCTTGAAGCTCAGCTGTGGGAGGGTTTTTGTTGTTGTCTGCTTGGTTGGTTGGTTCCTCAAGTCAGGGTTTCTCTGTGTAGATTAGGCTGTCCTAGAACTCAGAGATCCACCTTTGTGCTGGGATTAAAGATGTGCCCCCTCTCCCCGGTCAGTGAGCCTTTTTCCTAAATTTGAGTTCCAGTCTCCAAGGAAGCCCTGAAAGCAAATGAGTCCCAAATAATCCAGAAAGAGATAGGGTTAGGGCCTGAGGCAGGGTTAGGCTGAGCAAAAGGCTTGGATTCCACCAGCCCTTCTGTCTGTTTTCCCTGCCTCCAAGGTAGACAGGCCCTTAGGGTCCCTCCTGGGGAGGACATCTGCCTAGGCTGGAGGCTAAGTGTCTGCTCCCTCCTTTTACCCCACAAGTACCGATTGTGCACTTCCCAGGTGCCAGCCACGATTTCACAGATACACAGAGAAACCCTGTCTCCAAAAACCAAACCAAACAAACAAAACAACAACAACAACAAAACCCAAAACTGTTGAGGCTTACCTTGGGGGGGGGAGGGGGGGAGAGGTGGAAACAAAACTAAAATCTCCACCCTCCTCAGATGCACAAGCCTTTAGAGCTTACATGGCAGATTAACTTGTTCTCTGTCCCCCAGGATGGCTACTGGACAAGACCAACAACGACTTCAGCTATGTTTTCTACATGTCGAGCGGCTTCCTCCTCTCAGGCTCTCTTTTCATGGGTGTGGGCTTCTATGCCGCAGAGAAGAAGACGCTGAAGCAAGATGGGCAAGCCAAGATGGAGGATCCCACCTCAGAGATTACCTCAACACATGATCTTACCTCAGAAGACAAGGACAGTGCCAAGAAGCAACCGTACCCTAAAAACATCTCTATGACCAATGTCTGAACTCCAGAGGTTGCATATGGCCTGGCTCTAAGCTCTGAAGTCAGTGGGAGAAACCCTCCTTCCAGGAAGTAGGGTGTACAAGTGGGCCTTCCTGGATTTCGTCTTCGGGTCCCACAAAGATTGGTCTGAGTCTTGCATGAAGCACTCATGGCTAGCTGCCTTGCACTGGCTCTACCCAGCTGGTCCTACAACCCAACACTTTGGGGCTTCTCATCCAGCCTTCCCATGTCGACTGTCTTTGTCCTTCTTGGCCTCAGACTATTTCGAAGAATTTGCCTTTCTTCCAAGAACATAACTTAGTCCTCTTTTCTTCCCAAATAACCAACCCTGACCCCATCAGGTCAGGAAGGTTAATTAAGGGTGCTGCTTCGAGAGGCTGAGAGTCTCATGCTAACTGGAGCCATAGTGGAGGCACAGATGAAGGACCAGGGGGAGAAGTTGGCCTTGGTACAAGATTGGTACTAATGGGCTGTTTGAGGGAACACTGGTCCTGACACCTCTGCAGAGATCAGGGAAAGAAACTTCTCTGCTGTCCTGGAAGGAGCCCTCTTGATCGGGTCTCAGAAGTTATATAGACTGAAGAGTCTTCAGCCACGGAACAGGGCCTAAGCCAGAATCTTCTCTTTTACCGGACTCTGTAGCCACGTAGGGGAAGGCAGACCTTGGACTAACCAGGAGACAAGAAGGCAGGCTAGGTAACTTAAGAAAAAAAAAACAAAACCTGGGCCTATATATGCAAACGGTAGTCTGTGCTCTGCTCTTGGCCTCTGAGGTTCCCCTTTCTCCAGGATGTGTTGGAGGTATCAACCCCCAAGGCAGTAAGTAACTGGCTAAGTCAGCTGCTGCTGCTAGCCTGAGCCCATGGCCTGGAGCTATGTCCATGTACACACACACACACACACACACACACACACACACACACACACGCTTCTGGTGCTGGTCTCAGAGCTCATCACTTAAGGCTTTGACCCAGCAGGGTGCTCCAGGGAATGGGGAAACAGTCTGAATTTTATGCAAAAACATTCCCCAGCTCCAGGGTCATGAGGAAAGCAGGCCTGAGTAGGTTACCTCCATTCCCCCAGCCTGGCAGGAACTTCTTGGGCTTGTTTGTTGGTTCAGGCACAACCAGGCTCCAGCAAGAAAACCTTATCAGGAAAAATGATTTTATTTTCATGACTGACGCCAGCCTTCCTCCTCCACAAGTCCATCTGGCATGAATAAGCATCTTTAGTGTTATTCCGGCTCCTCTAAGGTGCTGTCGCGAGTGCCCCCTCATGGCCAAAAGGAAGTACTGCAGCAGTGCGCTTGCTGAGTCGTTTTGGGCATTATGTTCACTGTCTCTTAGACCTTGGGCGGAGATGGCTGAGTAGGTAAAGGGGCTTGCTGTCATGCCAACAACTTGAGTTTGACTCCTGGAACCCACACGGGGAAGGAGAGGCCCCACTACCGCAAGTTGTTCTGTGGCACGCGCGCACAGACACACACAAATAAATGTTAATTGAAAAAAAAATTGGAGGCCTGTATGAGACCTTATCTTCCAACTGGAAAGTCTGCCTCTATGTCTAATGCCCCCCACTGCTTTCCTGATCCCAACTCAGAACTGAGCTTGATCCCCAGGCATAGTTTCTACCTGGAGGGGCAAATGCCAAGACCTTCCCCCACCCCACCCCACCCCCCGAGACAGGGTTTCTCTGTGTAGCCCTGGCTGTCCTGGAACCCACTCTGTAGACCAGGCTGGTCTCAAGTTCAGAAATCCGACTGCCTCTGCCTCCCAAGTGCTGGGATTAAAGGCGTGCGCCACCACTGCCCGGCTGGTAATAAAGGCATTAATCGATGGGCAACAAACAGAAGAAATGAGAATCTGAATGTAGCTTAGTCACATACATCAAATTCAATCTCCAGCCTCACTCATGCCCAGCAGTGCTGTGGTCCCAGCTCTCTGGAGCCTGGGGCTTGGAGACAAGATGGAAGATGGAAGCAAGGTCTACTCTTTTGTAGCTAGGAACTGCTTTGGACCATCCCTGGAAGATTTTGAGGGGAATCTGTAAAGTGTTTGTTCCGGAATTTCTCTCTCTCTCTCTCTCTCTCTCTCTCTCTCTCTCTCTCTCTCTTTCTCTCTCTTGGATTTATTTTATGTATATGAGTACACTGTGGCTGTACAGATGGTTGTGACCCATTGGGCGGTTGGTGGGAATTAAACTCAGGACCTCTGCTCACTCCAACCCAAAGATTTACTTATTATATGTAAGTACACTGTAGCTGTTTTCAGACACATCAGAAGAGGGCGTCAGATCTCACTACAGATGGTTGTGAGCCACCATGTGGTTGCTGGGATTTGAACTCAGGACCTTTGGAAGAATAGTCAATGCTCTTACCCGCTGAGCCATCTCTACAGCCCCTGTACTGGAATCCTGGTCCCCAGGTCTTTGATGCTCTGACTAGTCAGACACTTGGCCATCTTGAGCTAAGATGTAAGAAGCCAGACTAGAAAACCTAAAAGGCACAGAGCTCTCACGGAGCAACCTTAGCACTCAAGTACCCAAACTAAGGTTAAAACTCTTGCTTCAGCCTGGCCGTGGTGGCGCACGCCTTTAATCCCAGCACTTGGGAGGCAGAGGCAGGGGGATCTCTGAGTTCAAGGCCAGCCTGGGAATGGATTGATCACAGGGACTTGAACCCCAGAGGTGGGAGCCAGGGAAAGGTGAAGTGCACAAACCATTCTGCTGTGATTCAGGTCCTTGGTACCAAACACAGAGCTAAGTTCACGACCCCTGAACCTTGTCCTAAAAAAACCCTTACTGCCTACATCCTCCACCTCCATGGCAGCATGGCAAAGCTAGCATCCTTCCTGATGCTCCTTGTGACCCTAAGATTTTGTTTTTGGCCAGGCAGTGGTGGCACACACCTTTAATCCCAGCACTTGGGAGGCAGAGGTAGGCAGATTTCTGAGTTCGAGGCCAGCCTGGTCTACAGAGTAAGTTCCAGGTCAGCCAGGGCTATACAGAGAAACCTTGTCTCGAAAAAAAAAAAAAAAAGATTTTGGGTTTGACGGGTCTTGCCATGTAGCCCTGGCTTTCCTTGTAGACTAGGCTGTTCTTAAACTCTGGGATTAAACTACCACCATGTCTAGATGACCTTAAGATCCGTCTGCCGAGCTGTCACTCCATCCATCGTTCTCTCCCTCCTTTCCTCCCCTTCCCCTCCTCCCTCCTTTTCTCCCCTTCCCCTCCTCTCTCCTTTTCTCCCCTTCCCCTCCTCTCTCCCTTCCTCTCTCCTACGCATCCCTACCACAGGCGCGAAGCTGTTGGTTAAAGCCTCCAGCTCTAGACCTCAGGCGGAAGCCCTGGAGGCGCCCAGTAACCACGCCCGACCCCGCCCTGATCCCGCCCACCCCGTTTCCTGGGGCGGGGCTAGGGCGACTTCCGCCCCGAGTCCGGAAGCGGTGTGGACAGCGCGGTGAGGGGCGTGCCTTCGGTTCCAAAAAGCCCGGGCGTCTCACCCGGGTTGAATTTTGGTCTTCAAACTCGGCTCTGACAGATCCTGAGACCCCTGGCCATCCCCACAGCGCACCCCCAGCTGCCAATCACTGCAGACCGCGGTCTTAGGACAAGACTGGGTTTGCTGCCGCTCTGTCGCCGCCGGGTCAGGTCAGGATCCAGGCGACCCCACCTCCCAGCTCTGCCGCCCCAGCCATGGCACAGAAACCCAAGATCGACCCCCACGTCGGGCGGCTAGGCTACCTGCAGGCGCTGGTCACGGAGTTCCAGGAGACCGAGAGCCAAGGTGAGAGGTGTAGGGTGGGCACGAGGGACCCAGCAGGGCTCTGACGGCAGCAGCCGCCCAGTCCCGACCCCAGTGCCGCTTCCCATTGCAGACGCCAAGGAGCAAGTCCTCGCCAACCTTGCCAACTTCGCTTATGACCCGGGCAACTACCAGTACCTACGGCAACTACAAGTCCTGGACTTATTCCTTGATTCTCTGTCAGAAGAGAATGAAACCCTAATCAAGTTTGCTATTGGTAAGAGTTAGGCTGGTCCCCCCACCCGACCCCTCACCCCGGTAACGGACTAGAGCGACTTGAGTCAGGCAAGATGCCACTCGCCTGTAAAACCAGCATTGTGGGAGGCTGAAGCAGGAGAATTGCCGCGACTTGGGGCCATCGTGGGATACTAAATAAACTAGTCTTTGGGAAGGAATCTCATGTGCTAGGGCAGACCTCTCATGTGTGGACCACCTCCTCCTCCACATATTGTCCAGGTCACAGCTCATTCCAAACTAGTCTGGAAGTCACTACTAGCTCTTCGTGTCTTTCCATCCTCTTAGAAAAGAGATAATAAGCAAGGAAATGGGGTGAAGCCTCTTTGAAAGAGGTTTGGAGCTTGCTCAAGAGATGCAAAGGTGACTTGGAATTTGTAGCTTAGGACTCCTGCAATTGGATTTGTGTGTGTGTGTGTTTTCAAGACAGAGTTTCTCTGTATATCCCTGGCTGGCCTCGAACTCACTCTGTAGATTGGGCTGGCCTCGAACTCAGAAATCGACCTGTCTCTGCCTCCCGAGTGCTGGGATTAAAGGCGTTCGCCACCACTGCCCAGTTACAATGGGATTATTGTAAGGCCATTTGAATTATTCAAGAAAGGCTCTTTTAAATTTGCTGTATATGTGTGTGTTTGCATGTGTGTGTGTGTGTGAATGAGTGTAGGTATGCATGTGCACTAGTCTGTATGCATGAAATTTTTCAAAAGTCAGTTCTCACCTAGCACAAGCCTTTTATCCCCAGCACTCTGAAGACAGAGGTGGGTGGATCTTTCTGAGTTCCAGGCCAGCCTAGAATAAGTATTCAGTTCTGAGCCATCTAGGGCTACAAAATAAGATGTTGTCTCTAAAAAATAAAGTAGTAGTAGTTGTTGTTGTTGTTGTTGTTGTTGTTGTGTTCTCCCAGTTGCTAAGGCAGGATCTCGTGGGTCTGCAGAATAGGCCAGTGTACTCCATAGCTGACCCATGAGCTTCCAGCTGGTCTAACACCTCATCTCTCCTTAGAGTGCTGGGGTTCCAGATGCTCACCGCTGTGTCTAGTTTCCTTATGTAGGTTCCTGGCATCGAACTCAGGTCGTCAGGTTTGTGTGGCAAGCTCTTTTACCCACTGAGCCATCTCCTCTGCCCCATGATAGATAGTTATTATTGGATACTCTATGAGGAAGATATTGGCCGAGGTTCTAGGGAGATGGTGAAGAGGTTGGGAATTGTATTCTGTAAGGGGAGCTAGGAGTCGAGTAAACAAGCAAAGTAGAAATAAACAACAAACTCAGATGGAGCTATAGGAGGCGGCGCTGCTTCCAGTTCAGCCATCCTGTATCCGCATCACAGACAGAGAACCTAAGCAGGAAGCTGTTAGAGGAAGGCTGATGTGTTAGGGATATTTCAAGTAAAGAGGCGGATGGAACAGAGTTAAAAAGAGAGGTTGGCAGAGGGGCTTTGGATCTGGGTCATGGGAAGAAGTTTAGATTTTTATTTATTTATTTATTTATTTATTTATTTATTTATTTTTGGTTTTCCGAGACAGGGTTTCTCTGTATAGCCCTGGCTGTCCTGGAGCTCACTCTGTAGACCAGGCTGGCCTCAAACTCAGAAATCCACCTGCCTCTGCCTCCCAAGTGCTGGGATCAAAGGCGTGCGCCACCACGCCCGGCTTGAAGTTTAGAATTTTAAGAACAAACAAATTCTTCCAGCACATACCTTTTTTACAAAAAACCTTTCCCCATATAGTACGAAAGGAACCCTAGGTACACTGAGAAAGAAAACATAAGAGTAACTTCAGGGCTGGGATGCGGCTCAGTGATGGAGGACCTGTAATAGGGTGCAGGTACCACGTGCCTAAGGTTCAGTGGGTCAGTCCTCAGCACTGGAAGAAGAAGATTCCAAGATTGTGTAATATTTAGTTATGCAAAGTTTCCTAGCCATACCCTAAAGAACAGTTCTTTTTTATTAATGGGGAAGGACGGGGCATTTGAGGTCTCACTGGGTCCTGGCTGGTCTGAACCTTTTCTGCCTCACGGGTGCTGGGATTAGAGGTTGGTCCACATCCTGGCTTTCAGAGGATAATTTGTAAGTAAGCTCCTCTACCATGTGGCTCCTAAGCTTGGAACTCAGGTCATGAAGCCTGATGGCAAGGGCCCTTACCCATCGAGCCGTCCTGCAGGCCCGAAAGGACAGTTTTTGATTGTTGGTTTGTAACTAGGATCCAGTCCAGGACCTACATATTTCATCTGACTATGCTCCTTAGAGAGATCTCTTCATGTTCCAAATAAACTTTTGATTTTATAGCAAGTTGAGAAAACTTAACGAGACTGGGAGTATAACTCGGTAGAGTGCGTCATGACCCGTGCCTGTAACCCCAGCACGCAGAAGGTAGGGATAGGCAGACAGGGAGCTCGAGAGCACCTTCAGCCACATAGTGGTCCGATTCTGAGCCACTCAAGACCCTTTCTCAGCAAAGAAGAAAGAAAAAGAAAAAAAGTCCAACGATAAAGAGTTCTCACATGGCCAGGCAGTGGTGGCGCATGCCTTTAATCCCAGCACTTGGGAGGCAGAGGCAGGCGGATTTCTGAGTTCCAGGCCAGCCTGGTCTACAGAGTGAGTTCCAGGACAGCCAGGACTGCTCAAAGAAACCCTGTCTCTAAAAAAAAAAAAAAGAGTTCTCACATATTCTTCACTTTTTCACTCCTTGCATTGTCTGGTTCATTTGCTATAATTAATGAGCTGGTATTGATACATCATCATTAGCCAGTCGTTATTCATATTCATATGACCTTCTTTTTTTTTCTAATATACTTTTTCTGGCCCAAGATTCCACATGACATACATGGCTTTATCATAAAGTCTTATTTGGGTGTTTTTGTTATTCTTTCTTTTTTTATTAATTTATTTTATATGAGTACGCTGTTGCTGTCTTCAGACACACCAGAAGAGGGCATCAGATCCCATTACAGATGGTTGTGAGCCACCATGTGGTTGCTGGGAATTGAACTCAGGACCTCTGGAAGAGCAGTTGGTGCTCTTAACCACTGAGCCAGCTCTCCAGGCTCTATGAGAGCCTGGGTCTGCTCTCTGGGCAGTTTCCCAGAGCGATGACTGTGTCCTGACACCAGGATCTGTCGGTTTCACCGCTGTTTTTTTCCCCCACCCTTCTGTTTTCGCGCAGTCTAAGTCTGAGTCTCAAGTGCAGCTCCAGTGCTCATCCTTGAGTCTCTGGGGCGCTGTGTTGATCTGATTGCTCTTTATCGTATGCAACTTAAAAGGAGAGTCCCGGTGGGAGCTAGATGCAGATTCGATGGCTGTTGTCATTTCCCGACCTTGGACTGCCTCTGGCACTAAGAGGGGAGCACTGCCAAGCACCTGTTCTGCTGCTGAAAGCACTGTCCACCTTGGAGTGTCTAGGCTTTGTGCCTGATGGGAGCACTTACGGTGGTGATCTCCCTGAGAAGCAAGCCTGGCTGTGCCCATCTCTGCATTAGGAGTTTGCCTGCTGCATCTGGTAGTGCCCGAAGCTCGGGGTCACAGTTAATCACAGAGGAACTAGCAGCCACTGAGCAGTCGTCTTAGTCACAAGAAAGCTGCCATGATTGCGACTTTGGCTGAGAAGTGGATGGCACCTGCTCTAAAGCTAGGATCTCAGTAATACTCAAGAGTGAATGAAAGAATGGAGCGGAAACTCCAGTTTAAAACATTCTGAACACCTGTCCATCCCAGGGCAACATGGAGATGCAGAGAGACCACGGGAGGATTTTGTTTCTCTGAAAACTGATTCTTAGGATGCCACAGGGCACTTGGCATTTTTTTTGCTAAAGCAGGATTCATTTCTCTGAGAAGTCAGGTCAAATTGACTTCCTAGATCTTGCAATACATATCACCGCCACCTGGTGGCAGAAGTGCTCAATAGCTAAATCCTTTAATAGCTGCCTCTTTGGAAAGCAACAGTGTATTTCTCTTGTAATTAATGCCTTTGACGTTTGAAAGAGTTATTTTTCTTTTATTTATTTTTATTTTATGTGCTTTGGTGTTTTGCCTGCATGTATGCCCGTGTGAGGGTGTTGAATCTCTGTAACTGGAATTATAGACAGTTGTGAACTGCCATGTAAGTGCTAAATTGAACCTGGGTCCCCTTAAAGATCACCCAGTGCTCTTAACCTCTGAGGCACCAGGTCTTTTTCTTTTCCTTTTTCTTTCTCTTTTTCTTTTTCCTTTTCTTTTCTCTTCTTTTCTTTTCTCTTCTCCCT
>NW_022196911.1:111896622-111904325 GCF_008632895.1 Mastomys coucha
CCCCCCCCCCAGCCCATAGTTTTTTGTTTTGTTTTGTCTCTCATTATGGATGGTTGTGAGCCACCGCATGGTTGCTGGGATTTGAACTCACGACCTCTGGAAGAGCAGTCAGTGCTCTTAATCTCTCCAGCCCTCCTGTCTTTTTCTTTTCCAGTAAAGTATAACATCATATGTGCACAGTCCCAGCTGCTTGGGAGTCCTAGGCAAAGTAGGGAGGGGTGTCTCTTCTAGTTTGAAATCAAGCAGGTTTATTTTAGGCAGAACAGTTAGGTGTGTTTTAAATATGTGACACACAGTTGACTAGTATGGTAGAGGATTTACAGAATTCAAGAGAGTGATCCCAATATGGTGGTATATGATGTAATCCCAGCATTAGGAGACAGAGCCCAGCAGATCTCCAGGAGTTCAGGACCAGCCTAGTCTACATGGGGAATTCTAGGCCCTCCAGGGCTACCCAGAGAGGCCTGTCATGTGCATACATGCACATATACGTGAATAAAAGTACATTGCATTTGTATTTTCCTCTTATTCACAGCTGGTGACAAACATTTTCAGGGTACTGAAATAAAACCCAAGAACAGATTAGTGCCCAGTGAAGCTCTTTTTTTATCTTTATTAAAATGCATTGCATTGCTGGGCGGTGGTGGCGTATGCCTTTAATCCCAGCACTTGGGAGGCAGAGGCAGGTGGATTTCTGAGTTCGAGGCCAGCCTGGTCTACAGAGTGAATTCCAGGATAGCCAGGACTACACAGAGAAACCCTGTCTTAAAAAACCAAAAAAGAAAAAAAAAGAAAAAAAGAAAATATTGCATTATGATTGTGCATGTGATGAGGGAGGGGTGTGTATACATGCCATTGGATGTATGTGGGGGCTACAAAACACCTTTATGGAGTCAGTTCTCTCCTCCTACCCTTCTGTGGGTCCCTGAGGTTGGACTTTGGTCACCAGGCATGCTCCAGTACCTTTACCTGCAATGGCACTGACATGTTTTTATTTTTGTTTTCATTTTCTTGTCTCTCTGTGTAGCCCTGCCTGTCCTGGAATTCACTCTGTAGACCAGGCTGGCCTTGAACTCAGAGATCTGCCTGCATCTGTCTCCCAAGTGCTGGGATGAAAGGTGTGTGCTACCACCACTTGTCCACCCTTTTTAACCCCCAGGAAATCCCTTTGAGAGTCCTTTCCAGCACCAGCTCCTACTTTGTGACTCCACGTCGCCTGTTTCTCCAAGTCTAGCTCTCTCATCTCAGGTTCCATCTTTCAGGGGTTTCCATGGTTACTGGTGTCCAGCAGAGCCCTGCCTTTGCCTCTTGCCTGTAGCTCTTCCACCCCACCCCCATCTTTGTCTGTCCAAAGCAAATTCTTTAGCTAGTCAGGACTCGCTCTTCTCTCTTCTTTCTTTTTGGTGGTACTAGGGATGAGCCCAGGAGCCTACACAAGCATCCACTACAGCCACGCCCAGTCCACCCTTTCTGTTTTGTAACTATCTTGTAAATGGAGTCTGATGAATGTACAGTAGAAGGCACACAGTGCAGTTTAATTAATCCTTAAGTTCATTAAGGTGTGTGTTCCCACATGACCCAGCAGCTCCTTGTTTCTCCCACATGCCCCAGGCAAGCACAGCTCTAACCTTTGTCCCTATGGATTGCTTTTACCTGGTCTTGGTCTTTATTTAAGTGAGATCATGCAAGATCCATCCTAAAGCTAGCTTTTTTTTTTTTTTTTTTTTTTTTTTTTTTGGTTTTTTGAGACAGGGTTTCTCTGTGTAGCCCTGGCTGTCCTGGAACTCACTCTGTAGACCAGATTGGCCTCGAACTTAGAAATCCACCTGCCTCTGCCTCCCAACTGCTGGGATTAAAGGCGTGCGCCACCACCACCTGGCCTAAAGCTAGCTTTTAAAAATACATTTTAAAACTCTGTCTCGAAAAAACAAAAAAAAATACATTTTAAATTTTAAAAAATTCTTCTTTTATATATTCTCATCCCTACTGCAGTTTTCCCTCCCTCTTTCCTTTCTCCCTCTCACCACCCTCTCTCCCTCCTCTTTCCTCTGTCTCTCCCTCCCACCTTCCCTCTCTCAGATCCACCCCTTCCGTGCCTCCCCTCAGAAAAGAACATGCCTCCTAGGGACATCAACCAAACACTGCATAACAAGCTCCAGTAAGAGCGGCACACAGCACCACAGCAAGGCTGGACAAAGCAACCCTAGGAGGAAAAGGGTCCCACAGTAGGCATGAGTCAGGGCAGGCCCTGCTTCCACTGCCAGGAGTCCCACAGGAGCACCAAGCTGCTCAGCTGTAACATCTGCAGAGGACCTAGGCCAGACCCTGCAGGCTCCATGATCTCTGTGAGCCATGTTCTCCGGGTGTGCCCCTGAGCGCCCCTGAGCTCCACCTAATGCTTGGCTGTGGGACTCAGCATCTGCTCCCATCAGTTGCTGAATGAAGTCTCCTTGGTCTCTTTGAGGTTGATTCTGCTAGACTCCTGTCCCAGAACACTGCAGGCAGGACAAACTGAAGGTTGAAGGTTTGGTGGCTGGGTTGGTGTCCCAGTCCCTCTTCTTGAGGCCTTGCCTGGTTAAAGAAGTCCAGGCTCTGTGTCTAGGGGTCTTTGCTAAGGTTTCCCTCCTAGGTCCCTTGGACTTCCCAGTGTACTACATCTCCACCCCGAATGCCCTCCTCCAATTTCAGTCCTTTCTCCCAGGATTTTCTCTCCTTCCACCGCCACTAAATCTGGTTCCTTAAAAAAAAAAAAGTGAATGGTCGTAAGGAGGTGTGGTGGCACCAGACTTAATACCTGCATTTGGGAGGCAGAGGCAGATGAATCTCTATGAGCTCAAGGCCAGCCTCGTCTATATAGCAAGTTCCAGACCAGCTAGAGCTACATAGTGAGACCCTATCACACACACACACACACACTAGTTTTTTCTGTGTGTGTATTCTTGAGTTTGGAGGCCAAGGGTGAATGCTGAGGGCTATCTTCTGTGGCTGTCCGTTGTGGGCTTCGGAGACGGGGTCTCTCATTGAATCTGGAGCTCAGCAAACACACGCATGCACGCACGCACCACACACTCACACACACTCACACACACACACTCCTGCCTCTACCCCCACAGTGAAGAGGTTACAGACCCACACAATTATGTCTAGCTTATTTATATTGGTGCTAGGATCAAACTCAGCCAAGCACTTCAACAACTGAGTCATCTCCCAAACTCCAAAATTTATATTTTTGTTTTGTTTATCTTTAGGATTTCCAAAATTTTTATTTTATGTATGTGTGTATGTGGTGGGGGTGGAGGTGTGGGTAGATCGAGGTGGACACAGGTGCCGATGAAGGCCAGAAAAGGACGTCAGATCCCCTGAAGCTGCAGTCACAGGAGGAAGAGCAGTATGTGCCAAGCCTTCTCTCCAGTCCTTGTAGGGTTTGTGTGTCTATTCATATGTAAGGGTGTGTCGTGTGAATGCTATATGTGCATGTGGGGTCCCATGGGGGCCAGGCTTTTGGATTCCCTGGAGCTGGAGACACCAGTGGTTCAGAGCTGCCTGCTGTGGGTTCTGGGAACAGAACTTGTGTCTTCAAGAAGAGCAGGAGGTATATTCTTAGACACCGAGCCATCTCTCTGCCTCGCTTGTTTTGTCTTTGAGACAGGGTTGTAGCCATGCCTAGTGGAGAAAACAGACTTTCATGTGGGTGTTTGTGCAAGCCTGTAACCCAGCCCTCCGGAAGCTGTGGCGGGGATTCAGGGATGACCTAGGCTTCAGAGCAAGTCTTTCTCAGAGCTAGCCCCCAAAACTCTCTTGAAGACACTACCTTTCATTTTATTAGTATGTGTGTGTGTGTGTGTATGAATGAATACAGATGTCCACAGAGGCCAGAAGGGGTTTAATATCCCCCAAAGCTGCAATTCATGCTACCCACTGGGGGTCCCAGGGATCGAACTCAGGCCCTCTGCAAGGGCCATATACACTGTTGAGCCATTTATCTAGCCTAGAGACATTATTTTTAAAGCTCTAAATGATATTTTTCATCCAGTAGGCTTGCTGTAGTTTACTTATTGAATGGGTTTGCTACTTATATTTAGCATGTAACGACATTTCTGGTTTATTTTTCTTTTTGGTTTTTCGAGACAAGGTTTTTCTGTGTAGTCCTGGCTGTCCTGGAACTCACTCTGTAAACCAGGCTGGCCTCGAAATCCGCCTGCCTCTGCCTCCCAAGTGCTGGGATTAAAGGCATGCGCCACCACACCTCCCGGCTTGGTTTCTTTTTCTTTCTCACTATCCTTTTGGGGGAGGGAGGATGCTGGGGATAGAAGTCAGGATGACTCGCAGGCTGGACTTCTGAAGCCTTGGCAGAGGACTGGGGCTTGGTGACTGTCTTAGTCATGGTTTCTATCCTGCACAAACTTCATGACCAAGAAGGAAGTTGTGGAGGAAAGGGTTTATTCAGCTTACTTCCACAAGGCTGTTTATCACCAAAGGAAGTCAGGACTGGAACTCAAGCAGGTCAGGAAGCAGGAGCTGATGCAGAGGCCATGGAGGGATGTTCCTTACTGGCTTGCTCAGCCTGCTCTCTTATAAAACCCAAGACTTCCAGCCCAGGGATGGCACCACCCACAAGGTGCCCTACCCCCTTGATCACTAATTGAGAAAATGCCCCTCAGCTGGATCTCATGGAGGCACTTCCCCAATTGAAGCTCCCTTCTCTGGGATAACTCCAGCCTGTGTCAAGTTGGCACACAAAACCAGCCAGTACAGTGACCTTGCAATCCTGTCCATGGGCAAGCTTCTCCCTAGGTCCAAGTGCTTCTGAAAGACTCACTGGCCAGAAAGAAGCTGGGAGGGGAGATGGGAGGAAGTCAGGACCCGAGCACTGGCTCATCTTTGCCTTTCTTCAGGGGGGCTCTGCAACCTGTGTCCGGACAAGGCCAACAAGGAACATATCCTGCAGGCAGGAGGCATCCCGCTCATCATCAGCTGCCTGTCCAGTCCTAATGAGGAGACGGTGTTATCCGCTGTCACCACCCTCATGTACCTGAACTCACCAGGCACCCGCTACCATCCTGAACTGACCTCCCTGCCTGTGGTCCAGTGCATGCTGCGCTTTTCTCTCTCAGCCAACACAAGGCTCCGGAATCTGGCCCAGATATTCCTAGAGGACTTCTGCTCCCCAAGCCAGGTGGCTGAGGCCCGCAGCCAGCAGGCCCATTCTGCCCTGGGTATTCCACTGCCAAAGACTGAGGCCCGACAGCAGCCCTGATCCAAGGACACTTCAAGATCCTGCCACTTTCTGTCCGAGACTAGTCCTGGCACAGGTACAGGAAGCTAATAGTACCTTGAGCCCATCCTGCCCAAGTTGTGCTTGTTCAGCTGCGTGCAAGCGCAGTCTGGCATGACAGGCACTTTCATAAGACAGCCAGACTTGAGAGGCTTAGAGGAGAAACCCAAAGCTGGCATGGCTTTCATGGACTGGCACTCAATAAACTATAGACAGATGACCACCTCTGGTGTCCCTGTGCCCAGCTAATACCCTCATGTAAGAGGCTGCGTGCGAACTGGGCAGTGGTGGCACATGCCTTTAATCCCAGCACTTGGGAGGCAGAGGCAGGCGGATTTCGAGGCCAGCCTGGTTTACAGAGTGAGTTCCAGGACAGCCAGGGCTATACAGAGAAACCCTGTCTCAAAAAAGAAAAACAAGAAAAAAAAAAAAGAAGCTGTGTGGGAGAATGGCCAGTACCATGGGTGTCCAGAGTAATTTTGATGGCTATAGATGAGCCAGCCCTACTGACTGGGAAACTCCGTTAACTCCGCCAGTGTCGAGGCTGAGCACCTGGGCATGGCAGCATTGACGTGGATAGCTCTGCAGACCCCAAACAACCGTGCACAACACCCTGCTCTCTGCTCCGCACCCTGTGAGGAGGGTAGAGGTGAGGTTTCTTCCCCTGGGGTCACAGCTTAATGAGTGTTAACTGAATGGCCACTGGGCATCAGGAGCGAGGCCCTGCTGGTGAGATGAGAATGACAGAGAGCTGAGAGCACCCAGGCACGCACACCTGTCTCTCTGGAGAGGCCCAAATAGGATCCTGGGGTGCAGACAGCAAGACAGGGACTTTAGCTCTGTTCTACCAGGCTGTGGACCTCTCATGTGCCAGCTGCCAAGTGTGGCATCCCGGTCCTTCAAAAGGGTTGCTCTGGCTTTGCCTATGGGTCGGATCTTCTGACACACACGTGGGAGCCCTGAACACCGTTTGTAGGCTGTCCCAGTCTGCTTCCTGCCATTCTCTCCAGTCTCTCAACCCCTTAGGACTTGGATCCAAACCTTCAGTAAAGACGTGTAGAAACTAGATGTCAGAGGACCATAGTGGCTCATCCTGTAATCTGATCCCTTGAGAGACAGAAGCCTGGTCCAGCCTACCTAGTGAGTTCCGGACCACAAAGGTCCCAATAGTGTCTAAGGGACAGCAAGCTCCTGTGACCCCAACCTCTGCAAATGAGAAGGAAAAAAGTGGAACTAGGAAGAAAGTGAAGAGTAGGCCTGACGAGAAGTTGGAGTTTTAAGAAAAGTGGAAGCCCTGATCACTCAGCATTGCCCCCCTCAGATGAGCAATGAAAAGTAGAGGAAGGGAATCTACAAGGGCTGGAGAGGGGTTTCACTGGATGAAGGGAGGGTGTGGCTGTCTCTTCCCCAGGCACCAGCCCTCTCCTGTCCCAGGAAAGGGGTCTTCAGAGAACCAAAGCCTTATGTTTGGTTTTTATTTTTATTAAAACCCTCCTGATTTTCACCACTATATTTATGTGCTAGTCTCATTCTTTCTGGGTGTAGGCTTCATGGGAGGGGCCAGAATGCAGTTTGTTCAAGTGGCTCCCTGATTAAAGACGGTCACTTGTCCAGGCAGGGTCCTTCACAGGCTGGCTCGCTTGCTCTCTATGATCCCCCTCCAGTTGTCACTCCAGGAAAGCAGTCGTCTCCTGGTGGGGGGCAGGGCCAGGTGCTGATTGTGGCAGCAGGTGAACAAGATGTGCTCCCAGCTTGGGGTCTCCTCTAGGCCTGGAGCAGTAGAGACAGCAAGCAGTCTGTAATCTGGTTATTTTTACTCCTCTCCTTAATCCCAACAGGCCAGATGCCTGGAGGTTGTCAAGGTTAACTGGCCCTACCTTGAATGTTGTCTTTGTCATCAATGAGCAGGTCTCCCATGACCACTGTCTTGTCCCTAGTCAGGATAATCCGCTCCACAAACTGTGGCCCCAGGTTCTGCTCCACCCAGCGGTACTGTATGGGGGTGGGGGGAAGGTCAGTGGAGCTTGCTAGGCTCAGAATGCAAGATAAGCGAGGCATGGGGGCTAAGTGGGACTAAGCCCTCAAGCGCGCGGGGACCCCTTTCACCCAGCCCCCATTTTCTGAAGCTTATTTTATAAATCAAGATTGGAAAGCCAAATCTGCGCAGGCGCCAGCACCTTCTCTCCCACACAGTGGTCATACTTCAGCAGTGGGGTGGTGCAGATGAAGACCTCGGTGCTGCGGAGAAGGGATACAATTAGGCCTGGGGCACTGGCCGACGTCCCGCCGCCCCCTCCTCACCCTCCTTACTCTTGCATGTCGTTCATCTCTCGCAAAGCGTCCAAGGCCCCAGGGATGGGCTCCAAGTTTAGGAAAAAGCCTGGAGCTTCATACACACTGGCCACTTTTTCCTGAGGGGGGAGAGAGA